>NC_139945.1:34115537-34183037 GCF_963454915.1 Gymnoscopelus microlampas
AAGGGGGAAAATGATCAAGTATGAATTGGATGGTTAATCTTCATTTTTTTGGTCATTGTTGTTGTTGTTGTTGTTTTTAAGTTTTTTTGTTTGTTTTTTAGTTCTGGTTAAATTTTGTGTGATTTTCTCATGCTCTCGTTCTTTATTCTCTCATTTCTTTTCTGTTTAGTTTTCTCCTTTTAGTTTTAGTTTTAGTTTTTGATGAATGATGTACTGGTTGGTAGGATATTTGATGATTTTAATGGTAGAAAGGGGCAGGTATAAATAAGATTTATCTTCTAACTGCTCCTTTTCAGTTATGGAATATGTACAAAAAAATATGAATGTGATCATGTAAACCATAATTGAAATAAATAAAATGAAATGAAAATCTCCCTCTCTCTCTTACCATCTACATTAGCTTTTGGTACTTTAAGTATATTTTGATGCCAATACCTTTGTACTTTTACTCAAGTAACATAGCACTGGTTCAGCTGGAAGTGAGATGCCCCATTCTGTGTGTAGTGTCTAGTGATCACATACAGCCATCTTGTCAGCTGAACCGGTAGTCTAGTGGTTATTGAGATGTTTCTCAAAGGTGAGAGGACCGGGTACGAATCTCGCTTGGGTTCCATAGAACCTTGGGGAAAATGATGAAGTGTTTTCTTTTTACTGTACTGGAGTATTAGTGCACTTTTACTTCTACTCCATTACACCTGCAAAGGCAAATAGTGTATGCTCTGAGGAAGGCTCATAGCCGAAACGCGTAAGCGTTCACTTTATTGGTGTGCCAATAAAAAAGTGGAAATGTGAGTAATTTGTCCTCCATTTAATTGACATTTTTGGATGTGCCACCATTTTGGATTTTTTTTAAATTCCTTTTTTGATATGTATACTGACTTTGGGTCTAGCACTCCACTGAGAACCCATTGTTGATGCGCAACCTCTTTTTCTTATTTAGTGTACTTGTACTCCACTACTACAATTATTTGAAAACTTTAGTTACTTTGCAGATATAAATTGTTATATAATAAAACATACATATTAACCACTTTAGCCCTATTTTATACCACAGCCATTTGAAAATAGCCGATCTACAAGCTAGATCGGCTACTTTCAAACATTGTAGTACTTTAGCTTTTGGTACTTTACGTATATTTTGATGCCAATACCTTTGTACTTTTACTCAAGTAACATAGCACTGGTTCAGCTGGAAGTGAGATGCCCCATTCTGTGTGTAGTGTCTTGAGATCACATACAGCCATCACGTCAACTGAACTGGTAGTCTAGTGGTTAGTGAGATGTTTCTCAAAGGTGAGAGGACCGGGTACGAATCCCACTTGGGTTCCATAGAACCTTGGGGAAAATTATGAAGTGTTTTCTTTTTACTGTACTGGAGTATTAGTGCACTTTTACTTCTACTCCATTACACCTGCAAAGGCAAATAGTGTACTTTTACTCCACTACTACAATTATTTGAAAACTTTAGTTACTTTGCAGATATAAATTATTATATAATAAAACATACATATTAACCACTTTAGCCCTATTTTATACCACAGCCATTTGAAAATAGCCGATCTACAAGCTAGATCGGCTACTTTCAAACATTGTAGAACTTTAGCTTTTGGTAAGTATATTTAAAAATAAGTAAATATAAAAATAGAGTATTTTTATATTGTGGTATTGCTACTTTTACTTAAGTAAAATGTCTGTGCACTTCTTCCACCATGAAACACAGTTGTGTTTAAAGAAATAATTGCTTTTCAATTCATCCTAAGGACTCATTCCCTTATTTTCTATGTTTACAAAAAATAAAAATAACATTCACTTTTAAATGCATTCACCCTTCCCCTTACTGTAGGGTTCATGGACTCACATGCGCCACATGGTGGCCGATCAGCCACACTACACCTTTAAAAAAGGTGTCAAATGTGGCACCACCAAGTAGTAGTGGCGCCTCTGTGGTACCACAGAGGCACTCAGATGGTATTACTGCCATTATCAAGTGCTAACCACTGTACATGCAATCATGCATGCATCAAGACATACTATACATTGTAGATACAAGCATAGTAATGACCTTCATCGCCAAATAAATGCACATGATGAAATGTGATATCTAACATTTCAGCAGAATATTAAAAGTAATCATGCAGTCCAAAGAGATATAGAGTGAAAGTAAGAATGAGGGAAGACAGATGCTGACATAAATTATATTTTGGATCTTTGCAATGCCAAATGTCTAAGTGTTGGGAGAAGACTTAAAGTCAGTTCTCCGTTGCGACTGACTGACATTGTGAAGGGGGTATGTTGTGTTGTTCAGAGGTATTCCAGTAAATTGATAACTAGTGCTGCTGACGTTAAAGCCAAGCTGACAAACGTAAGCCTCTGCTTTCACTTGCTAGTTCCAATGTTTTATTCGCCAGAGATGTAATTGTGTTATTGCTGTCAATGCAGAAAACAAATAAGAACTAGAGCAGTATGATGAGAAACATCGATTTCAAGGCATCACAAAGTTTCTTAAAATGAGAACTTGTTTAGTTATTTCCATGCAACTTCAAAGTACAGAGAAAATCATGTGAGAATAACTTGATAGTATCTAGAACAGTACACAAATATTACACACTCTTTCTCAGAGCACAATAGATAAAGGGTTGTTAAGGGTCTAGCAAGTGGACCCAATTGCAGAACCCCGAGAATGGATCAGGAAAGGGACTTTTCAGGCAGGCAGACGGATGGAGAGACAGACAGACAGATGGGCAGACAGACAAATGGCAGGCAGAACAGGCAGGCCTATTGGCAGAAGGGTGATACAGTTGAAGTCTATAAGTTGGCAACAGGTTAATCATTATGCAACTGATTAACTGTAATTCTTTGATCCAAGATACTCATTTAAGTTAGTCAAGTTATGTTAGCAATATGATCTTACAAACAGACAAAGGATCCACCAGTCCGTGGGGAACTTTAACAGGCGATTGTACTTTACATCATTCTTGTCAACCTTGACAGGGGGAAAACAGATACTTTTAGAACTCCTGTCAAATTTGTACTATTAGAACCAGGCAAAGGAGATTTGAGAAAAAAAAATAAAGAAATCTGATTGGAGGAAGCTATGGTATACAAACAAAAACCCATAGCATTATATTTTGTTTGTTTTGACCATGATAACTTAATTGTCCAGTGAATGGATGAACACAATTCCATTCGATGCAGTTTTTTTCCTCTTCTAGTCTATTACTAGTTACTATTAGTTCTGTTCTTTAAAATAAAACAGTGTCCAGCAGACATGCTTTTCTTTAACCTCTTACTATAGTACTGACTATGTTACTAACTATGGTTAATGACTATGGTAATGACTATGTTACTGACAAGGGTGCTAGCTGTCAATGACTATGGTGCTGACTATGGTGCTGACTATGGTCCTGACTATAGTTACTGACAATGGTGCTGGCTGCGAATGACTATGGTGCTGACTATGGTAATGACTATGGTGCTGACTATGGAAATGACTAAGGTACTGACTACACAAAATAAATACAGATGGAGAATAATTTGAATATTAATGACTATGGTGCTGACTATGGTAATGACTATGGTGCTGACTTTGGAAATTACTAAGGTACTGACTACACAAAATAAATACAAATGGAGAATAATTTGAATATTAATGACTATGGTGCTGACTATGTTACTGACTATGGTGCTGACTATAGTTACTGACTATGGTGCTGACTATGTACTGATGATACTGACATGATACTGGTGAGGTCCAGGTCAGTAGATGTAGCCAGCATAAGGGATGTAGAAAAAGTGTTCAGTTGAGTCTTCAGTCTTCACACTTTCACCACATTCTTCACAAGTTGGCGAGTGCATGTGTGGTGTACTCCAAGAGAGAACAGTACAGACAGGGCAGGATTAACCATTTGTGGTGCCTGGGGCTACGACCACGTTTGGTTCCCCCCGGGCCCCACGGTCGCTTTACCAGCTGAAGTGATGAAGTGACTGCTTCATCAGCGGGGTGGGGGGTGTTGCTATCGCATTTCACCACCGATTTAGCACTATTTCAGCAGCCCCCGGACAGTACTTTGGCGCCGTTCGTTGCAATAATAAAGTTTCTCTTTTTGGCCAGGCATTTGGGGGGCATTTTCCATTGTGTTGGTCCAATTATTCCCTTGCAGGGAAGGGTCATTGCAAATAAATATAAAGTTATTCAGGGTGATCACCTTTACACTATGATGAAACATTTCTATCATTTTGGCCAGTTATCATACACAAATGGAAACACTTTTATCCAAAGCGCTTATCACATGCACGCACACACACACACACACACACACACACACACACACACACACACACACACACACACGGTCAGTATCATGTCAGTATCATGTCAGTTGCGTTCCAGTTCAAACATGTTGTGTGTTACGTTCCACTTAAAAATGTTAGGTTCACGTTACTGACCTGGATACTGACCAGTATACTAACACCTGGATACTGACACCAGGATACTTACCAGTATACTAACACCAGGATACTGACACCAGGGGCCTGTTCCTCGAAAGGTGAATTATAGCTAAAGCCTGGCTTTAACACCTATCCTGGTTTAATTTAGCCAGGATTAGGGCTGAATAGGTTCCATGAAAGCTGAATTATCTTGAAGATTAGTTTAGCCAGTTCACCCTGGCTAAGTTTAGCCATGACCCGATTCCACAAAAGAGAATTGAAGCAAGCCTACCTTAGTTACCATGGCAATTTAGCTGTGAAGTTAGCCTGGTCAGGAGCAGGTTAACAGCCAAGTTTACTTAATCCAGTGCCTTTGTTCTTCAAGTTTTTCCACAGTTAATTCAACACATGTGTTTGTATATGGACTCATTTGAATGACCCTGCATTCAAATAAAATGAAATCAATACAATAAGATATAATCAAATTGATTATATTACTGAAATAGTGTGTGACCATGAATCATAATTGTTTCACAATGACTCATGTGATATGTCAGTCACTCTGTTAACACTATAGTTCATATTGTTGTTATATATATATGTATATATATATATATATGTGTATATATATATATATATATATATATATATATATATATATATATATATAACCGATATATTATTAGTTACGGGGTTTAAAGGAGCCTCTTCACTGAATGTAAGTCAATGAGGAGCATATTTTAAATTATCAATTTCTAGTCAATGGAGAAATTCATTTTTATTTCTTGTCCACCTTTGGAGTTACATCATGATGGCAAGGTAACTACAGAACCCAAACCTCTACCAAAGTGGTCTTGCAAATGTGGGGTTATTGCGTGTGTGTGTGTGTGTGTGTGTGTGTGTGTCCCCAAAGAAAGATTAGATAAAGGTAAAAGCCAAAGTTTGTACTTTTCCCCCTTTAAATGTCCATTGCCATTGACAATGCTTTGGGCGCTTAAAGTTAAATAATTCAAAAACTACAAATCATTTCAAAGTAAAACATCTCAAGGATGCATGCCCACAGTAAGGTGGAATTTTTTAACTGTGAAGGGAGTTTCTAGGTGAAAGTATTTTTTTGAGGTCCCAAATCTTCCATCGACCTCCATTATAAATCTCTGAACTTTTAAAGGAGTACTATTCTAAAACAATGAAACATTTCAAAGATCCCTTTTCAGGCAAAAATGTCCATATTAGGATGAACATTTTAAAGTTTGAATGGGGTTTCTATTCTATATATGACATTTATATGACATATATGACATTTTGAATCATTACAGTCAGTTCACCTTCTTTTGGGTCTTGAGTCGAACCAATTACTCCCGCGGAGACATCAAATTTCTCTTTTGGGCCTTGAGTCTCAAGGCCCAAAAGAGAAATTTGATGTCTCCGCGGGAGTAATTGGTTCGACTCAAGACTCTTTTGGGTCTTGAGTCTTGGGACTCAAGACTCAAATCCTGGAAATCAAATCCTGGAAATGGCAAATCAGCATGTGTGGGATTTGAAGGTGCAAGAGTCAGGTAAAAGTTGGAAAAATGTCCAAGTTGGATGGCCAAAATCGTCCCCCCAAAAACCTGTTAGGAGTACGTTTCAGGCTATTTAGAGTTGATTGGTAGTACTTTGTAGTGACTTTTTTGGTCCCTAACATTCATCGAGCTCTGGACTTAGTAAAAGAAAATTTCACCATTGTGTCACTACCGAAACGAAAGTTTGTCACTACCGAAACGAAAGTTAAATCCGAAAAAATCACTAAGTGTGGAGGCCAAAATCGTGTTAGGAGTACGTTTCAGGCAATTTAGAGTTGATTGGTAGTACTTTGTAGTGACTTTTTTTTTGGGTCCCTAAAATTCATCGAGCTCTGGACTTAGTACATTTTTTTCACCATTGTGTCACTACCGAAACGAAAGTTTGTCACTACCGAAACGAAAGTTAAATCCGAAAAAATCACTAAGTGTGGAGGCCAAAATCGTCCCCCCAAAAACCTCTTAGGAGTACGTTTCAGGCAATTTAGAGTTGATTGGTAGTACTTTGTAGTGACTTTTTTTTTGGTCCCTAAAATTCATCGAGATCTGAACTTAGTAAAACAAATAATTCACCATTGTGTCACTACCAAAACGAAAGTTTGTCACAACCGAAACGAAAGTTAAATCCGAAAAAATCACTAAGTGTGGAGGCCAAAATCGTTCCCCCAAAAACCTGTTAGGAGTACGTTTCAGGCAATTTAGAGTTGATTGGTAGTACTTTGTAGTGACTTTTTTTTTTGGTCCCTAAAATTCATTGAGCTCTGGACTTAGTAAAAAAAAAAATCACCATTGTGTCACTACCGAAACCAAAGTTTGTCACTACCGAAACGAAAGTTAAATCCGAAAAAATCACTAAGTGTGGAGGCTAAAATCGTCCCCCCAAAAACCTCTTAGGAGTACGTTTCAGGCAATTTAGAGTTGATTGGTAGTACTTTGTAGTGACTTTTTTTTTTTGTCCCTAACATTCATCGAGCTGTGGACTTAGTCATTTTTTTTCCGTTTCGGTAGTGACACAATGGTGTCACTACCGAAACGGAAAAAAAAATGTTCCCCCAAAAACCTGTTAGGAGTACGTTTCAGGCAATTTCAAGTTGATTGGTAGTGACTTTTTTTTTGGTGCCTAACATTCATCGAGCTCTGGACTTAGTAATATTTTTCCCGTTTCGGTAGTGACAATGGTGTCACTACCGAAACAAAAAAAAAATGGTTCCCCCAAAAACCTGTTAGGAGTACGTTTCAGGCTATTTAAAGTTGATTGGTAGTGACTTTTTTTTTGGTCCCTAACATTCATCGAGCTCTGGACTTAGTCATTTTTTTTCATTTTCGGTAGTGACACAATGGTGTCACAATGGTGTCACTACCGAAACGGAAAAAAAAATGTTCCCCCAAAAACCTGTTAGGAGTACGTTTCAGGCAATTTAAAGTTGATTGGTAGTGACTTTTTTTTTTTGGTCCCTAACATTCATCGAGCTCTGGACTTAGTAATTTTTTTTCCGTTTCGGTCGTGACACAATGGTGTCACTACCGAAACGAAAAAAAAATTGTTCCCCCAAAAACCTGTTAGGGGTACGTTTCAGGCAATTTAAAGTTGATTGGTAGTGACTTTTTTTTTGGTCCCTAACATTCATCGAGCTCTGGACTTAGTAATTGTTTTTCCGTTTCGGTCACTACCGAAACGAAAAAGAAATTGTTCCCCCAAAAACCTGTTGGGAGTACGTTTCAGGCAATTTAAAGTTGATTGGTAGTGACTTTTTTTTTGGTCCCTAACATTCATCGAGCTCTGGACTTAGTAATTTTTTGGTAGCACTTTACAATAATGACCCGTTATAAAGCATTTATAAACGTTTATAAGTAGTTTGTAGACTATTAACAAATCATTAACAACCTGTTTGTTGACATTTGTAAATGATTACTAAAACCTTTATAACTACAGTTAAAAATCATTTGTAAAGTATTAGTAAGTAGTGAACTATTCATGAATAAGCCATTTATAAACATCTGTAAAAGATTATTAAATCATTTGTAACGACCCATTCTAAAGCATTTATAAACGTTTATAAGCAGTTTGTAGACTATTAACAAATCATTAACAACCTGTTTATTGACATTCGTAAATGATTACTAAAACCTTTATAACTACGGTTACAAATCATCTATAAAGGTATTAGTAACTATTCATGAATAAGCCATGTATAATACATCTGTAAATGATTATTAAATCATTTGTAACTGATGTTACATAATATATACAAGCTATTGGTAGCTTGTTCATGTTTAACATATGCTTTGTTAAACATTCCTAAAGTATCTATAAATCCTTAGTACATGTTATTATGTGCCCTATAGTAAAGTGAAGACAGTTCATCATTTACAACTGTCTGTTAATGTGTTTGTTCATGTTTAACATGCTTTGTAAAACATTCCTAAAATATCTATAAATCCTTTGTACATGTTATTATGTGCCCTACAGTAAAGTGAAGACAGTTCATCATTTATGACTGTCTGTTAATGTGGACTTTCTCCTTACCTGTTGCAAACTACCTGGCTTTCATGAATGCAGACACCAAACAATTACTAGAATTATCATTCATGTTAAGCAAATGATGCGTAAGACATTCGTAAAGAGTATGTAAACCATTTGTGGTGTTAGGGACCAAAAAGGTCACTACAAAGTACTACCAATCAACTCTAAATTGCCTGAAACGTACTCCTAACAGGTTCTTGGGGGGACGATTTTGGCCTCCACACTTAGTGATTATTTTGGATTTAACTTTCGTTTCGGTGGTGACCAACTTTCGTTTCGGTAGTTTGATTACAAAATGTAAGTTGTGTAAAAAATAATCTGACTATACTAAGTTGTTATTTGTTTGTTTAAGTCAGGCTATACTCTACTCAGAGTCATAAGTTTACAAAATATACTAAAATACAGTGAACGTCTGTGCGGTTTGTCTTCATCACTGAAAATAACGTACATGTAAACTGATGTCATGTGCAGTTGGGGTGAAGAAACACAACCATTTCACTCCTAATAATACCTATTTGATTTGACATCCTGACTTGCTGCTGTAGCTGAGGCTTGAACCTGTTACCTGCGGCTCACTAGTCAGTGACTCTATCCATTCACCTACAGCTGTTTCCTTGGAATCTGTGGTTCTGAAACGTTTTGTTGTCAACCCCCCAAATTGACATGTATTTGGGCAGTGGACCCCAATGTGAAAAGATGTAGTGTCAGGGCCCCCCATGAAAAAGATTTATATTTATGCTGTAACACATTTTTTTTTAAAGTTATTTGTCTTGTTTGTTGTTCAAGTCAAAGCACCAGGAAGGCTGTACTTGTCAGCCATCTGTTAGCTCAATGGGTTGAGACGCAGTATTCATGATCCAGAGGCCATGAGTTCAAATCCCATTGATGTCTTTCCTATGATTCTTTCCTTTGCAGACTGGCTTCCAGAAGATCAACTGAAAACTACCAGGAAGGCTATATTTGTCATCCAACTGTTAGCTCAATGGGTTGAGACGCAGTATACATGTTCCAGAGGCCATGAGTTCAAATCCCATTGATGTCTTTCCTATGATTCTTTCCTTTGCAGACTGGCTTCCAGAAGATCAAATGAAAACTACCAGGAAGGCTGTACTTGTCAGCCATCTGTTAGCTCAATGGGTTGAGACGCAGTATTCATGATCCAGAGGCCATGAGTTCAAATCCCATTGATGTCTTTCCTATGATTCTTTCCTTTGCAGACTGGCTTCCAGAAGATCAACTGAAAACTACCAGGAAGGCTGTACTTGTCAGCCATCTGTTAGCTCAATGGGTTGAGACGCAGTATACATGATCCAGAGGCCATGAGTTCAAATCCCACTGGTGTCTTTACTGTGATGCTTTCCTTTGCAGACTAACTTCTAGAAAAACAAGTTAAAACCACCAGGAAACCTGTAACTCTCAGCCAACAGCATAGCTCAACTGGTAGAGCGTCTGTCCAATAACATGACTTGACCTGACTTGAGTGGGTTCGATTCCCACTTGAGTCAAGTGTCCCCGGTATCTTGGGGCAACGGATAAATTGACTGATATCCTTAGTGATGCTTCCTTTTGCAGACTAACTTCTAGAAAACAAGTTAAAACCACCAGGAAACCTGTAACTCTCAGCCAACAGCATAGCTCGACTGGTTGAGCGTCTGTCCAATAACATGACTTGACTTGACTTGAGTGGGTTCGATTCCCACTCGAGTCAAGTGTCCCAGGTAACTTGGGTCAACGGATAAATTGACTTGAGTGGGCCGAACCCACTCAAGTCAAGTCAAGTCATGTTATTGGACAGACGCTCTACCAGTTGAGCTAAGCTGTTGGCTGAGAGTTACAGGTTTCCTGGTGGTTTTAACTTGTTTTTCTAGAAGTTAGTCTGCAAAGGGAAGCATCACTAAGGATATCAGTCAATTTATCCGTTGCCCCAAGTTACCGGGGACACTTGACTCGAGTGGGAATCGAACCCACTCAAGTCAAGTCAAGTCATGTTATTGGACAGGCGCTCTACCAGTTGAGCTATGCTGTTGGCTGAGAGTTACAGGTTTTCTGGTGGTTTTAACTTGTTTTTCTAGAAGTTAGTCTGCAAAGGGAAGCATCACAGTAAAGACACCAGTGGGATTTGAACTCATGGCCTCTGGATCATGTATACTGCGTCTCAACCCATTGAGTTACAGATGGCTGACAAGTACAGCCTTCCTGGTATTTTTCAGTTGATCTTCTGGAAGCCAGTCTGCAAAGGGAAGAATCATAGGAAAGACATCAATGGGATTTGAACTCATGGCCTTTGGATCATGTATACTGCGTCTCAACCCATTGAGCTAACAGTTGGATGACAAATATAGCCTTCCTGGTAGTTTTCAGTTGATCTTCTGGAAGCCAGTCTGCAAAGGAAAGAATCATAGGAAAGACATCAATGGGATTTGAACTCATGGCCTCTGGATCATGAATACTGCGTCTCAACCCATTGAGCTAACAGATGGCTGACAAGTACAGCCTTCCTGGTAATTTTCAGTTGATCTTCTGGAAGCCAGTCTGCAAAGGAAAGACATCCATGGGATTTGAACTCATGGCCTTTGGATCATGTATACTGCGTCTCAACCCATTGAGCTAACAGTTGGATGACAAATATAGCCTTCCTGGTAGTTTTCAGTTGATCTTCTGGAAGCCAGTCTGCAAAGGAAAGAATCATAGGAAAGACATCAATGGGATTTGAACTCATGGCCTCTGGATCATGAATACTGCGTCTCAACCCATTGAGCTAACAGATGGCTGACAAGTACAGCCTTCCTGGTGCTTTGACTTGAACAACAAACAAGACAAATAACTTAAACAAAATGTGTTACAGCATAAATATAAATCTTTTTCATGGGGGGCCCTGACACTACATTTTTTCACATTGGGGTCCACTGCCCAAATACATGTCAATTTGAGGGGTTGACAACAAAACGTTTCAGAACCGCAGATTCCAAGGAAACAGCTGTAGGTGAATGGATAGAGTCACTGACTAGTGAGCCGCAGGTAACAGGTTCAAGCCTCAGCTACAGCAGCAAGTCAGGATGTCAAATCAAATAGGTATTATTAGGAGTGAAATGGTTGTGTTTCTTCACCCCAACTGCACATGACATCAGTTTACATGTACGTTATTTTCAGTGATGAAGACAAACCGCACAGACGTTCACTGTACTTTAGTACATTTTGTAAACTTATGACTCTGAGTAGAGTATAGCCTGACTTAAACAAACAAATAACAACTTAGTACAGTCAGATTATTTTTACACAACTTACATTTTGTAATCAAACTACCGAAACGAAAGTTGGTCACCACCGAAACGAAAGTTAAATCCAAAATAATCACCAAGTGTGGAGGCCAAAATCGTCCCCCCAAAAACCTGTTAGGAGTACGTTTCAGGCAATTTAGAGTTGATTGGTAGTACTTTGTAGTGTAGTTTTTTGGTCCCTAACACCACAAATGGTTTACATACTCTTTACGAATGTCTTACGCATCATTTGCTTAACATGAATGATAATTCTAGTAATTGTTTGGTGTCTGCATTCATGAAAGCCAGGTAGTTTGCAACAGGTAAGGAGAAAGTCCACATTAACAGACAGTCATAAATGATGAACTGTCTTCACTTTACTGTAGGGCACATAACATGTACAAAGGATTTATAGATATTTTAGGAATGTTTTACAAAGCATGTTAAACATGAACAAACACATTAACAGACAGTTGTAAATGATGAACTGTCTAGGGCACATAACATGTACAAAGGATTTATAGATATTTTAGGAATGTTTAACAAAGCATATGTTAAACATGAACAAGCTACCAATAGCTTGTATATATTATGTAACATCAGTTACAAATGATTTAATAATCATTTACAGATGTATTATACATGGCTTATTCATGAATAGTTACTAATACCTTTATAGATGATTTGTAACCGTAGTTATAAAGGTTTTAGTAATCATTTACGAATTTCAATAAACAGGTTGTTAATGATTTGTTAATAGTCTACAAACTGCTTATAAACGTTTATAAATGCTTTAGAATGGGTCGTTACAAAATGATTTAATAATCTTTTACAGTGGTATATAAATGGCTTATTCAAGAATAGTTCACTACTTACTAATACTTTACAAATGATTTGTAACTGTAGTTATAAAGGTTTTAGTAATCATTTACGAATGTCAACAAACAGGTTGTTAATGATTTGTTAATAGTTTACAAACTACTTATAAACGTTTATGAATGCTTTTTAACGGGTCATTATTGTAAAGTGCCCCCAAAAACCTGTTAGGAGTACGTTTCAGGCAATTTAAAGTTGATTGGTAGTGACTTTTTTTTGGTCCCTAACATTCATCGAGCTCTGGACTCTGTAATTTTTTTTCCGTTTCGGTAGTGACACTCACACTACCGAAACGAAAAAGAAAACGTTTTTCCCCCAAAAACCTGTTAGGAGTACGTTTCAGGCAATTTAAAGTTGATTGGTAGTGACTTTTTTTTTGGTCCCTAACATTCATCGAGCTCTGGACTTAGTAAATTTTTTTCCGTTTCGGTAGTGACACTACCGAAACGAAAAAAAAAAAAATTCCCCCAAAAACCTGTTAGGAGTACGTTTCAGGCAATTTAAAGTTGATTGGTAGTGACTTTTTTTTTGGTCCCTAACATTCATCGAGCTCTGGACTTAGTACATTTTTTTCCGTTTCGGTAGTGACACTACCGAAACGAAAAAAAAAAAAAATTCCCCCAAAAACCTGTTAGGAGTACGTTTCAGGCAATTTAAAGTTGATTGGTAGTGACTTTTTTTTTGGTCCCTAACATTCATCGAGCTCTGGACTTAGTAATTTTTTTTCCGTTTCGGTAGTGACACAATGGTGTCACTACCGAAACGAAAAAAAAAACCCTGTCGCGGCCAACGGATACAGGATACTGACACCAGGATACTGACACCAGGATACTGACTGGGATACTGACACCAGGATACTGACTGGGATACTGACACCAGGATACTGACTGGGATACTGACACCAGGATACTGACACCAGGATACTGACTGGGATACTGACACCAGGATACTGACTGGGATACTGACACCAGGATACTGACTGGGATACTGACACCAGGATACTGACTGGGATACTGACACCAGGATACTGACTGGGATACTGACACCAGGATACTGACACCAGGATACTGACTGGGATACTGACACCAGTATACTGACACCAGGATACTGACTGGGATACTGACACCAGGATACTGACTGGGATACTGACACCAGTATACTGACACCAGGATACTGACTGGGATACTGACACCATGATACTGACTGGGATACTGACACCAGTATACTGACACCAGGATACTGACTGGGATACTGACACCAGGATACTGACACCAGGATACTGACACCAGGATACTGACACCAGGATACTGACAACAGGATACTGACCAGGATACTGACAACAGGATACTGACCAGGATACTGACTAGTATACTGACACCACGAATCACGATACTGAGTATACTGACACCAGGAAACTCGGGTCTAACATTATTGTAATTGTTCAGCCCTAACTAAGTTAGGGTCCAGTTAGGCCCGGGCCTTAATTTTCAGGCCCGCTGAGAACTCTCTCTCTCTCTCTCCGCTACGCCAGCAGTCCGGGCCAGCACATACAATTCTACTGATGATCTCAGTATCATGGTCACACGCACACACACACACACACACACACACACACACACACACACACACACACACACACACACACACACACACACACACACACACACACACAGAAACAGATGACAAACTCGTATTGATTTCATTTCACTGATAAAAGTTTTACTGTACAGTACATCTCCTCGGAAACAGATCAACAAAAAGAAATGAGGGCTGTGTCAGAACTACATGCTAGAGGTACAGCAGGCAAATACACAAACCATGATCAATTCATCATCATGAAAATACAGCTTGTTTGTAGATTTTAAAGTAAAAAATAATAATAATAAAGCAAAGACATCAAAGTCCCCAGTAAACTCCTCTGTGTTCATTTAAGATCGTTTAGTTAAATTAACACTGAGGATTTGACTGTGTGACCATGCAAAATCTGTCAGACTTGATCTACATGATTTTTTTGTGTGTCACAGAGCTCATGTAAATAATAAATATTGACCTTGTATTCAAAATAAAATAAAATCTAAATCATGGATCAAATAATTAACGGTTATTAAAAACCTGCTAAAACTCTTATTGCTATGATTCTTTTTTTTTTACACAAGGCTATTCGCTATACGCTCTCAAACTATTTGATTTATACATTCAGGAATGTTAATACTTTGTTAATCGTCTTCAGAAATAACATGTGATTGTTGGAAGCCCAGTAGAAACTGGTTTCCATTGACAGCTTACACAGCGTTCACAGTTCACGGTGAATAGGGGTTACTCATGGTGCACTGTACATTTTACAGACAGAACGAGCTTCCTGTTCTTCAGTGAAACAGAAAAAATATACCGACAGAGACAAAGATCAATAGACAGACAGACAGATCGGAAGAAATAGGCCTCCTGCAAAGAGAGACGTAGACACTTTGTTAGTTGCACGACTGTCACGTGACGAAAACTATACGGACAAGACAAGTTCAAACTCGTTTTGGCTTCATAGTCGCCCCCCGAGGTTCGGAAACTAGGCCAAGATGTCAGTGTTCAAATGGTTACTTCGAGACAGCTTTGACGTTCACAACACTGGACGTTCACTTCAAACAGTCTGGAGTCAACACAGCCGTGGTGAATACAGAAAAAGGAAAGGGCTACATTTTGAGTGAACCTGAAGGGCAGACTTTCTGAACCTCATGTGCAGTGGTGTAAAGTAACTAAGTACATTTACTCAAGTACTGTATTTAAGTCAAATTGTGTTTTTACTTTACAGGAGTATTTCCAATTGCGATGCGTTGTGAGCTTGTAGATCTGCTATTTTCAAACATTTTAGTACTTTTACTTTTGATACTTTAAGTACTGTACATTTTGATACCAATACTTTTGTACTTTTACTCAAGTAAATTTAGAATTCCAGACTTTTACTTGTAACAGAGTACTTCTACATTGCAGTATTGATACTTTTACTGAAGTAAAACATTTGAGTACTTTTTCCACCACTGCTCATGTGATATAAGCTTCAGTGTGGCAGCGTTTTTTTTAATGTGTATTTTGCCAGAGGATAAACTGTTGACGTTGGACCGGTGTGCGTTTGGCAGGGCGAGGAGACGTGCATATAAAACGTCTAAGCAACAACACATCTGAGCCGTTTGTTTTGATGGCGTCACACGCCCTAAATGACAGGAGAAATCGTGAAAATGTTGACATTAATTGATGTATGGCACACATCGCTGCTTCGTAACACAATATTATGGTGAAAAGTCTTAGGGAATACATTGGATTATGGGGGGGAATAAAATGTTTTGTAGACATTGGGAAAAGTGTTGTCTGTGTGTGGGAGTTCGGTTTCAATTTGAGGAGCTTATAGCCAGCTGTGTACCATATGTGAAGAAACATTTTAAAGAAATAGGTAAAAAAGGAAGGAGAGGCAGACAGACACAAGAAGAGAGGGAAACACAAGTTATCACATGGAGATGCAGGGAGAGAGAGAGAGAGAGAGAGAGAGAGAGAGAGAGAGAGAGAGAGAGAGAGAGAGAGAGAGAGAGAGAGAGAGAGAGAGAGAGAGAGAGGCGCAGGCACAGAGAGACAAAGAGAGAAAATAAGTAGCATTTCCATACATCTATGGAAAATAGATGACATTTTAGGCACCCAGTCTTTGAGCAGCTTGGCCATACAGTATATGAGAGAGAGAGGGAGAGAGAGAGAGAGAGAGAGAGAGAGAGAGAGAGAGAGAGAGAGAGAGAGAGAGAGAGAGAGACAAAGAGATGGAGAGACAGAGGTATAGAGAACTCTCTGGCAGGCGAGTGACTGAAGTGGGCTAGACCAACAAACACAGGTAACCTGACCCCAGTGGGAAAGGCAGTGTTATGACTGGCCGTATACAGTTGACACCACTAGAGCTTTAGGACGCAGTAACCAGACCAGACCTTAAGCTAAATAACGTCTCAGTGCATGTTCACTGTTTGGGAGAAAAACACGCAAGGAGCACTTGCTTTGCCTTATCTTGCAGGTAGATCTATCCATATCTGTATCTTTCAGGAGCTACATGAAACACACCTTCTTCTTCTTACATCATTTCACATTCAATTTGTTCATGTGGGAAATGGATGACTTTTTTTGCTAGAGAAAGAGGTGACTGGGCTGACCCATATAAGCAGAAGAATGGATGTTTTCTAGAACACATTTCACCAAAATCTGAAACAGACGAAGGTAACTAATACAGGAATTTAACCTGTTTAAGGTCGAGTCAGGCGGGTACATCGCCACAGTTCTTTCTATGGCGAGTTCATAGAACGTAACAGCCTTGCCACCAACGTACAGCTTAAAGTAGGCAGAGCAATCGTGCATGTGTAGTATATGTGTTTGCATCAAACAACGCTAGCTTGGTCAGTGGGTCAAATGTAAGTGAGTTAGAATGTTTTACTAACATACTGCCGGAGGCTGTGGCTACTTGGCTGGCTATATGAATAAACATGACCTGGTGTACATTAAGAACACGCTACACGGAGCTAACGGCAGGAAAGGAAGAGAGAGAGAGAGGAGAGGAAAACAAAAGAGGAAACATTTAAGAGAAGAGACCTATTGAAAGGCAAGCTGGGCTAAATACCATTTTAGCCAGCAGGAACTGGAATAGACATGTTATCAATTGGACATTCATTTTTCATTTGATCCAATTTAACAGCTTAAACATAACAACCCTCACACTTTTAGAAGCCCCAAACCATTGATAAACATTTTTCTTGAAAGTATAAACATAAAAATAAAAAAAAGAGTCTGTAAGGTATCACAGTCATTCTGGGACCTTCTCAAACAAAACCTTGCAGTAAAAAAATGTCTTAAATCAACAAGACTGAGCTGGCACTGGCTCTGAACCCTCAGGAAAACCACTAATTAACTTCAAGAGTTTTTTTTTCTTTGTGATCTGTGGCCTAAAACTGAACCATTTAACAACAACCAAGCAGACGTAGCTCATTATAGCAAGGTGGCTGGACTCTTTCAGACATTTCTCCTTCGCTAAAGGCCGACACAGGCCTGTGCTCTTCAATACACAATCTGACTGCCATATTTCACTGCTCTGAGAGAGATGTTTGAGTGTGTGTGTGTGTGTGTTTGTGTGTGTGTGTGTGTGTGTGTGACACACACACACACACACACACACACACACATACACACACACACACACACACACACACACACACACACACACACACACACACACACACACACACACACACACACACACACACATGTACCCACGCACCCAAACACTGAGGTGCATAAACACACACACACACACACACACACACACACACACACACACACACACACACACACACACACACACACACACACACACACACACACACACACACACACACACACACACACACACACACACACACACACACACACACACACACACACACACACACGCATGTGTGTACACAGTAGTCCAGTTACCACTTAAGCTCTATATAATTGTACGACAAATAGTGATAATAGCTCAGGGGTGCCGATTTATGTCCGCGCTACTGGGTGCGCAACGCACGAGCGCGCAGCGGGTTTGTTACCTTTTTTTCATTTACTTTAATGCGGTTCATTCGGTTAATTTGGTACAAAAATGTACTCCATGAAGTGTAGAGGTCGGAGTTTTATTCTTTTTTGTGATGAGTTTGTAATGGGTGCTCGTCATTTCTCCTGGGTACTTTAGCCCCGAGGCACCCACAGTATCGGCGCCCTTGTAATAGCTGATCCTTTACTGTGGATCAGCTACTTTTCCTTTTTTGTTATTTTTTTGTCCTGATTTTTATTTTATTTTTTATTGTTGCCTATAATGACTTGCCCAAAATAGAGACGCCAGGTTGAAAGTGGTTAACCGCTTGACACTGTTACAGTGATGATAAATGACTAGTAATAATAATGCTGATGGACTCTCCGAATGAGTGCAGTATATTCTATATGCAAAGACTGCAGATGTATTATAAGTATCATAAGTATTATGACTATTGTACGGCCTGGATGAACAGTAACACCACTGGATTAATCTTAGTGGCACACATACATGCCCACACACACACACACACACACTGGGTGCACACCACACATGCACTATCCGTACACCCACCCAACCCACCCACCCACCCACCCCCACACACACACACACACACACACACACACACACACACACACACACACACACACACACACACACCCACACCCACACCCACACCCACACACACACACACACACACACACACACACACACACACACACACACACACAGATAGATATATGGGGGGGTTTCCAGGATGGCGTGCTCCTCTCATCTGTTGTCCATTAGACTAAGTCTCCCTGTTTTCTTGTCTGCTCCAAGAAAACCCTGTTCACTTTTATTGCTACACGTTCCCTATGGGCTCTGCATCTCTATTCCTTATCCTTATTGCTGAATATAAATCACAGCGCTCCAGTCCCAGCTCAGTCGTACAACACACAGCCATCAAAAAGCACAGAACTCCGACCGGAAGCTTCTGTCGGGGCGCCGGTTCACGTCAAAGGTCATTGTTAACCCATTCAATCCGGTAACGCCATGCCATTTTAGATTTATTTCGCTATTCAAAAATAGCAGATATTCAAGCTCATAGCGCGGCACAGAGTGCAAATCTTTGAATACAAATACAAATGTCTTCTAAATCCTAACCCTTTAAAAAAAAAACGTATGTTGCTATATCAGTGGTTCTCAAACGTTTTCATGTCAAGGACCACCCAATAGGATATTATTTGGCTGCGGACCCCCATCTCAAAATGTTTTGTTCCAGGGACCCCTCAGAAGCATAGACTTGAGTAAAAAAATGTCGGTTTAAAAATATACTATTCAAAGATTTGCACAAATGTTCACAATTTTTCAAAAATAGCATATCTACAAGTTCATAGCGCGGCGCTCTTGTATATTGCTCTTGTGTATTGTATATCTGCTATTTTTGAGCAACCAAATAAATCTAAAATGACACAGATGCGTTCCCAGATTGGGTTAAGTTCACCCTTCATCCGATCGCTGCTGCTTTCTGTACCAGTCC
Source organism: Gymnoscopelus microlampas (assembly GCF_963454915.1). Taxonomy (NCBI): domain Eukaryota; kingdom Metazoa; phylum Chordata; class Actinopteri; order Myctophiformes; family Myctophidae; genus Gymnoscopelus; species Gymnoscopelus microlampas. The sequence continues at coordinate 34,135,285 of NC_139945.1, forward strand.
GCGGTCGGCTTGATTTGATTGGTCCTCGCTGTGACTCATAACATCCGAGTAAAAGTTGAAAGCTGGTCCGGGTCAAAGTTCACAGTAAGGTTTGTTTGTTTTGTTTTTAGTAGCTATACAGACAGTCTGCTTAGCTTTGCTTAGCTTGACATATAGTTGGTCCCCATTCATCCACATTGAAATGGACACACAGTTAGTTGACATCAGTGGTTCTCAAACCCCCCAGTTTGGTGATGCATCAAGCCACAGACCCCCATAACTCTGACAGTGTACAAATGAAACCAAATGGACCCTTATGGATCCATTTGGTTTTATTTGTACACTGTCAGAGTTACAGACCTATAAGGGTCCCACTATAAGGGTTCCTATCAGCGACTTCAGCTAAGAACCACAGTTTTACATATTGCTTGGTTTCAGATAAAAATACAGTATAACAGAGGATTACGTACAGTAACAGTAACAAAGCTGCATACTTTTTGAACATAGCTGGTCCCAGTGGGGAACAAACCCCTAAACCCTTGGCAGTGTTACTGTGCTCTAACTCAGTGGTTCCCGAACTCTGGGTCAGGACCCATTTTCAGGTCGTGGACCAATTTCTATTGTTTTCACAACAAAACAAAACAAAAAAAATATTATTATTTATTTTTAAACTATTTTAAAATTATAAAATCAAAGGAATTCCGTGAGTTTAAAAGTTTTTACAACGTAGTTAAAATAGCCGCTCTACAAGCTTGTAGATTGGCTATTTTCACCAGTTTTGGTTCCGGGTGGAGACATCAGATTTCTCTTTTGGGTCTCGAGCTAAAATGTTAGGGAACCACTGCTCTAACTAGAGAGCTGCACTTTAAAATCCTGAGTGTTCATTTAACTCTGAGGGTGTAGAAAGGGTTCCATTTGGTCCCATTTGATCAAATCAACACTGAGGATTTTAACATGTGTAAAAGACCTTTTATAGTAGCAGAGGTAATGTGTGACAGGAGTTTGCAATGTAATGTGTAATATTTATATCTTGTAACATCTATGTTATGTTTAGATCACTAATAACTACACAAATATAGTCATATAATATCATTATCCAGGTCCCATAATGTAACAGCATGTAAGGTAAACCATGTAGTATGTGATGTAAGAGGTTACCCATTGGGTAATCTCTCAAGACAGATTCTGCTAAAACAAAGGAAAGAAACATAATTTTTTCCCCCTTTTTGTTAACCGAATGGGTTCCCAGATTGCCCACTGGGTAACCAGAAGAGTGGGCACTTAGTAATGGTGGGAACCTCAATATTAAATTGGCATTTTTTCCCAAAATGTTAAAAAGATATTTGGAAAATGGTTAAGTAATGTAAAGCAGTGGTTCTCAAACTATATACAAATATTTTGTTCCAGGGACCCCCAGAAGCAAAGATTTTAGTTAAAAATGTTAACTTTAAAAAATATGTATTTAAAGGTTTGCACAAATCTTCACGATTTTTCAAAAATAGCAGATTTACAAGCTCAGCTTTGAAAAGCCAAAGTATAAAAGGTTAAAGTGGTTAAAATTATTGTGATGCTATATTAACACATTTTGCTGGGGACCCCCTGGAACCCCCCAAGGACCCATGGGGGTCCCCGGACCCCACTTTGAGAGCCAATGATGTAAAGTATAGAACATGCATGAACATTTGATGGCTTAATGTTCCTACAATTGCTCCAAATTGCTACAAAACCTGTGTCTAGCCTGTCATTCAAGTCAAGAAGTTGAAGGGTAAATTTAGGTCTGATAATGATGTAATGTGCATGTTCAAAACTGGTATACTTTAAAGTACTTAAGACCATTTTCTAAATTACTATTATTTATTTTTTTAACATTTTGGAATAAATATCCAATGTAACATTGAGGTGCCCACTCTTCCTGTATCCATCCGTTGTATATTGTTGTGATTGAAGAGCTTTATTTCTGGAAATACTGCATGAGATGACATTGATAGAATGTTGATAGGCAAGTTGTCTGGATTGCTAGTACAGCGTATTGATTGCGTGCGTGCGTGCGTGCGTGCATGCGTGTGTGTAAATGCTAGGACAACATCTTCCAAAGCTGTGATATTCTCTTTTTGTCCTTGCTGTGATTTGGTTATAGATGTTTAAGAAAGATGAGAAGAGGAAAAAAACTGTGTTTGTGTAAAATGGGCACACCCGCACACGCGTGTGTGTGTGTGTGTGTGTGTGTGTGTGTGTGTGTGTGTGTGTGTGTGTGTGTGTGTGTGTGTGTGTGTGTGTGTGTGTGTGTGTGTGTGTTTCTGTATGTATATCCATTTGCACATGCATAGTGCCCTCAATAGTCTTTCATGCAGTGCGATGTGTGCCTCTTTGTGCGTGTGTGTGTGTGTGTGTGTGTGTGTGTGTGTGTGTGTGTGTGTGTGTGTGTGTGTGTGTGTGTGTGTGTGTGAAAGTCTTCAAACTTTTTTGATTTGCAAGCTTACAACGTGTAGTGTAGATCTGCTATTTTCAAATAGCCTAAGTATACATTTCGCCACTGTATTAACACATTTAGCTGGAACCCCATCAAGGACCAGTGGGGGGGGGGGGGTCCCTGGACCCCACTCCGAGAACGGCTGGTATACAGATGCCTGCCTCCGCTGCATGCTGGTCACAGGTAGGTGGTGGCCTCTCTGTTCTCCCTCTCTCTGGCCTGGGCCACGGCCACATTGAGGCACTGCAGCCACTCCTCGGCGTGCTTCTCGTCCTGGGCTTTTAGCACGTACGTCTTGCTGTCCGTGAAGATCTCGAAGGCCCGGGGCAGACCCCTCTCTCTGCGCTTCTTAGCTACCACCTAGCACACAGGGTTAGGATTAGCTTCTTAGCTACCAGCTAGCACGCAGGGTTAGGATTAGCTTCTTAGCTACCACCTCGCACACAGGGTTAGGATTAGCTTCTTAGCTACCACCTAGCACGCAGGGTTAGGATTAGCTTCTTAGCTACCACCTAGCACGCAGGGTTAGGATTAGCTTCTTAGCTACCACCTAGCTCGCAGGGTTAGGATTAGGAGGACAGACCAAGGAGGAGAGAGAGAGGGGGTAGAGAGAGAGAGAGAGCGAGAGACACATTCTACAAGCTCAAAATGTGACGCGAATCGCGATGCGGCACGTTGTTAAGATTATAGATCTTAACCCATTAAGACCTGAGGCAGATTCGACAAATGTCTTCTTCTAAACAGTTTTCTTAAACACTTTATGTTGCTATAATATCAGTGGTTCTCAAACTTGTTCATGTCAAGAAATTGTATGTATTTGGCCGTAGACCCCCATCTCAAAATATTTAGTTCTAGGGACCCCCAGAAGCAAAGATTTGAGTTACAAATGTTCGCTTAAATATATATATTCAAAGATTTGCACAATTTTTCATTTTAATTAAAAAAAATAGCCAAAGTATAAAATAATGGTTAAAGTGGTTAAAATCTAAAATGACAGATGCTTTCCTGGTCTTAACGGGTTAAACACTACAAAGGCACTGAAGGAAACCGTTCCGTTATCTCCGGCGATGAGCAACACAGAACCTGACAGTATTGTGTATCAATAATCTATCAAGGTCAGAAATCAGTAAGCTTTTTACGAAGGAGAAACTGATGTGGATATCTCTGTTCCATATTCTCTGTGCGTCATGACACACAACTGTTCTGTTGGACACAAGCATTTAACCATTGTCATGTGTGTAGGTTAGAATGTATTAAAAAAACATGAAACAAATATTTTTGAGCTCGAGGGATCCATACTAAAAGAATGAAGTCAAGCATAACATAAAGCAGGTTTGTGTGGTGACGTCTGCCTGGGTGTGCAGGTTATATGAGGTGGACAAAGTACTCAACCCCGGTAGTACTTGAGTCAAAGTATCTATACTCCTGGTGAAATATTACTCAACTTCAAGTGAAGGTTGCTCTGTCAAATGTGTACTTGATTTAAAGAGCTGGAGTAGCCTATTTGCTTTTAAAAAAAGTATTCAAAAGTAAATGCTTTTAAAAAATACTGTGTGTTCAACAGTACTAATTACAAAGAACATGTTCTTTTTAATATCAATGCATTGCTCTATTAAAATGTGGGCATTTTCCAATGAAATTCAAAGATTTTCCTGAAGCATTAAAAATTCAATGCCGCAGTGTCGCAATGCAATGCCTTTGTGAGCAATGCAATGCCAATGCGACACATTGTGAGCTTGCACACTACGTGTACACTACTTTTGCACGACACACTATCATGCAGTGAAGTATAAAACAGGGCATTCATTTATGAAAAATATTAAAAACAAATGTCATATGGAGATACAAGGTTTCTTCCCAACAGCAACAATATACTGTATAATGTATGCTTACTGTCTTTAGAATTTTACTGACCTTGATGCTTTGAACTTTGCTCAGCTCAATGGGAATGTCATCCACTTCATCTTTCTGTGGACAGAAGCAGAGTCACTATTAGAAAAAACACATAAGTGATATTTTTTTGTTAAAACAAAATGTTTTTTTTTTTTTTTGTGAAAAGGTTTACGCTCTATATTGTGACAGTAACCATTGCTATAGAGTGTTTGCTCAGTCACAGGGGTCTCCCTGTCTCTCCAACTCTTTAATAAACAGAAAATAAATGTTCAGGTGGGTTGCCAATTTCTTCCAATCAGGAGAGAGTACCCATTCATCAGCTTCAATTTGATAGTGTTCCAGTTCCAATTGTGTCTGCTCATTTCTTTGTTTCATCACTTCCAATTGTACTTGTTTATCTTGTATTCTGTATGAATTCTCTCTCCTGATTGGATAAAATTGGTATCCCGAACCCTGTTACTGAAAAAAACAAACACTTTATAGCAATGATAACTATCAGAATACAGTATAGAGCTATTTAATATATACGCATTAGGCCAAGGACCCCCAATTGATGATTTGTTTCGTCAGTGTACACATGTACACTGTTGGAGTTACAGACCCATAAGGGTCCATTTGGTTCCTAACTATCAATCATTTAGCTGGGGACCGCCTAGAACCCGTTCCCAACAACAAACCCGGGGTTCTTTGTCGTTTTGAGTCGTGAGGCACTCACTATGGGAAACAGCGCCATCTGGCGATGCAACAGAGCTACACAATACGCTCCCGGGGCCCATTTCATTGGGCTAGAGGGTATGTCACGTAACCGGCTGTCCCTTCCCCTTTCCGGAAGGACATATAAGGGCTGGTCGTGACGTAGTACTTCTCTTCAGTTCCTCTGTTCGCAGATGTTACAAGGCTACACGCTTGTTAAAAACTGAATTCTACATTTATTCAACAATTACTACACTTCAGGACCCAAAGTGAGAAACCAGCTTTAGCCCTAAAAGCGGAGACTAGGATAAGTCACCCACGGGTTTTCTCGCTCGACTAAACTCCAGGAAACTAACTTTATTCTACCTCGTGGTGAGCCGGTGTTAGCCCTTAGCTGCCTCTGAGCCTAGCCGCTAGCTGTTACTAGCTTCGGCTACCTCCACAGCGCTAACCCCCTTTCCCGCTGAGAAACTAACTTTATTCTACCTCGTGGTGAGCCGGTGTTAGCCCTTAGCTGCCTCTGAGCCTAGCCGCTAGCTGTTACTAGCTTCGGCTACCTACACAGCGCTAACCCCCTTTCCCGCTGAGCTAACTCCCCGAACAGAGCTGTTAGCCTAGCTTTTTGTGAGCCGACGTTAGCTTAAAGCTGTTCTTAGCCTAGCCGCTAACTTACTAGCTTAGCTGTTTGGCTACTTCCACAGCGCTAACCCCCTATCCGTTGAGCTAACTCCCCGAATAGAGCTGTTAGCCTAGCTTTTTGTCGCTCTTTTCCACGATACTAACTGTGTTGCTTGTCTCGTCCGGCTCTCGGTGAGGCTGCTTCGTCACAGATACGGCCTGTGCCGGTAGTTTTAGTGGACACCAGCGGCTCTCGCTCTGTCCCCCCGAAACCCTCCCGCGATACTCGAACTGTGTTGCTTGTCTCGCCCGGCTCTCGGTGAGGCTGCTTCGTCACAGATACGGCCTGGCTACGGCATGTGCCGGTAGTTTTAGTGGACACCAGCGGCTCTCGCTCTGTCCCCCCGAAACCCTCCCGCGATACTCGAACTGTGTTGCTTGTCTCGTCCGGCTCTCGGTGAGGCTGCTTCGTCACAGATACGGCCTGGCTACGGCCTGTACCGGTAGTTTTAGTGGACACCGGCGGCTCTCGCTCTGTCCCCCCGAAACCCTCCCGCATCCACAGCGCTAAACCCCTTTCCCGTTGAGCTAACTCCCCGAATAGGGCCGTTAGCCTAGCTTTGGTGAGCCGGCATTAGCCTTTAGCTGCTTCTTAGCCTAGCTGCTACTAACTTGGCCGTTAGGCTACATCCGCGGCGCTAACCCCCCTGATGGAGCGGTTAGCTTAACCTTTAACCAGCTTAACTGTTTCGGCTACAGCCGCAGCTGCTTCTTTCACCACGCGATGGCTCGCTACGGTCAGGCCAGGGCCTGTACGGGGAACGCCGAAGGTGCTAGCGGTGCTCGCCCAGCACCACCGCGACACTTCCGCCTCCCTACCCCAACTCCAGCTGCCACGTGCGGTGGCCCGCGGTAAGCTAGCCCGACCCCCTTCGTGAGCGGAGTACGCGACGTTGACCGCCCTGTTCCTCCCAGTGTCTACAGAGCAGAAGCAGGGTAGTTTTTTGCACATTCTGTGAGGTCAGTACAAAATATAATGCCTGTTTTTTGTGCCAATAAAATTTGTTACAAAGAACCAAACCTTTGCATTATTCAAACCATGTCGACATGAGTCCACAATGCTAGGAAAATGGTCGGTGCTCGTCCTCCTACACTGTCGGATACAACATGTTATGCATATCAACGTCAGTATATTGTGGTACTTAATGCTTATCACTGTGCCAATATGTCTGTCACACTTGTCACATATTGCATTTCCAAATGCGGCTGGGATACGATATAATGCCTTCATGTCAATATATTGTTTTTATTGCCTGTTTTTGTGCTATTATGGTTGTTCTTTCACCACACCCTGCATGGTTCAGACACTATCTGAAATAAACCCATAGTGATTGGACGGAACCGGCTTCTCGGCCTTCCAAACACTGACGGGATACGAAGTATAATGCGTTTATCCATTATTTTTATATAATGTTCGCCATTATGCCAATGTGTTTGCTACACTGAATTGAATAACTCCAGTGCAGATGGGAAAACCAGTCTCCAGCCTCCACAGCCAAACAGAGGAGCATGTCGCACTTACTGTAAGATCTGTGAAGAAATACCCTGTGATTGTGGTTTTACATGCGTTGAAAAGTACAAAACCTTGTCTTATTCCAACTCCGCCTGTGTGCCAGGGAGAACGAGGACCGTTCTCGATGGTCTGCCTTTGGGCCCACAGTATCCGAAAAAACCCTCGTCGGTTTTTCAGATACGTGTGGGACAAGCAATCTGCCCCCCCCCCCCCCCCCCCCCATGAGCCCACAGTATTTGGTAAAGCCGGTTCTCGTTTTTCCAAATACGTGTGGGACAGAAACACTGCATGTACTGACTCCATTGAAGGTAACAATAAAACCAGTTGTAAAATCAATTGTAAGAACGGTACCACCCCTGTCCGCCAGAGGGCGCCTTTGCACCTTGGCACAGGGGTCACGCCCGTTTTTACAACCGATTCCACCATCTTGGAGAGGACGCCAAAACGCTTCTGCATCACAGGGCCCTCCCAAGATGGCCGAACGGAAGGTAAACAAGTTACATACTTCCGTGTCCGACCGGAGACGGACGTCGAGCGTCCCCCACCGGATGTTGACGTCGGGGAGGTACCGCGTACTGTCTCACGTGACCTCCCCGAATCCAACTGTTTCCGTTTCCGACCGGAGACGGACAAGGGGCTTCTCCGACCGGATACCAATGTTGGGGAGGCACCGCGTGCGGGGTCACGTGACTTTCCCGAATCCTTCTGTCAATCAGGTAACACCCGTACTGCCTCTATCGAGCGTCACACGTTTGGCAACGCCAGAGCGTGCGAGCGCGTCACTGGTCTCCATGACAACGGGCAGACAGCCGGTGGAGCGAGCAGTTTCTTTAACTCGCCTCAACCCACTAGCTCGCTGTCTAGCGAAATGGAAAGCTTGCGACCCGTCTCATTGGGTGCTGCGCACCATACAGAAGGGTTACAAGTTACAGTTTTGCATGAAACCCCTGATGTCAGACAAAGTGATTTTCTCCAGCGCGACGGGCGCAGCGGCAGTTACGTTACGAGAGGAGGTTCTCTCTCTCTCCTAAACAATGGCGCAATAGGAGAGTTCTCCCCAGATCGGAAACGCCTGGGTTTTTACTCAAAGTTTTTCCTGGTTAAGAAAAAGGGGGGGGGATGTACGTCCCATACTGGACCTGAGAGGTCTCAATAAATTTCTAATGAAATTCAATTTTCGCTTGCTGACGAACGCAGCGTTACTACGCACGGTGCGTCAGGGCGACGGATGGACCAGCATAGACTTAAAGGATGCGTGTTTCCACATTCCCGTCTACCCGGTGCACAGGAAATTTCTGCTGTTGTTTTCACCTAGCGGCTACCTAGCCTCGCTTACGACAACACTGTGTTGCTTAATGCAGCAGGTACGTCAGTGTTACACTGGTTTTCTGTACTGGTCAGGCTCAGTACAGCAGTAACACACTGTGGTTGTACCGGTCAGCTCCCCTGGACAACAACGTGATTTTCCACGTACCTTTACATGCCTCCTATGTCAGACACAGGATGTTCCTCTCATGCGGAGAGGTAATGCAGCCATGTCTCTGAGAGAGAGGGACTCTCTCTACTGGGCAAGGGCATCTTCAGAAAACCGTCTACGAATTGGAACCTAGAGGTTACTTAGGTAACCCGGGTTTTTTTTCCCAGTTTTTGGTACAACTGGTTTTCGTGTGTTTTCTGGCCAAAGAAGGAGGGGGGAGGCTATGTGACCCTTTCTGGATGAAGGGGTCTCATCAAATCTCTTACGAAATTCAGGTTTTTCGTATGCTGATGACCGTGGCGCTCCTGCGCACGTTCGGTCAGGGGGACAGGTGGACCAACGTAGCCCTGAGGCGCGATTACTGTCGGTTTTTCACTGTCGGTTTCTAGAAGGAGCGTTTTGGTTCCGTCCCAGCAGTCCTCCCTTATAGGGTTCTCACTGGACTCGACCACGCTCGCAGCACGTCTGTCTCAGGAGTGATTGGACGGCTTCCTGTCCTGTGTGAGGCCTTTCCACGTAGGAAAGACAGTCACTTACAGGCTGTGCGTGCAGGTGGCGGGTCTCATGACTTCAGCCATACGCCTGACCTGCCTAAGTAGGCTATTTTGGGACCTTTCAGGGGTGGATGCGGGCTCTCAGGATCCCGCCTACCGTGGACCCTCGACAAGGTCTGGTGTCTCCACTTGCATGGATTCGCTTAGGCTGTGCTCACGCGCACCCTTTCTGTCAGAAGGCGCCAGGGGAGGTGCTGTGATCTCACGGACGGCTGTCACGACGGACGCCAGCCTGATTTGGACCAGGTTCGATCGACCACAGGTCGATTTGTTTGCCTCAACAGAGAACGCGAAGTGCTCTCGCTTTTTCTCGGTGAAGGCAGCGGACTTTTCGTTGGGACTGGACGCGTTGGCTCACAGCTGGCCGAGGGAACTGCTTTATGCATTCCTGCCGCTGGAGTTGTTCCGCCCGACGTTGGAAAAGGTCAGGCCCCAGGGCCTGACTGTACTGCCAGTTGCTCCAGGTTGGGGCGTGTGGGGATCGGAGATAACTTCTCTGCTCCACGCCGAACCCGGGTCCCTTCCTCCGATCGCGGACCTGCTGACGCAGGTGGGGACCGAGATCAACCACCCCAGCCCCTGGGACCTAGATCTGTGGCTCTGGCCTGTGTGAGGGCCAACCTAGATTCGTGTGGTCTGCCCCCTGACGTGGTGGTTACCATCCAGAGGGCGAGGGCCGTTTTCTACTAGGGCTGCCTATGACGTCAAATGGAATATTTTCGTGTCATGGTGCCAGGGGCAGTCACCAGTGGTGGTGGCTTTTCGGGCCCCGGTACGCGGCTTCCTTTTTCTCTTGCAGAGCAAGCTGAATCAGGGTTTGACCTTCTCGACGGTCATGGTGTACTTGGATGCCATCTCCGTCTGCCACGAAGGTTTTCGAAGGCGGGACGGTTGGCGATCGTCACCTGGTACGGCGGTTCTTGGGCGGGGCCAGACGGACCAGGCCGGGTAACAGGCCTCTGTTTCCGGCTTGGAATCTGGCGGTGGTGCTGAATGCACTCTGCCTTCCCCCCGTTTGAACCCCTCGAGACTGGGAGCCTCAAGGTGTTGAGTCTGAAAACAGTCTTTTTGGTGACCCTGGCTATGGCCAAGAGGGTCGGTGACCTGCATGCACTCCCGGTGAGTTCGGAGTGCTTGAGGTGCTCTGGGGATAGCAGACGGGTTCTGCTGACGCCAAACTTGGCGTTCGTTACCAAGACCGGGGTGGTTGCACCGGCTCCGGTCGGATTGGTTGCGTTTCATCCACCTCCTTTCGCTTCGGCGGTGGATGAGCGGTCACTTTGTTTCTGTCCAGTGAGGGCTTTGAGGCTCTACTGTCAGGTGACGGCGCCTGGTAGGTCGTAAACACGATTGTTTGTCACCTACGGCCGGGGTGACCAGCGGAAAGCGATGGCCAAGTCAACGCTTTCCAGGTGGATAGTTGAGGCCGTAAGGCTCGCCTATACTAGTAGTGGGGCCCCAGTACCTGTTGGATTGGGGGCGCACTCGACTAGGGGATTGGCTGCTTCCTGGGCCCTCTCTAGAGAGGTTTTCGGTCCAGGAGATTTGCAGGGCTGCTAACTGGTCGTCTCCTTCGACCTTTGCAGCTTTCTACAGCCTGGACATGGCGGCTTCCTCGGTGACGCACGCAGTCCTTGGCGTGGCAGCCTCATCTACTTGAGGTGCCTTTCTCCCCCTGATGTGATCCCGTGGGGCTAACAATCTGTTGGGTCCTAGGGAGCAGGGGGGCCCTGTTCCCTTACTAGGAGGTTAGTAGGTGACGAGCCTTGTCTTCTATTAGCTGAATGGGGAAGACTTCGGTCTGTCGGGGTTTTCGTTTATCTCATCCCTTGTGCCGTGTCCAGGCCCGGTGGGCCTGGGCGTCCCTGAAGCGGGGGCCCGCCGTGTGCGGGTCCCTGAGCCAGTAGGGGACGTGCGGTTTTTCTGGGGATACAATGTTTTTAACGCTTCCGGGGGGTTTATAGATCCCATAGTGAGTGCCTCACGACTCAAAACGACAAAGAACTAGAGGTTACGTAGGTAACCCCGGTTCTTTTAGTTTAGGAGTGAGGCACTCACCAAACACCCCTTTGTTTCGCCACTGCGAACAGAGGACCTGTGGTAAGAGGAAGTACTACGTCACGACCATATGTCCTTCCGGAAAGGGGAAGGGACAGCCGGTTACGTGACATACCCTCTAGCCCAATGAAATGGGCCCCGGGAGCGTATTGTGTAGCTCTGTTGCATCGCCAGATGGCGCTGTTTCCCATAGTGAGTGCCTCACTCCTAAACTAAAAGAACCGGGGTTACCTACGTAACCTCTAGTTTGTACTCGGGGGTAAAACTAGTTGACCTTGAAATAGACCAATACCTTTCTTCGCCTGAAAGAACAAAAAGCTATGATGGTCATTTAAAACAACTAAACGGTGCGCTTTGCCTGTTGAGGCGTTGGTCACAGTTGGACTGCGCAAAAGGAATAATCCATGACAAATGTGAGCATTGTATAATAAGCAACAAAGGAGACAAGAGGCACCCAACTCTTTGGTTCCGCCTAATCCTAACACGGTGAGTCAGCATGGAAACGCTGCCATGCTTTCAGAACTCTATAGCCGTGGTTCTCCAACGGTTTCATCTCAAGGACCCCCAAATGTATGTATTTAGGCCACGGACCCTGATTTGAAAAGATTTTGTGGCAGGGACCCCCGGAAGAGAACATTTGTGTTAAAAAATGTCTATTCCAAATTTTTCAATATTTTTCCATTTTTGTTGCAAGAAAAATAGAAGATCAATGCGACGTGTTGTGAGCTTATAGATCTGCTATTTTTGAATAGCCTATGTAAGTATACAATAGGGTTCAAGTGGTTCAGCTGATGGTGATGCTATATTATTTCATTTTAATGGGGACCCCCTGGAACCCCTTCAAGGACCCCAGGGGGACCCCACTTTGAGAACCACTGATCTCTCACAGTCAGTGAACTTCACTTTTTATGGAAAAGAGCTGCTTTTCATGGCTGATTATGTCAGCGTAACACACTGTACTAATAGTCAAACTACTTAACCACTTGAACCCTAGCAGGGGGCGATCACTTGAACCCCTAGCAGGGGCCCACAACGTGTTGCGACACAACACGTTGTGAGCTTGTAGATCGGCTATTTTTGGTGAAGACAGAAAAAAACAGTCAGAGTACAGTTGTAACTCAAGTCCATTTCTCTAAGACTAGAGGGTTTAAGTGGTTATGCTCTTTGGGCTCTGCAGGTGGGAAGCTTAAACAAACAAACAAGCAAGCACACACACACACACACACACACACACACACACACACACACACACACACACACACACACACACACACACACACACACACACACCAAGCATGTGGGGCATGTCTAAACGCAGCATCTCCTGAGACACACTCACACATTGTTATAGTAATTGTCACACATCATGAGCAACAAGCGTTGCCATGTTTTGTTGTTGGGAAATGGAGGAGTGGACTCTGGGACTTCTGCTCAATGTAACGAGACTAAAATAACAGCTTTGACGGAACTGAATCTGACAGGAAAATAGATCAATAATGAAAGATATTTGATCATTATTATACAATGATAGAAATATCAAGAAACCACACATTTACTAGACATTTTTATTGAGTCAGTATGCTTGTTTAACAATAAAAAAAGATTCTCAAATATTGTGGCCATATAGTGTTGAATTAGTTTAGAACTGGATCGGATCATTTTCATTATGAACTATGAATCTTTGTTTTGCTAGTGTTATCTTGTCCCTTTCAAGACCCTTTTCTCAAACTTTAAAATTTCAAGGACCCCCATAACATCTGAGTGTACAAATGGAACAAAATGGACCCTGGTTCCATTCGTACAAAACAGTCACACTGTTAACATACAAGATTATGGATAAGGACTGTACAGTTTATATACTGTAAATCCTTATCTATTCAAGGAAAGGTTGCTGAGCGTGTATGCTCGTTTTCAACGCTGGTGTAACCAAATTGTGTGCCTGTGTGCGTGCCACACACTTGTTGGGGGGGTCCCAGATTTGGTCAGATCTAAGAAGGGGGGCTCCAGGGAATAAAGGTTAGGAACCGCTGGGTTACACTTATTTACTTCTGGTAGGTGCTCAGTACAACCGCAGGCTTATGCGACTGTTGGCCACAAAGCAGCTCAGCCAGAGTAGTTAGAATGCCTTGCTCAAAGGTAGCCTGGTAAACCATCCCCCTTACGGAAATCTCATTTGCATTTGATTTCAGGAATTGGTCTGGCCTACAGGCCTGTCTGGGCGTTTCTCCGGAGTTCATAACATGAACTCTCCTTTCAGCGTCCTCACTCATTGTTCTGTGATTGACAGTGTAGGTTGGCCAATCAGGTGGAACCCGAGTGAACCCGAATGGAGCCGAGTGCAGCCGATAAAAATGGAACGGGACGCTATTTAAATTCTGTTCACTGTTTTGGTTTTAAAACTTCAAAAGCGCTCTCAAACTTCTGTTTTGAGGCACGGAATTTACTTTTAAGATATCGTTCGGATAGAATTTTGTTGTTTAATAACTTCATATATGTGGTCAATTAATCATGACAGAGCCTATTTAAAAAAATCATAATCAGAGAACCGGCAGGGGCGGGCAGTGACACACATGTATCCGAATAAAGCAACCTATTTTCGGCATGGCCCTTTCAAAAGTCCCCCTGCGTCACTTTGCTCTGGTGGTGGGGGGAACAAACTGCTGATTGGCTGAAGGGGTTGTCAGTCAACGGTACTAATCCCGCCCAGCTCCCGGCCACAGCCAAATTGCCCAGACAGGCCTGTAGGCCAGACCAATTCCTGAAATCAAATGCAAATGAGATTTCCGGAAGGGGGATGGTTTACCAGGCTAGCTCAAAGGCACCTCCACTGTGACTGCTGAGGCCATTACTCATGCATTGTTCATGATCATATTCTCGCAGGCAGTGTTGGGAATCTAACCCGCTAACTGCCAGCCTGCTTTTCTGGCCTGCAGTTAGACTATACTGAGGCCAGCACAGTATGTGCTGCTTTTAATCACAGCTGGGGTTTAGAGAACATGAAGAGAATTCAGACAGCCCTTTATTGTTTCTGTTTCCTTTCAAAGGGCAAAATCCCAAACCCTGGAGCACACCAAGACTATGGTGTACCCCACAAGGTGTAGAATTCTGAATGTTTGTGTGCATGTGATACTGTACATATACACATATCGGTGCTGTCAGGCAGGAACCTTGTATCTCCATATTTCAACTTTTTACGTTTTTTTTATTTTCATAAATTAATTCCCTACTTCGTCATATGGCAGTGTCACTCAAAAGTAGCAAAACAGCCAATCTACAAACTCACAACGTGTCGCATGGAGACGAGTTGTGAGCTTGTAGATCGGCTGTTTTTGCTTTTTTTTATTTTTAAGTGATGGTAAAAGTGGTTAAGTGTGTCTGTGGGTATCATAAATATCAAACAAATGAAAAGCACTAACAAGAGCTTGTGACTAAATAATAACTCCATTGGATCCATTGGAACACTACGTTATTATTTCCTGAAAATGTTCAGTTTTAGACATACAAGTTTTTCACCCGACAGCGACAATACACATAATACACTGTGTGTGTACACAATGGGCCACAGCTATACCCACTACATTCCATTGGGTCATAGCCTAGCTAGTTGCTGCCATCATGAGATTTCCCCACATCCTTACTGTGGTGTGCGCGTGAGCATGTGTGTGTGTGTGTGTGTTGTATTGAAAAGACTCCACATCTGTACCCCCCCCCCCCCCCTGGCTGGCAGCGCCGGGGGTCTTACTGTGGTCAGCCACAGTGGCTACACTGTACCCCTACATTCACACAGTTCAATGTGAAGTCAAGTTGACTTGTTCACTCGCTCAAACATGCAGAACCTGCCAGCTCTGTCACTTGTGTGTGTGTGTGTGTCCTTTGGTGAATACTTTATATTCACACTCATTATGTGTTAAAGTCATACATGCGTAACATTTCTTTTAGTAGTCTTTTTAATGACACCTCTGGTCTGTCTAGCAATGGTATGTTAGAAGAGCGAGTCCCAGAATTCAGTTAGGAAACAAAACGAATGCTGTAGGGTCCTAGCGCCAAGGTTGTTTTGGAAAGCAACAACAGCGTTGTCAGAAAAAGCATATAATCATTTTAAAATACATAAATAAATCAATGTCTGGTGTCTGCATCATTTTGGCACACGTGCCGGGGGCAGACACTCATGGCTTGTGTATACAGAAGTTGTCCAAAAACACATTTAGGGTATATGGAATGGTTATTGTGGAAAAATATGCCAGTGAAAGATAATATCAAAAATACTTTTGTTTATTTGAAAAAAGTTACACAGTATGAAATTCTGTCTACTTGCATGAAAATTGGGTTATTTCAAGCAAGATATTTTTGTGTCCATTAACTTCAAATCCCCACCGATGTCAATATATTTATATATCTTTATTATTGAGAAACATGGCAAAAAACAAAAACAAACAATATCAGCATGACTCTGACCACAACACAATAAACAGGGAATTGGGCAAGCCATAATATCGCCTTTCCCCTGTTTTTCAACACAACACAAACACAACAAATACAGCGAAAAACAACCATCGTCATGGAACCTCACACATCAGCAAAAAAATAAAAAGCACAACAACATTCACACAGATGATCAAACATTCAACGGGTGGTCTGCTCAAAGCAATGATCATAAAACGTATCTGGCCTCCCATGCATACTAAACTTTGATTTCTACAGTTTATGGCAGCCCAACAAGTCCCTAATCTGGTGAATGTTAAGAAGGTGAAGTATATATATATATATATATATATATATATATATATATATATATATATATATATATATATATATATATATATATATATATATATATATATATATATACATATTTATACATACATACATACATACATACATACATACATACATACATACATACATACATACATATATATATATATAATATATATATATATATATATATAATATATATATTATATATTACCAATTTTCTGCTATCATGCTATCAAGTACCAAAAGTAGAAAGTACTCATTATGCAGAATGTCCCGTTTCACAAGTCTTCAAATGTATACAATGTATACAAATATTTTGAAAATAGCAGATCTACAAGTTCACAATGCGTCACATCGCAACACATTGTGAACTTGTAGATCGGCTATATATAATGCCGAAATTTATATAGGGCTGAAGTGGTTGATGTATGTTTTGTAATAATAATAAAAATCTACAAAGTAACTACTGGTAATAATTAAAGATTTCAAATAATTGTAGTGGACTAAAGTGCCTCTGAGATGTAGTGGAGTAGAAGTAAAAAACTGAAAACTGTAAATACTCTATTAAAGTAAAAATACCTCAAAATTGTACTTAAGTACAGTACTTGAGTAAATGTACTTAGTTACTTTACATAAAATATAAGGGTCCATTTGGGTCAATGTGTACACATTTTATAGTGCAGATTTAAAAAAATAAATAAACAAACATCTAAGAAGAGTTTTAAATGTTTCAGTGCTTCAGTTGCTGTGTCATGGAATACTGAGTAAATAACTATTCTGGGTTCCCCAGTATGAATAGATATTTCGTAACATCTCCTGAAGACCCTTTGGCAGACCAAACTTGGGGAGTGAGAGACAGAGTTGGTCCAATTTGTGGCCTTAGCAAGGGAGGAACGTATTACCATCTGGGTCGGGAACACAAAGCCTATTGTTTGGAGCAGAGAAATAGGGAGACATCCGTTCTATCATGGCTTCCCAATAAACCTAAAAATATTTCCCTGTTTGAAGATATTCCCGTGAGGCAGAGGAATTCTACGCACAGGTTTGGGTCTTGCCAAATGCCTCAACTATCTCAAGAGATTTCTCAGTCAGTATGCTGAGACTCTCTCCCTTGACTCTGAGAGACGATAAACATGGTATTACGAAGAACAGAATGATGCTCTCATTTCCTCATATTTGGAAAAAATACATTTAAAGTAATGAGCTGGTCTCATGGTTTCAAAATACAAATGACTGCCACTAAATACACAGGCACGTGTGCTTGGGCACAGATGCATAAAGACGCTCACACAACACAAACACTCACACAGAAACACGTCAGTATATTGTATACTCATACAAACACACAGACAGATACAGTACACAAACACACCCACAGAGGTATAATACTTGTAATGATAATAGCCAAACAAATTCCTCGGTAGCAGAGTGGTGTGTAATAATTCGTTTTTTTGTTTTAAGACAAGGTAAGGACACTTCAAGATTGAGTGACACAGGCCAACTTCCTCCCAAATAATCCATCCATCCATCCATCCATCTTCAACCGCTTATCCGGAGTCGGGTTGCGGGGGCAACAGTTCCAGCAGAGAGCTCCAGACTTTCCTCTCCTGAGCAACATTAGCCACTTCCTCCTGGGGGATCCCGAGGCGTTCCCAGGGCAGTGTGGAGATGTAATCCCCCCACCTGGTCCTTGGTCTGCCCCGGGGTCTCCTCCCAGTGGGACGTGCAGCGAGGACCTCCCTAGGGAGATGCTCGGGAGGCATCCTTACTAGATGCCCAAACCACTAAGCTGGCTACTTTCCAAGCGAAGGAGCAGCGGCTCTACTCCGAGTCTCTATCGGGTGACCGAACTTCTCACCCTATCTCTAGGGAGACGCCAGCCACCCGTCTGAGAAAACTCATTTTGGCTTGTACCCTCAACCTTATTCTTTCGTCATGACCCACACTTCATGACCATTGGTGAGAGTAGGAACGAAGATTGACTCGGCAGACCGAGAGCTTTGCCTTCTGGCTCAGCTCTCTTTTCGTCACCACAATGCGGTACAGCGACTGCAATACCGCTCCTGCTGCTCCGGTTCTCCGGGCTGATCTCCTGCTCCGTCCTCCCCTCACTCGTGAACAAGACCCCAAGATACTTAAACTCCTTCACCTGGGGCAAAGCCTCATTCCCTACCCGGACTGCACAATCCATCGGTTTCCTGCTGAGAACCATGGCCTAAGATTTGGAGATGCTGATTCTCATCCCAGCAACCCAGCCGCCACACACTCGACTGCAAACCGATCCAGTGAAGGTCTCGGACCGATGGTGCCATCAGGACCACATCATCCGCAAAAAGCATTGACGCAACCCTTAGCTCACCGAACCGTATATCCTCTCCGCCACGACTTCGCCTCGAGATCCTGTCCATGAATATCACAAACAGGATAGGTGACAAGGCGCAGCCCTGATGGAGGCCAACCCCCACCGGAAAATAATCCGACTTACTACCGAGCACACGGACACAGCTCTCACTTTGGGCACACAGAGATTGGATGGCCCTCAACAAGGTCCCCCTCACCCAATGCCAAAATCAAATAAAGCCAGATCTCTTTTATGAATTGTAGTTTTTGGAAGAAAAACATCAACACTATTCTGGATTTGACTCTATCCCGCCAACCTTTAGCCTCACCAAAACATTTCTCTCCTCACTCGTCTCTTTTGACAAATGGGAATAGCGATATCTTTAAACACTTCTCCCATTAGTCAAAACTGCTTCACAACCCAACAACAAAACTGTAACAAAAAAAAAACTGAATTAAAAAGTGGAATACATACTGTAAAAGATCCATATTCTCTTGACTATTTAGGGTATTTCCTTATTGTTGAGGTGCATTCACATCGGGCACGACAGGGTTATTCATTTTTCATATTCCATCCCGATTGGCCACGATTGGCTTCCAAAGTTTGCAGGAGTGCTCCGTTTTGAACAAAATGCCGCAAATCATGAACACAGCGTCCGATTGTGGTGAAACTTTGCACGTACATTAACACTACGTTGAGGAACAAACATCACCCTTTTAACATTGCCCTATTATAGCGCCACCTGGCGGCCGTTTTTTGCAAAGACAAAAAAAGATATATTACTCCTACACATTTTGTCCAAACAAATCAGAAAAAGCTAAATCAGTACACATTATCTCTATAGTCAAGTGATCAAGACGGATCCGTCCGATTGTTTCTATTCCATCCTGATTGGAGAATTCTGAACATTGCTGGCCCACAATAACCTACCTGACCTGACGGAGACAGTCAATTTAGTATTAGGATTTAGTATCAGACTATTGACCTCAACACATTTGCTATGGTCTTGTTTTGCATCCATGGCTTTGGTTAAGCAACCTTTTCCCTCTCCGCAATAAATCTTTCAGCTGAATTATTATGTCCAATGACCTCACACTTTCTTTGGCCTCACAGTCACTCACTACTATATACAGTACAGAGACGCTGGAGGGGTCAACAAAGTACAGTTAAAGCCCAATGGAGTCCTCTCTTCAGATCACTCATAAACACATGCACACACACACTGGCTTGCTTGCGTACGCCCGCACGCACGCACGCACGCACGCACGCACGCACGCACGCACGCACGCACGCACGCACGCACGCACGCACACACACACACACACACGCACGTGTGCGCACGCACGCACACAAATCCTTTTTCTGTTTTTACTACTATTAAATATTCATGTCCAGAGTTTATAGAAGAGCAGAGTGACTCATCCTGTTGCAGCATCACACCTCGTCCTTGGGAGCCCCTCAGGGCTCCATGCTGGGGCCAGAGAACTTTCCTGTACATCTTGACTGGATTCCCTCAGAGACATTATAGCTTATCATGACATCTCCCCTGTTTCAAACCGTATTTCATCATGCTTGAATTGATGTGGAAACGGAAAACATGAATGAGAACTATTTCACGGCCATTTCTCAGAAGGACATGGTAATGTATGGTATATACTGTATGTACATATCGTTGCTGTCAGGCAGAAACCTTGTATCTCCATATTTCACCTTTTATTTTTTTGGGGCGGTGTAACCGCCCCCTATAAGTGAGGTTTGGACACTGACCAATCCTGCACTGTGATTGGCCAATAGTCTACAACGCAGTCTACAACCCTAACCCTTCCACAGTCAATGCAAATCTATACTTTTGCAAAGTTAGCCAATCACATTACAGCTAGTGTCATCACCACTAGCTGTAATGTGATTGGCTGACTTTGCAAATTCAGGACTGTGATTGGCTAGCGAAACACATGACACGCAGCCCTATGAATAGCAGTATGGACTTAAAAAAAACACTTTTTAGCGGCGCTAGCCGCTCTATACCTTTAGGTATAGGAGCTCTATACCTTTAGGTATAAAGCGGATCCTGCTCTATACCTGACTTTGCCCGTGTTCACCGTCAACGCTCTGATTGGTCAGACCCGTCAACGCTCTGATTGGTCAGACCCGTCACCGCTCTGATTGGTCAGACCTGTCAACGCTCTGATTGGTCAGACCCGTCAACGCTCTGATTGGTCAGACCCGTCAACGCTCTGATTGGTCAGACCCGTCAACGTTCTGATTGGTCAGACCCGCCAACGCTCTGATTGGTCAGACCCGTAAACGCTCTGATTGGTCAGACCCATCAACGTTCTGATTGGTCAGACCTGTCAACAAAGTGATTGGTCAAGCTTCATGTGACACATGGCTATAAACACATTATAAACGCATATCGATAATATGCGTTTATCCACTTTATATGACAAAATGTATCAAGGCGCCGCTACCTTCACACAGGGTGTGATTTTTTTAAGTGAATCACTTCCATCACTGTGATGACCACTGTGACCACACCGCCCACTTCAGACTGGGTGTTATTTTTTTGGTAAATGAATGCCCTACTTTGGCATACAAGAGTGTTGCCAGCCTGGCTGCAGACCCTGAATCCCTGAATGTTTTGCACCAAAGAAGTGATATGTGTAGATCTACAAGTGTGTGTGTGTGTGTGTGTGTGTGTGTGTGTGTGTGTGTGTGTGTGTGTGTGTGTGTGTGTGTGTGTGTGTGTGTGCGTGTGCGCGCGTGCACGCGAGTGCATGCGCGTGTGCGTACTTGCATGCATGCGTGCGCGTGTGTATGCAGGATAAGAGGACACATACTGATTTGGCTTTCCTGAAGAGCAGCTGGTTTCCGGCCAGTGTGAAGTAGCGTGTTTTCCAGCGTTTGATGAACTTCCAGCGGACCTGCTTCTCCTTCAGCTTCCCCTCCATCAGAGGCTGGCCCTCCTGGTTCACAACTACAGGAACAATACAAGAATTTCACATCACATCAGCCTGTAACTAAGTATTATTTTGTTTAAGTACACATTAGCCGTTGTACAAATGGAACCAAATGGACCCTTACGGATCCACTCTCCGAGTTAAAGTCATTCATGTGTAACTTTGCTTTTTGGAGTGCTTTTGGCGATACGTCTGATACCTTTCCTATAGCTGTTGTTCACCCCGTCACCCATCACTGTGACATAAGAACAACGGCAAAGGGCACAAGAGGGTAAAGTTCAAGTGAGCCGCGTTGTTCCGATTGAATCAACAGAAGGCATCTGTTTCTGAGTCACGCGTCTGTATTTGTTATCTGAGTAGGTGGTAGGGCACACTGGCATTACACACACACACCACACACACAAGCACGCATAGGCACGCACGTGCAAGCAGGCACGCACACACACACACACAGTGGTGGAAAGTATCTAAGTACATTTACTTAAGTACTGTACTTAAGTACAATTTTGAGGTATTTGTACTTTACTTGAGTATTTCCAATTTCCAATACTTTTACTTCTACTCCACTGCATCTCAGAGGCAAATATTGTACTTTTACTCCACTACAATTATTTGAAAACTTTAGTTACTAGTTACTTTTCAGATATAGATTATGACATAATGAAACATACATTAACCACTTTAGCCCTATTTTATACATAGGCTATTTGAAAATTGCAGATCTACAAGCTCACAACGCGTCGCATCGCGACGCGTTGTGAGCTTGTAGATCGGCTATTTTCAAATATTTAGTACTTTTACTTTTGGTACTTTAAGTACATTTTGATGCCAATACTTTTGTACTTTTACGCAAGTCAATTTTTAATTTTGGATTTTTACTTGTAACAGAGTATTTTTATATTGCAGTATTGGTACTTTTACTTAAGTACAGAATTTGAGTACTTTTTCCACCACTGCACACACACAAATACACACTCGCAAGCTTTCACTAGCACAGTCGGGACTGCTGTGATTAGTAACACTCGCCCACATAGTCTTCCATCTCCTGGAGCTGGATTAAAGTTCTTTCATGAGTTCAGACCCCAGGCCAAACTCACTGGTGTTCTTCCCTCTGACTGGGTCCAGGAAGTGATATGGTGCCTGCCTCCACCACAACATTACACAAAACAAAGTCACTCTTTGTCTCGGCACTGATGAGTAAAGCAGCTCTGATCTAAGATAGATGAGGGAATGTGAACGTGTGTGCGCGCGTGTGTGTGCGTGCGTGTGTGTGTGCGTGTGTGTGTGTGTGTGCGTGTGTGTGTGTGTGTGTGTGTGTGTGTGTGTGTGTGTGTGTGCGTGTGCATGTGGTTTCATTTAAATTTCAATTGGATTAAACCTTACTATCAATCCACCTTACACAACAGAACAAGAAAAGAACACAAAGAAAAAACATATCTGGTGATGGTGACTAAACTACAATATTGAAAATCTTGAATATTGAGCATGTTAGGCACAATGCTTGTGCAACATCAATGTTATCAAATGCAAGGAAGGCTGTGTGTATGTGTGTGTGTGTGTGTGTGTGTGTGTGTGTGTGTGTGTGTGTGTGTGTGTGTGTGTGTGTGTGTGTGTGTGTGTGTGTGTGTGTGTGTGTGTGTGTGTGTGTGTGTGCGTATTTGCCTGTTTAAATGTGTGGGTGTACTATGATAGTGAGTAACAGGGCTTGGTGTCCAGTGCTCAACAGGAAAATCCTTTTAACCACTTCAACCCCAGCATCCTTATTGTGGGGAAACCTCTTGCAGAAAATAGCAGGTCTACAAGCTCACAATGCGTTGCAACGCGACACATTGTGAGCTTCAATGGCTATTTTCAGTGAAGATATTTAATGTAGAGCGAAAACAGAAAAGTCAACAGCATAGAGCCCATTCTGTAGCGTGAGGCGGCTTGATGTACAAGTACATCCCCCAGCCATGATGCAGGTACACCCCCTGGACATGACGCTAGTATATGTTGCAGGGACTTACCCCAAATCCCACCACAGTTTAGTCTTTGGTATGACCCGACCGGGGAATTGAACCCTGACCTTCCAATCTCAGTCTAATCACAAGGCCACTGAGCTGGTTGAAACCTGTTAGCTTGCACACAAATCATAGATTTTAGCTGAACAGAGACGTTTTATGATCCCCTTTACTGGAACGAATTACATGTAACAATCTTCTAATGATACGTGATGATCACTTCTAAAGAGGATGCGACCGGCCAGCGTTGGTTGTCCCAACTGTCCAGGATTGACTTCAATATTCAGTACCGTCAAGGTAAATTGTCCAGATTATCCAGTGAAGATGTCACCCAGGCCTTGCAAACATGCCATCAGCTACTGAAAACCAGGAACAGCAAGAGGAAATCAGTACATGCAAATTGTCCTCAAACACCACTGTCTTATCAAGTTGAACGGCTGAATGAGCCATAATAATGCTGGCATTGGAAACAGAGTTGCTTCCTGCAGTGACAAAACAGAAGGTTACGGCAGGGCAAAGAGATGATCCTGTGATTGGTTCATTTCTACACTACAGGTCACTAAACACCTAATCTCTCAAGAACAGATTCAGAGCTGCGCTACTGAATCTGTCGGGTGCCCCGTTCGGAAAGGGGGGGGGGGATTGAATTTGGCTTACAAGTGGGCGTGCCTTCAGATCAGGAAGCAGGCCGCGCTTTACACAATCAAATGTAGTGGGCGGGATTTACATCTGTGCGCTCGCTTCCCACTGGAAACAAACCCAAACTCATTTAACAATAGCGTCCTCGGAGCCGACAAAACAGCGGAAAGTTAGTAACATTTTAACTTGTTCTTTCATCATACAAACAAGTGGGCTTATAACCAAAACGATCCATGTTCTTTGGGAGAAATGGTGTTAGTGTTCCGTGGAGAAATATTGTTAGTGGGAATGAAAACATAGGCGCACCACCAGAAGTGGAGGGCTGAGGGCAGAGCAAACGCCGGTTTCCAGTCATCGTCAGTCTATTTAATCACTCACCCCAGAGTCAAATGCAAAAGTGAGAAACGCTGGGGGCGCTTTTTTTTTTACCTGGGATCCCAAATTGCTAAACACCAAACCAAAGGGAGGTGTGGATGTGTAGAAGTGGTGGTGCCAGGGCACCTTCTTTTGAAAGAATGTGAGGATTATGAGCAGTTAGTTTTGCCAGAGAAGCTGCAAATGTTGCATCTGGGTCAGTTTCTCACTGATAAGATCAGATATTGGCCCAGGGGATTCCATGATATCAAAACATGGTGTGGAGGTGATGGGGTCGCCAACAAAAAAAGAACCTCTCATAATACGGGGTCGTGGTATAAAAAGGTTAGAGAACCCCTGATCTAGAGGGTAATGGAACCACCGAGAGGTTTAATAGGACCCTGATGGATATGCTGGGTACACTGGATCCACACCAGAAGTCCCTGGCGTGAATATGTCACGCCTGACTCAACTGGATACACTCCTTACTTTTTAATGTATGGCAGACATCCCAGGCTCCCCATTGTCCTCATCTTAGGGCTGTCAGCAAGTGAGGAGCCATGTGAGTACAGTGCATATGCCCAAACTCTTCATATGTCTCTGTGTCAGGCATATGCTTATGATAAGGCCAACCACATGTCCATGCAGGCAAAAATAACAGCAGTTAAGACAGTATGACTGTAAAGCAAAGCACCATGTGTTCAAGCCAGGGGACAGAGTACTGATAAAGATCTGGCACGTGGACGGCAGACAGAAGCTGAGGGTGATGGATGGGAACGCCAGTCCTACGTTGTCATAAAGAAACAGTCTGACATACATATGTGTATGTAGTTCAATCTGAAGATGGAGAGAGAGAGAGAGAGAGAGAGAGAGAGAAAGAGTGAGAGAGTGAGAGAGAGAGAGAGAGAGAGAGAGAGAGAGAGAGAGAGAGAGAGAGAGAGAGAGAGAGAGAGAGAGAGGGGTCCACCATAAGCTTCTTACTTAGTGCACGTTTCCTCCCATGGAGCCCCAGCAGGAGTTGACTAAACAAGGTGAGCTATCATCTCATGTGGTGGATCAGAGGCTATGGAAGAAGAATGCAAGGAAGCCCAGCCTGAAAAGATCAGCTGGATGAGGGAGAAAGCAAGTCCCAAAGAACTACTTAAGTAAAAGGAAAACAAATAGACCAGTCCACAGGAGAGAATGACCCGCAAAGCCTGTAAGGAGCAGGACAAATTCCCTGTGACACAGACACCATCCCAACATGTCGTCCTATCAATTAAAAGCTGTGGAACTGCAACTGAAGACGGACAGAGGACGGATTCTGAGGCAGAAAGCCAAAGCAAAATGAAGTGCTGTTCAGAGAGACTGAGTGTGATATATATATATATATATATATATATATATATATATATATATATATATATATATATATATATATATATATATATATATATATATATATATATATATATTACATATATGTTACACTGCACATCTTCACATACCACAAATAATGTGTACATTGTTATGGGTGATTTATGTTGTTGATGGCTGACACCATGAAACAAAGAGAGGGAAGGTGTACAGAGGGAAACTAATCGGAGTAACCTCCAGAGGGCACTCTCTTATGTTCTACTCTACTGTTTCAACTGTTGTTGTTGTTGCTCTTGTTGGTTGGTTGCGGTCATTTTAGGTCATTACTTTATTTTCTTCTGCAAAGTAGGAGCGATAGGGTTGACACCTTCTATGGACAAATAAGTGACCCCCCTTCCACCATCATGCTATCATTTTTGGGGGATCCAACATAATTGTTTTACAGACACTGTTTTACAGTCTGCTCTTTAATTCAATTGTCAATTCATGGACAATTCTGTATTTTACGAGACGGGTGGCACCCTAGGAGTGAAGTTCACCCTCTCATTAATACATTTTTGACAAATATGAAGGTCAAGAAGTATATTTTTGGTTTGTTACTGCAGTTATTTGTGAGAAGATGTTTTTATTTGTTGAAGTTTATTGCCAATGCTGTGATATTATGGCTACTAGCTAGTTAAACATGAATTTATCATTGATAGATATAAGTAAAACTTTTTAGCTATTCCTTTTTGTATGTATTTCTTTTATTTATTTATAATAAAATGATTTACTTAACACACATACTGGTTAATCAAATCAGGGATAAGGAGACCCAATTTAGGTTTACACAACCATTACAACAGTGACAAACAAACGGTGGCCGCTGCTCTTTGGATTAGAAAGTGGTAACCAGACAACACAACACAGCTTTTGTTTTTCTCAATTATTAAAATGAAAAGCAAGTGGCTGCAGAGTACAGGACACCACTACCTCATCTCTTATTTTTCAATATCAGGACACCTCCTCCTGCATTATCACTACATAAAAAAAGCACAAGATTACAGAAGGGAACCAAATAAAAAAGAACCAAATCTAACCAATTAAAGTGGAGCTGAACAGAACAGTCCAGACCAGAGCTAGCAGGGCCAAACATAACACCAAAGACCAGAACAGAAAGTAAGTGAAACAACGACAGATGCTGTTTTGAACTGAATATTGCTGACAGTCACAGGCTTTCTCAGATAACTTTCTTGGCGTCAACGGCCTTTGATAGAAACCTCGGCCACAAACTGGTAGAACTAGAGAAAAAAGCATCCCATTCCCAAGAGAACAGATTTGTGTGTTTAAAATGAGGCCATATGATTGCCATTGCTAACATTTTCTCAAAATAGACAAAGAGAAAGCGTGGAAAATGCTAGTGCTCAAATAGTGGTTGTTACCGAGTAAACCAGAGTTGACAAGGCTTAAAGGTACTATGACATCAAAATCGATAATTATGTTTTTTTTTTGCATCACTTATTGTCTCCACCAGGGGCGAAAACGTGTGTCCTTGTGTCTGACCGTCTGACTTCTGTCTGTGAGCATATAGTATATCAAATATAGTAATTTTATATGTAGCTGTTATTGTGTATCACACAAAAAGTGGACTCTAAGGGTACAATCCTAATTTATTTTTCTAATCATCTTCCCTTTTATGATCTGGGCGACCCCTGGCCGACTGTATAGAAGGCTGATACTTCATGGCATGTGAACCCATTTTTTCCCCTACATGTATGTTTGTATAATGGTAAATTGGCACTGTAAACCTGTACACAACACCTACCACTCACAAGGGTATATGCTACAACTGTATGCATTTACCAAGCTTTAGTTTTTATTACTATTTTTATTTTATTTTTCTATTATTTTATTTTTCTTATTTGGATGCACTTTCTATTTGTGTTTCCTTTACTTAGCCTTTGACATAATGCAGTGTTTGTCTGGTTGACAGTATGGTCATAGTCCTCTGGGGTGGGGGGGTTATGGGGAGAAAAAAGAAAAAAAAAATATATACATATATGTACTTCAGTTTGTCTTTCTATGCTGTAACCCAACCCTTTTCTGTAATCAAAAATATATATATAAAAAAAAAAGTGGAAAACCTTTTGAAAAAAATGTGACGATGCATCTTGCACCAGTAGGGGCCATACACTTCATTTGGAGTCCAGTGAAATATTTGTATTGCATTATTATTGAATTTGTATGTCCCGCCCCCATTTATACTGTTTAAACTCTATAGTCTATACTCTGATGTGTCTGTGTTTATCACGTCCTGATGAGTCACAAGGGTAGAGAGGTCCAGGAATCTGTATGAGTAAAACTCCAATCAAGTGTGTGTGTGTGTGTGTGTGTGTGTGTGTGTGTGTGTGTGTGTGTGTGTGTGTGTGTGTGTGTGTGTGTGTGTGTGTGTGTGTGTGTGTGTGTGTGTGTGTGTGTGTGTGTGTGTGTGTGTGTGTGTCCTCACGTTTCCTCACGTCTAATTAATCACGGATTAGCCATGAATATCTCTGCCCAAAGCAGAGTGAGTTTTGGTGCTAGTGTTTTGCCTCGTTATATTCTGAGAAAATGTCATTCTCCATGGTTGTGGTGCTATATTAACCAAATAATCAGAAGTGGGGGAATTGCTACAGAATGCAAGAGAATATAACATTCAAGATTCAAGAGGGTAATACTGTACATACGCATACAAGTAAATGATATATCATTACAATGTAACAGAGAGAGGTCCTCTGTTACCTATGTTTGCCCTTTATTAATTCGCACAGCTACATTTTGGACAGTCATGATTTTATTGTTGAAATGTTGGTGTTGGTGAATCATGATGAGCAAGTGCAATAGTAAGAGTGATGTTTAGAGTGCAATAGTCTGGAAAGTGTGATTGGTACTGTAGGTTTGATTGAATGCTTAACCACACACACAAGGAATCATTACTTGCATAGTTCATTAAGATTGTCAATATCATATGTGTATTAATATATTTATTGTGTTTATTTATGTATTCATGTATTTATTGCATGTTTGAGAACACCCCTATTTAGTTTGTGTGAGTGTTTGTGTGTTTCCTCACGTCTAATTAATCACTGATTAGCCATGAATATCTCTGCCCAAAGCAGAGTGAGTTTTGGTGTTTGGCCTCGTTATATCCTGCACCCCTCAAACGATATCTTTACAACATCTGCAGACCACACCAGCTTTGTGTGTGTTTCTTTGTTTATGTAGGTGATAAACATTGTTTACACAACTCTACAAATACTGTGTTTGCTTGCCAAGGGTTTATCGAAGCAACATTTCAGTTTTTTTTATAAACACGAAAACTGACAAGGGCGTAATTCGTGATAAGCTGCAACCTGCTCTCCGTCTCCGCTTGAAAATGTCGAACTGACGGACAGACTGACTGACTGCACAACCGACCGAACACCAACAGAGTAGCTCGGAGACCCCCAGGGGTCCCTCGAGGGGGTTCCAGGGGGTCCCCAGCAAAAATGTGTTAATATAGCATCACAATAGTTGTAACCACTTTATCCATCAGGAATCATCTCTTCTGGGGGTCCCTGGCTCAAAATATCTTCAGATGGGGGTCTGTGGCCAATTACATATAAATATGGGGGTCCTTGACATGAGTACATTTGAGAACCACGGTCTTATAGTAGCTGCGTGAGCACAGCTAAAAATGTGATAAATAAATCATTGCATCAGGTCGTGCTATCAGTTTGCTTTCATGTACACATCTGGTGAACTCTGTCCCTTCGCTCGTCACCATCCCCAGGCAGGCGTGTGTTTTTCACTGTACTGTCCTCAGTATCATGAGCTGTGCTGCCTTAAGATATCCAATCATGTGTCTATGAGACATGCCAGACACTGCCATACTACTGTCCAAAAGCCATTGGTTCCAAAAGCCCTCGGCTCCACAGACCTTATTTTGTGGTTAAAACCATAAAAAAATGAATAATGGAGCTATTCAATTGTGTCATGTTTGCTCTGAGGTCATTCTCCATGGTTGTGGTGCTATATTAACCAAATAATAAGAAGTGGGGGAATTGCTACAGAATGCAAGAGAATATAACATTCAAGATTCAAGAGGGTAATACTGTACGTACGCATACAAGTAAATTATATATTATTACACTGTAACAGAGAGAGGTCCTCTGTTACCTATGTTTGCACTTTATTAATTCGCACAGCTACATTTTGGACAGTCATGACTTTATTGTTGAAATATTGGTGTTGGTGAATCATGATGAGCAGGTGCAATAGTAAGAGTGATGTTTAGAGTGCAATCGTATGGAAAGTGTGATTGGTAGGTTTGATTGAATGATTAACCACACACACACCTGTTGTGTTTCCAGTATAATTGGGCCGTACCATAGTCAGGATGGCAGAGGGGGTGGTTGTGATGTGTTCTGGTAATTGCTAATGATATATAAGTTTTACTGAGAAGGAATCATTACTTGCATAGTTCATTAAGATTGTCAATATCATATGTGTAGTTATATATTTATTGTGTTTATTTATGTATTAATGTATTTATTGCATGTTTGAGAGTTCATGTTTGAGTTTATGCACAGGTCAGCAGTCTACCTCACCTGGGCATAAAAGGCTGCTGCCAGTGATAATCTAGTCTGTCAGTGAGAGAACTGAGTGAAGAGCTGCATGTGTCGCATATGCTGAATAAATACACCTTCGGGTTAAACCAACGTCATGGCTCTGTACTGATTCCAGCCGCTAAGTCGGGCATTCTCACATACACGTATATATTATACAGTAAATTGTTGGTGTGATGCATGCTCCGCAGACTAAGCTCCAAAATGGTTTGGATTTCTACCTGGTCGCCCACCCCTAGGAATGGGTCCAGCCCCTCACGGGCTATATCCAAAACTGTAGGTGTTCTGGGTATGGCCAGCTATGATATCAGGTCTTGCCTCCTGGGCAAGTGGGCACGCTGATGATCTGTCAATGGGTGTGCCAGGGAATCCAGCCAAAACATACTTGTTGTCAGCTTGTCAGAGAGAACCAAAGAAAGCAGTGTGTTGAGGACTCCGAGGCAAACAGGTACACTTACTGCCATATTGGCACCGTATTATTTCCTCTTCTCCGGGTGGAAATGAGGAAATTAAAAATCACATGACCTCTGGTCGTAGTGTCCTGCCCTGCCTGAACCCCAGATCACAAATGAGCCTATCGTCTAGATCTGGGAGGATTTGCAGACCTCTGGCTTGCATCAGGACCAGTGCTGCGGCTGCTGCCTGCATGCACGTTGTGAAGACCCATGGGGCTAGGGCAGGGGTTCTCAACCTTTTCAGGCCGTGACCCCCAAAATAATGATATCATTTCCCGCGACCCCCCGCATGCACGTGTGCGGTCCCGTTCGTGCGTGCGAGCGGTCCCGTTCGCGCGCGCGAAGGTTATTTAATTATAATAGGTTATTTGATAATTGTTTATTATCAAAACATTTTTGAAAAAAGTGGGTAAATTGAGTAAACTAGAAGTTCGGGCCGCTGCGCGGCCCTCACATCTAGCGTCCGCGCGACGTCGCACTGTGTAGGTGTGTACATGTAGTGTGCAAGGAAGTAGTAGTGTTGAGTAATGTGATTGAGGCAAGAGAAGTATTGGGTATGAATGTAGGCGGGTTGTTGTTGATTGAAATGAGATTGCATTGTTTGTTAGATAGCATGGTTTATTGGCATGGTGTGATGTCGGACAGTGTTGGTGGCAACATGTAAATGTGAGAAAGGCAAAATAGCAGTGAAATGAAATGACATCCAGAATAACATTAACAGTGAAGCATTAATCAGGAGCAGGTGTACAGTATGTTGCATTGGGGGGAGAATACAAACAAAGGCAATGGCAATTATGTTGAAGAATGAAGGTCATTTGTCACTATGCAATCAGGGAGTAGCAGCACATGCAAAGTGTTTGAATGAGCATGTTTGGATTAATAAAAGAGTTCGGGATAAACAACGTTGTCAGTAATTCCCTCATCATTGTTCACAATGAAAACTTTGACGGCGCTGGCTCTCTTTCCCCTGGAGAAGGCTGTGTAGAGTTGGCCATGAGCGAACACAGGTTGAGGCAAGTAGATGCCAACTCGTTCGTTCTCTTGCCCCTGCCCCTTATTGATGGTAACAGAGAAAGCTAAGCGGATAGGGAACTGTCGTCTGATGAAGGTGAAGGGAAGCTCCTCATCTCTGTCATAGTGAGGTATCCTTGGGAGGAAGATTTTTTCACCCCTGTTTGTGCCAGCTGCAATCTCACACTCAATGATTTTGTCCATCATCTGCAGTACCACCATTCTGGTGCCATTCTTGAGAGTGCGGTCGGGACCTGCTTGCAGGTTTCTCAGCAGCATGACTGGGGCTCCTACTTTCAACTTGAGGTTATGATCAGGCATTCCAGAGGGTGTCAGTGAATTGAGGAATTCCACAGGCATGGAGTCCTTGTGGTCGTCCTCCAGAATTGTGTCGGCTGAAAAGTAGACTCTCTGTTCTGTAGGGAAGTCTGCCAGGCATATGTTGTTGATTTCTCTAATGTCATTATTCAGAGGAGTGTATACAGTGCCATTGAGAAGGTTGTCTTTGTTGACACATCCAGTTTGCAAGTCAGGAAAGGTGAATGAAATGAGAGTTTGGAGATCGTGAACCAAGTGGTGGGGTTGAATGCGGACCTGCCATTCTGTGTCCTCCTCGTGTGGGAGTGTTCCTTCCCCTAATGCAAGGAGATAGTGGGAGAAGTCCTTCTCTGCTGCGTGTGTTCTCATGTTGAGGTTTAGCTTGTGGTGTTTCATGTGAGGATAGAGTGTTGACATCTGGATGCATGCTGAAACTATCTGGGGCCTGCCTGCTCTTTTGATAACGGGGAGGGTTTGCCTTGGGTCTCCACCCAGGAGGACAGTTTTGCCACCCCAAGGCTGCTGTGAGTGCATGAGATCCCTCAGTGTTCTTTCCACACACTCAACGTTAAAGCGGTCAACACTGAAAATCTCGTCCCAGATGATTAAGTTGCTGTCTTTAATGAGCTTGGCCAGATTGGACTCTGCGTTGATGGCACAGACAGAGTCTTGGAAAATGGGGATTGGGATCTTAAATCGTGAATGAGCGGTCCTACCACCCTCCAGGTTCTGTGCTGCCAAGCCTGTGCTGCCCACACACAGCACAATGCCATGCTCTGCGCGTATCGTAGCAGCAATGACCTTATGCAGTTTGTGGTTGAGAGTATTTGTGACATTGAAGAGCGTTTGCGGCTGCATTTGCGCGAGCCACACGCTGGCGAGTGGCATTGCGTGTGCGTTTGCCCAGCATAGCTTTTTTGCGTGGTCCCATGGCTGCGTGCGAAGTTGTGGGTACTGTGTAGTAAAGTTTCCTGTTGTCTCTGTGTCGTTCTGTGTACTGCGTAGTAAAGTTTCCTGTTGTCTCTGTGTCGTTCTGTGTGCTCTGCGGGGGTAGGGGCTACGTGCAGTAGAGGGGGTAGGGGCTACGTGCAGTAGAGTTGCAAGGCAACAACACGTGGACGTGTGTGGCATTGGTAGCGTCGCTGAGGACACTGGCATTGGCCAGGGCATCCAGGTCCTTTATAGTGATGGCTGTGCCCCTGTCATTATGGTGATGTCAGATAGTGTCAGACATCTCCATATATGGAGCTGCCTATATCAGTTCTGTGTGCTCTGCGGGGGTAGGGGCTACGTGCAGTAGAGGGGGTAGGGGCTACGTGCAGTAGAGTTGCAAGGCAACAACACGTGGACGTGTGTGGCATTGGTAGCGTCGCTGAGGACACTGGCATTGGCCAGGGCATCCAGGTCCTTTATAGTGATGGCTGTGCCCCTGTCATTATGGTGATGTCAGATAGTGTCAGACATCTCCATATATGGAGCTGCCTATATCAGTTATGCCCAAATATGGGACCGTGATGGCTGTGCCCCTGTCATTATGGTGATGTCAGATAGTGTCAGACATCTCCATATATGGAGCTGCCTATATCAGTTATGCCCAAATATGTGGGTTCTCTGATGTCAGACCAAAATAAGCACCCGGAAGTGAATTTCGCGCTGGGGAAGAGATTTGCATAGTATTGGGGCATAATGCGTTTCATATTTATTGTACATCATGGAAGTAGAGTAACGGTATGGGAAGCAGCCGGTTCAGAGGCAGAATATTGAGGAATTTTGGGGTAAAATGTGGAGTTAGTTGGGCCATGTGTGTGCGTGGAGACCGCGCACACACACATGTGTAGCCCCATGAGTTTGGCCGTCAATTATAGGTGCAAGATTAACTGATAAAACATGAATTAATGATAACATAAAAAAATATTTTGTAAAAAAAAAAAAAAAAAAGGGTTTTTTTCTTCAAATTCACCAAAAAATCTGGCGACCCCCCCAAATTATTTGGCGACCCCCCTGGGGGTCGCGACCCCCAGGTTGAGAACCACTGGGCTAGGGCAGCGATTCCCAACCTGTGGCCCACTGGAGAGCTGTGCAGTGAGGACATTGCAAGTGGGCCCCCAAATAATTGGCAAAACACTAAGCTTTTATGTAGGAAGGACACAACTGTAGCTCCAACCATGCAGGGCTTCTAGTGAAAAACTAACTTCTTTATTTGATTGAACCTGCATTCACATATTACCTGCCAGGAGAGACATCTTTCATGATGATGTGATGTGGGTTTATACAGTAGCCTATACGCTATGCCCTAGGGCTAGGCCATCCCAGGTCACATGTGACTGTTGATATTAAACACTTGACCTGCTGTGCATGCACAGAGAAGGATATCATCGTGTTAAGCCCAGCCTCTGGTGGCCAGGAAGAATGAAATAGAACACAAAATATAGACAAATACACAAAACAAAAACAACAACCTTAAGGGAAAACAGAAAGTGGAGAAACTGACCAAGAACATGTGGGCCTGGAGTTGAGAGTGTATCTAGTTTTCCTTAACAAGTTTATGGCACATGGGATAAATGAAAACCATGTTAATTTCGGAGACAGAGCGATGGCATTCATAGCCCAACCTGTAGCTCTGGACAAGAATGACAGAATTTCACAACTTATTGTGAGCCAAGCCAAATTATTACCGGAATCTGTATGGTAACTGTTTCCTCCAAACATGTCTTGTTTTCTCCCACAGCTCCAAAGACGTGGGTGCTTTTAAATTACATGTTCTTATTTACTCGACTGGGTTTGTTTAGAGACACGAGAGGTGTATCCCGTAACAGAACATTTAGAGAAAACAATCTTCAGCGTTAAATTGAGAATGTGCATGTGGTCTATTTGAAACAAATTATAATATCCTACAAAAAAGTCACATGGTAGCAGAAATATGCCTCTGCACTGACTTTTATTTAAAAAAGGTTGACATTTTCTTTAGTAAACATCTGTGCTCCTAAAGTAAAGAAAGACTAGAGACACAAAAAAAGAGGATCTGTTGAGGATACTGTTACATGACATTTGATCGTCAATCAACACACAGTCTTCTTTAAACATAAAACTGTAATGACACTTATTGTCTGCACTTATCTAATTATTCAGGTGTAAAAAAAACAAAGACTGGTCTCTTGTATACATGTTGTATAATGATAGCTACACCTATACACATTAACTAAACAACATTCTCAGATACCTGGAATGTGCGTGTTTTGGGGCGAGCCTTGCGGTTATACCCTGACATACCCTAATAGCAATCAGAATGAAAGAAAAGGGGACAGTCCTTACTTTTTTCAAAGGGGGTTCTGGTACAAGAACACAGCAATGGTAAAACAAAATGAATATATTCATTTTATGTTATTGTCCAAAATTGTAGCTTGTAGCTTGTAAATTGAGTAGTTAAGCTCCAAAAAATTACCCAGAAAGTAGCTTAACTACTTGTCGCGGTACACAAATATGAAAGTAGCTCAACTACCAGCAAGCTACAGCAAAATGTAGTTAAGCTACCTAGTTCAACTACATGTAGCTTAATACTCCCCAACACTGGCATTAGGCCACAGACTCCAATTTGATAACATTTTCCCAAGGACCCCTAGCGGTCCCCGTACCCCAGTTTGAGAACCACTGCTTTAGGAAACAAGGGCATGAGCACTAGTTCTTCTTCCTCTCACTACATTTTAATCAAATACTCACTATGAGTGACAGTATTTCATAATAACCACAAGTTAAAAAAATAATCAGTGCAAAAGCCAACGCCACATGATTCCCAGAAACAACTGTTTATGCTTGCACTTCTGACTTTGCAAAAACATGTTGTAGAGGAAATAACAAATCAAAACAGCTAGGTCTTTAATCAAACAGTGAAAACAGACACTTTCACCTCAGCAATCAAAAATGTGAGCGTTCTACCAGAGAACTATAAATCATACACCTCTGGACTTTATTTTGTATTATTCATTGAGCGTTCAGATCACTCCGGTGGGAGGGAAGGCGAAACCATGGCACTCACCCTAACCACTGACATCTATTACAACATATTAACTTGGTCCCAAACCACTGATATCACTACATCATAGCCTATTAGCCTTTAAACTTCCCGTCACCACTTAACCCTTATACAGTATACTTTCTTGACTGGGGTCCCCCAGGGGTCTGTATTTTGTCTCTGCTTTTTTTCCCTCTACACCAGGGGCGTCAAACTGGCGGCATCTGGGCATTTTTTCTCTGTCAGGAGAAGGGGGGGGCAAGATTTTGTCATGGAGGGGACAGAAAACACCATCTGTGTGCACAGTATTGTATGGTTCACTTTGTATATCTGTAAATAGCAGGTGGGCTCACAGGTCAACAAATTGTCAACAGACAACACTATAAATCTACTGTAACCATGGCTAATACAAATGTAACCTACTGTATAATGTAACATTCCATGTAAGTGTCACAGCTTGCTTACATGTTATATCCTTCATGCACCTGTCAGGGTGATAGATAGACAGTCCTTATTGTTGTAGTTTCGGGGGAA
Source organism: Gymnoscopelus microlampas (assembly GCF_963454915.1). Taxonomy (NCBI): domain Eukaryota; kingdom Metazoa; phylum Chordata; class Actinopteri; order Myctophiformes; family Myctophidae; genus Gymnoscopelus; species Gymnoscopelus microlampas. The sequence goes on from NC_139945.1 coordinate 34,171,954, forward strand.
AAACATGTTAGTTAACTCCTGCAGGGCAGAGCAGAGATCAAAGGGAGAGAGCTCCAGCCCTGATGTCACCTTATTAACGCCTTGCTATAAGTACCTAGCAGGCTTTCATTTCATATGCCATCTATTTACAGTAATGCCACTTGTATGCAAATGGAAAATCTATATGATAATTCAACAAATAGCTAGATTAATCAATCAATCAAGCAATAAAAAAGATATATATATTTAAATGAATCAATAGATCAGAACTTAGCTGACCAATCAGGGGGGGGGGGGTGGCCCCTGTCGACCCCCTATATAATCGCCACTGACTGGCGGCATTTCCGCTCATTACCGTTGAACACAACTCCTACTATATTACTATTTGGTTTATGAGCAGTAAAATCAGTTCCTGTGTGCCTCTGCAAGGGCTTGTGTGTGTGCTCGGTTCTCGGGTTGGTTGAACTGGACAAATTCAGTCAAGTGGCCTTCGTTGATGTCCTCTTAGAGTCGGTTGCGACACCATTTTTATTTACCAATTATTTTTTTTCAGTTGCCAATGCACACTGGCACCTTCCCGCGACCCATAGTTTGAGAACCACTAGTCTAGGGTGATCATTCTTAGTATCCTGCCAGAACGGTGAATGCTTGTGCCATGAGCCATCTGGTGAGAAGCACTGGTTTAAATACTGTCATCTATGCAAGCAATCCCCCCAAAAAACTTGCGTAACTCAGTCTCGGGTACAGATGCGTACTAAATGTTGGCTATGTTTAAGCTCTGGCTCACCACAGCTGGAGGCCTGCTGGGGTTCCCTGGATGGATCAATGTCTGTCCCCCCCTACGATCAATGACAAAATGACGGGAAGGCTTATTCCAAGTATTCCATCTTGTTGCATCAACTTGGATTGTTTTACATTGTGTATGTGTGAGTGCTTCCCACATGCATGTGTGTGTGTGTGTGTGTGTGTGTGTGTGTGTGTGTGTGTGTGTGTGTGTGTGTGTGTGTGTGTGTGTGTGTGTGTGTGTGTGTGTGTGTGTGTGTGTGTGCGTGTGCGTGTGCGTGCGAAGTGAGACATTGTCAACTGAGATGGACAGTAGGGTTGTCCGATATTGGCTTTTTTACCGATAACCGATATACCGATATTGTCCAACTCTTAATTACCGATACCGATATCAATCGATACCGATATATGCGGGGATTATTGTGATTAGGGTAAGCTCAAATTTCATATCACACACACCATATACAGTAAGAACTCCTGTAACTTATTTATAAAGCAAAAAAAAAAAAAAAAAAAAAAAACATTTTTTTTTATTTTTTCAAAAACCGATACCGATATTTTCCCGATATCAATTTTTATGCTAATATCGGCCGATAATATCGGGAGGCCGATAATATCGGACATCCCTAGACAGAACTCAAGTAGACATCAGAAAGGAAGGGCACAGAGGCAGAGGGAGACAGAAAGACAATAAGACACGTAGACCGAGAGAGAAGTAGAGAGTGACAGTGTTCGGGTGGCGCAGTGGTAAAATGCCTGCTCACCACGTGGAGGTTGGGGGTTCAAATCCACCGTGGTGCATCCAACTTTTGTCGAGCGTCTACACAAACACAATTGGCCCGTGTTCGGGGGAGGATGATAATTGTCACTGCACATACTCCTACGGGCTGGGGCGGCACCTGTCAGCGGGGAGTGTTGCGTGGGAGGAGTAGCACAAAAGTTCTACGTCCTCCCGGTGGGGGCTCCTCACTGGCAAGTGAGTCAATAGGATACGACAGCAGTGACAACACAGAAATGTGTGTGGGGAGGAAATAATTGCCAGAATGACTAAATTGGAGAGAGAGAGAGAGAGAGAGAGAGAGAGAGAGAGAGAGAGAGAGAGAGAGAGAGAGAGAGAGAGAGAGAGAGAGAGAACTTTAAATCACAACAACGTCATTCATTAGCAAAACGCCAACGTGGACTGGCGTAGCTTGTTTCCATTGTGGTCCATGCATCTTCTTGTACTGCACACACACACACACACACACACACACACACACACACACACACACACACACACACACACACACACACACACACACACACACACACACACACACACACACACACACACAGACACACACACACACACACACGTGCATGCACAGAAGCACACATGTACATGGTCCACCTATCACTGCACACTTCAAAGACATTCCAGTAGTGTAAATCAACAGTAAACCATGAAGTAACTTAAAGTCCCAATAACCACTGGCTCCACTTTGCCCTGCAGTGGAAAGCATTCCTGGGAACTTTCTCTCTCACCTCTCCCTCCTCCCATCTCACACTCCCCCTGCCCCTCCTCTGTCTCTCTCTCTTTCACCCTCTCGTTGTCCTCTCTTATCTAGTCATTCTCTTCACATACATTTACTTCAGTGCTGTACTTGAGTATCTGTACTTTACTTGAGTATTTGTATTTTTGGATACTTGTGACTTTCACTCCACTACATTTTAAAGACAAATGTTGTACTTTTGACTCTACTACATTTCTAGGTATAGGGAAAAAGTTAATTATGAATTAACCACTTGAGCCCTATTTCAAATATAGTGAAAATAGCAGAATTACAAGTTCACAGTGTGTCACAATGTGACGTGTTGTGAGCTTGTAGATCTGCCATTATCACCAGTATTGATATTTGTACATTTCTGGAAAATCTTTAGACTTTTGGAGGGAAAATGTCTAAATCTTAATACAACAATGTAATGATATAAAAAAAAATAATTTACTTTTGTACTGGTGAGCTGTACTATCGAATTGCTTTATTTTTAAAAGCATGCACTTTTGAATATTTAAGTAATTTAAAAAGCAAGTAGGCTATTCCAGTACTTTAACTCAAGTACACATTTGACAGAGAAACTTTCACTTGTCGTTTCACTTGTGTCTGAAATTTCTTTATTAGGAGTAACCCCTTGAGATGAATCATCTCGTTTTCGAGGGGGTCCTCAAATTACAAAATACACTTCATACATTAAGATTTTACAAATATTTTTTACAAATATTTGACTCAAGAACTGGGGTTGGTTGAGTACCTCAAGACTCAAGAACTGGGGTTGGTTAAGTACCTTGTCCGGCACTGCTTCTCTCTCTCTGTCCATCTTTGTGTCTCTCTCTCCTCTCTCTCTCCTGCTATACAAACACATCATTAACCCAGAACAACTACCCGTCTGTTTTCACAAACCGCAGCAGGACTTAAATGGACGTTCACCCATGATGCTAAGTCAGCACTATTTCATTAAAAAACCAATATAAACTAAGTGCTTGGCTAATTCTGCCATTCTAATGCAAACAGTACGTGCATGTGTTTAATAGTAGCGCTGGCAGGTCCACATTGAATGTGGTCCACAAAATACTGTATTTAACCCATTAAGACCGGGAAAGCATAAGATTTCTTTGGCTATTCAAAAATAGCAGATATACTAGCTCTATGAGCTTTTAGATATGCTATTTTTGGGGGAAATCTTGGAAAATCGTGGGTTTTTGAATATATGTATTTTTTAAACTTTTTTTTATTTTTATTTTTAACATTTGTAACTCACATCTTTGCTTCTGGGGATTCTACAAATGCCTTCTAAATCCTAACAGTTTTTTGAAAGAACATAATGTTGCTATAATATCAGTGGTTCTCAAAAATTATATGTATTTGGCCGAGGACCCCCATCTCAAAATATTTTGTTCCAGGGACCCCCAGAAGTTGTAACAGAGTTAAAAATGTTCGCTTTAAAAATATATATTCAAAGATTTACACAAATCCAAAAATAGCAGATCTACAAGTTCATAGCGCGGCACTCGGTGCCGCGGAGCTTGTACAGTATATATGCTATTTTTTAATAGCCAAAGAAATCTTAAAATGACACACAGATGCGTTCCCAGTTTTAAAGGGCTAAGTTGTGAAAATAATAAATTACATTGGCTCACCCTTATCCAAATGTATTGGGCGTAAAAAGATAAATCCTCCTATTTTGTTTCAGTGAGGTGAAATGAGGTGAGAGATTATTGTGATTTATCATGACTTACAGTCGGACCCCCATTGTAGCTGGAATGATTCATGACTTTCAGTTGTATGAGGTTTAACCATATAAGCTATGTTTTGTCATATAACGAATAGCGAAATCTACAAGCTCACAACATCCCGCCATGCGCCACGTTGTGATATTGTAGATCGGCTATTTGCACTTTAAAAAAAAAACATGTTTACATTTTTTGTTTACTTTTTTGAAAATTGTCACCCATAATGCCCAGAATAAGGACGTCAGGGTGATGTTTTTAACAAACAACTGTCTTCTATTTGGCTACACATGGTACTTTTGGTTGATGGTTGGTTGGTTAGTATACGTACTAGTACTCAGTTGACAGAAAACTAAAAACTAATCCAGAAAATAGTAGAGGAATTGAATGAAACCAGTGACTTTCTTTTATTCTGAAATTCTAACCCAAAATTCATACAGTACTCCTAATGTACAATGAAACACTTTCAGTCCAACCCAGGAAATTTTGAATTCAAGTCAAACCGGACAAAAGGTGTCTCTCCCCATCTCTCTATAACTGTTTCCTGTCCATCTCCACTTTCCACTATACAGTAAATAAAGGCAGAAAAGTAAAAAAAAAAAAAAAAGGGGAGAGGGGGAATTTTCTTGGATACAATTATCGATAAGAGCGGTCAGAATAGAGGCCTAAATGCTTGTGGTGAAAACAGATTCCCAAAGTGGCTAGTGCGTTGACAGTGCATTCGCTTAATAAAATAAGTTAATGCAAGTATTCCAGTAAAGTCTAATGTCAGCCCCAGAAAATACCTCATTCTGTGCCCCCCTGGACATGTGAAAAGTATGCAAGGAATGCTTGGAAATGTTCAGAAAGCCTTGTTTCCTAAAGTCGTTCAGTCTACTGTTTGTTGACTTGTCATCCACAGTGTTGCTGTGGGACTCTGGGTCAGTGATCTGGAAGTGTCACTGACATGAACAGGTCACATCATACATAAGTCTGTGACGATAATGAAATATCAGATATCGATTAACCATTTCATTGTTTATTTGGCTTGGATTTGTTACACTTGTGAGCTTGTAGATCTGCTATTTCTGCTTTTTTTACGTTTGAAAATGTATGAATTTCTTTCAATATGGAAATGATTATGAAGATTATGTCAAATAATTGACATTGGGTGATTATGTAATAATTGTGACAGGCCTAGGTGTCATTGACATGAACAGGTCAAGCGATGAACACAGTCATACAGAGACAAAAAGGTCAACATGCAGGCCTTTGATTGTTTTTGTGTCGAAGGTTTCTCACTTTTATTTTGTGGGGTAATTGGTTTCCTGTCACTGGTTTTCTTCAAGCACGTCCACAGAGACAATACCACACAAGCTCTTACACAACCAAAGAAAAAGTCAAAGATATGCATGCACACACGCACACGCACACGCACACGCACACGCACACGCACACGCACACAAACATATGCAGATGCAAGATTGAACGAACACAAACTATAGCTAGATATACAGGTACACTAGTTGCATGCACGCACGCACGCATGCACACCGGCTGCTGCTGCCTTCCAAAGAATAGTTCTGCAGTCAAAGCAACAACTGGCATACAACAACAATAACTGGATAACTCAGCACGAGTAGACTGAAAAGAATATAAAAAATGATTGCAAACACATTCAATACTTCACACTCGCATTAAACCAAGCCAGCAGTCATCTAAACAAATATGTGAACACGTACCTACGCACACTGCATACACACACACACAGCACGTACGCTCAGCAAGCACGCACGCACACACGCACACGCACACACACACACACAGACACAGACACACGCACACACACACACACACACACACACACACACACACACAGACACACACACACACACACACACAGACACAGACACAGACACACAAACACAAACACAAACACAAACACACGCACACGCACACGCACACACACACACACACACACACACACACAGACACAGACACAGACACAGACACACAAACACAAACACAAACACAAACACAAACACACGCACACGCACACACACACACACACACACGCACACACACACACACACACACACAGCCACTACTGCTGTGATTTTAACAAGGCTTTTATGCTCACCTTGGCTGCAAGATGTTTTCTCTATGTGTTCATTTCCTGTTTCAATAAAATCCCTGGCCCAGGCTCCACGCTAACTCCGATCAATTGTGTGTGTGTGTGTGTGTGTGTGTGTGTGTGTGTGTGTGTGTGTGTGTGTGTGTGTGTGTGTGTACGGTAGCTGGAGTCGAGCGATATGATGTCATTGGTGTTTTTCTTGAAGGTCTATCATGCCAGTGCTCCGAGTTAAACACTTACACCAACACTTTGTGAGGTTAGTCTTACAGACCTGTAAAGGGTCAATACGGAATATTGGTCGGTTAACCTTTTTGACATTGGTCAAATTATGCAGGGAATTACGCAGCCAATGCGTCCTGATTTCTAACCACTTTCTAACTAGCCTCGCGTAGCCAGACTGCGTGGATATGAGTCTGGTGCTTCTATGAGGACGTTTTTTTCCCCAAGGGGCGGGATCAAAACAATGGCTCTGGACGCAATTGGTTAGACCTACAACCAACTACCAATTACAGTCTCCAATATTTGAATACTGATCAATGATTGGTCACCCCAGACTTCGGAGCAGGAAATGGATTCACAACGGAGCGGTGCCAGACCCAAATCGCAAAGGGCAATTTTTTTTTGCACCGGCAGATTCGTCTGGTCCCAGGCTACCTTCTACCTGGCGTCCCATATTTTGTATACCATTATAGGTATATGTACCTACTCAAAACATGTCGAGTTGCGACACGTTGTGACCTTGTAGACTGGCTATTTTAGAAGGTTTCTAAAAATAGGACTTAAGTGGTTAAATGAAATAAAGTTCAATTCATATCTATTGTTTATCTATCAAAAAGTTGTTTGCTTTCAAAGTGAAACTTTAATCAAACCTATGTTTTTCAAATCGATGAGAAAATGGTGGACTTTTTTTTGTCAATATCAAACATCAAATATCAAACATGGCTAATCGGTGGTCTAGGACATTGGTTCTCAAAGTGGGGTCCGGGGACCCCCAGGGGTACTTGAGGGGGTTCCAGGGGGTCCCCAGCTAAATGATGGACAGGAACCAAATGGACCGTTATGGGTCTGTAACTCTGAGAGTGTACAAATGGAACCAAATGGACCCTAACGGGTCCATTTGGTTCCATTTGTACACTCTCAGAGTTAAGATAACATTGATTTTACAACATGAATTGGGGTCCCAGAGATAGAAATGCCATTAAATGGGGGTCCGTAGCCCTAATGCATGTCAAACTGGGGGTACTTAAAATGTATCCTATCAAATGGGGGTCCGCGGGCTAATAAGTGTCCATTTGGGGGTCCTTGACATGAAAAAGAGAACCACTGGTCTAGGACTCTCCAAAGTCAGGATCGGTATCAGACCCAAAAATCTGGCATTGGTCACACTACCAATGTTACACTCACTATGTGGACCGCACAGCAGTAGCCACAAATACCAACACTGAATTCTGCCCTATTACCCAGATGTACAGTACGTGCCTGTGCTACATGCAAACTCACTGTTGTGACCGCCAAGAAATTACGTCGACCGAAATATGTAATTTGTGTGGACAAGAATGTAGTAATAGAACCGCACGCTGTCATTTAACATTTTCTGGGTGTAGCTTGATGAAAATTAGACAGCCGACGTCCCGGCGCTAAACACAAACATTTGAGACAAATTGCCATTTGATATTTAACAGTCGTGAACATGTTGTGCTATATAGCTGCCAGAGGTTTATTGGTTTTTATTTGGTATAATGGTGTCAACAAATGTTTATTGAGATTTCTAGAACGTCCCTCAACCTCACATAATACAGTGGAATGAAACTGAGCACAAAGATGGACCTCCCCGCTGTTTTCCCACAAACCAGACACAAAATCTTTACACCACACACACACACACACACACACACACACACACACACACACACACACACACACACACACACACACACACACACACACACACACACACACACACACACACACACACACACACACACACACACACTCCCAGGAAGAGAAAAGTAACACATTTTACTCGTCTTCTAAAAAGGTAATTATTCATCTGCTGCAGTCATTCAGTTAGTAGGCTGATTACACTGGTATGTTCAGATCTGGGGGGATTTATTTTGGCCTGGGTACTCTTTTAGGGGTATGGGTGGTCTAAAATGCGTGTGTGTGTGTGTGTGTGTGTGTGTGTGTGTGTGTGTGTGTGTGTGTGTGTGTGTGTGTGTGTGTGTGTGTGTGTGTGTGTGTGTGTGTGTGTGCGTGACATACATGTCTGTCTGCACATAATGTGGGATCTCATATACAGTAGTGTGCATTCATGCGTGTATCTCTGTGTGAGTGGATGTGTGTGTGTGTGTGTGTGTGTGTGTGTGTGTGTGTGTGTGTGTGTGTGTGTGTGTGTGTGTGTGTGTGTGTGTGCTTGCATGTGTGTGCGTGTGTGTGTGTGTGTGTGTGTGTGTGTGTGTGTGTGTGTGTGTGTGTGTGTGTGTGTGTGTGTGTGTGTGTGTGTGTGTGTGTGTGTGTGTGTGTGGGTGTGTGAGCGTGCGTGTGTTTGTGTGTGTGTGTGTGTGTGTGTGTGTGTGTGTGTGTGTGTGTGTGTGTGTGTGTGTGTGTGTGTGTGTGTGTGTGTGTGTGTGTGTGTGTGTGTGTGTGCGTGCGTCCGTGTGTGCGCGTGTGTGTGTGTGTGCGCGCGTGCGTGTGTGCTTGCGTATATTTGTGTGTGTGTGTGTGTGTGTGTGTGTGTGTGTGTGTGTGTGTGTGTGTGTGTGTGTGTGTGTGTGTGTGTGTGTGTGTGTGTGTGTGTGTGTGTGCTCGTGTGGGTTTGCCTTCCTGTGTTGTATCTCAGAAACCAACCACACAACATGCTTGGAAAAATGGGTGGTGATGACAACAGCAGGGCCAAATGCAGGGACCCTGTGGCGTCAGGGACATCAAGAAGAAATGTCTGATGACAAGACAATGACATGCAAGAGTAGAGAACCAAAATAAAAAGCACTGGGCTGGGCCCACTGCACGTCAGCTACCATCTGAATGAATACCAGATGAATGCTAAGCTCCAATCGTTGGCTCGAGTAGTGTTTTAATTGAGCCTTGTGGATTAATGCCATTGAGTGGATGAGGGTCATTTATTCAATTGAAGGCCCTATGTGCCTTTTCTGCTTTCATGATATTATCTTCTTAGGTTAATTTGACAACAGTGCCATCTGTTAACACATTGGGTGCCCGAATTTTATAATAACAGATTACGTTCGGTGCCAGAAATCTCACCGTTGTGCTGCGCTGTGCTGTTTAAAGCTGTAGACTCCACGACGAGACAATCCATGAAAAAACAATGCATGTGTGTAGGGTGCGCGATGGTCCTGGCTAAAGCCTGGAACAACAACATGTGTCATGCGAGTCACCATTGCAGAGCGATCGCGCATCGACAATGACTCGTTTTGCCCACTGTAAAAAGTTAAGGAGATACAGAGGTTTTTATCAAGGAGATAGAATGGAAGCGGATGGGAGCCAGATTTTTTGGCACGGTGATCCATCCGTCCCTTACTTCTTAGAGTATTCATGGGTGATTCCTAGGCTGCGCTAGCCCCCCCCCCCCCTTGTGGAAAAAAACCAAAAAAACAAAAAGGGAAACAAAACGTATATTTACGTTTTTTTGGGGAGAAAAAAACGTATATTTACGTTTTTTTGGGGGCTTTTTGGCACTCCACGGGTGTATTTGCAAAACCGTAATATTACGGTTTTGGCACTAAATGTGTTAATAAACTGTACTTGTACGCCGGTGCACTTCAAACTGATCAATAGATATATTACGGTTGTCAAAAGAGTTTCATCAGATTTCATCAGATTAATCACCATTTAACTGTGATTAATTGTTATTAATCACCGTTCGTAAATATGCACAAAACGTGTGTGTGTGTGTGTGTGTGTGTGTGTGTGTGTGTGTGTGTGCGTGTGTTGCTGTCTGCATTCAGCAAGGGAGCCGCTCTGTCACAAATTAACTCCCTTAAACGTATCTGACATGAGTCACGAAGTTGATTAAAACGATATACTTTTCGTAGGCATTAATTCCAAAAATGTAATGCACTTATTTTGACAGCCCTAATACGTATGTGCTTCACAGAGACAGACACATCTGTCTTCTCTTTCTTCTCCTCATCCTGCATCTACACTACTTTCTCTGCCACCTCTACCTCAGCCTTAGATTAAGACTCTCGTAGATGTATTTTATCGATTTTGACATGTTCAATCCACGAGAGTCTTAGCTACCACCCCCCCCAGTTTCCACTGGAAAGCAAAGCCCGTAGTTCTCTAAACATGCACAAATGCAAAATATAAGGTGCTTACCCGTGTGCCCCAAATGTTAACTCGCCCTACGGGGTAGTTGTGCAATGTGATAGTCCATATTTTTCAATAAATAAGTGTTTTAATCATTTCCCCCCCTCGTTTACTTCCTGTTTACATTGAGTGTAATTCCGGATGCCCTTCGTCACTACCGCCCATTGGGAATTTCCGACAGAATCGGCCACAGGCGGGATTAAAACCCTTATTTATTGAAAAATATGGACTATTACATTGCACAACTACCCCGTAGGGCGAGGTAACATTTGGGGCACACGGGTGAGCACCTTAATATTTTGCATTTGTACATGTTTGGAGATCTATGGGCTTTGGAGGTGACAATCCAGTGGAAACTGGGGGTGGTAGCTAAGACTCTCGTGGATTGAAAATGTCAGAATCGATAAAATACATCTAGGAGAGTCTTAATCTAAGGCTACCTCAGCCTGATTGTGGCTCACTCCCTGACTATTGGCTCACGCCGGCCCTGTAAGAGAGCCACTGTCTGGACAGGACACTAAATCCGCTCTCCCCCGTAGCAGTTTCTGTGTAGCAATATGGTTTCCTTTTCAGATAATACAGTACAACAACATGGCAAGCAGCACTGTTGGACTC
>NC_139945.1:34185537-34188037 GCF_963454915.1 Gymnoscopelus microlampas
AGTCACACTGGCGGCGTCAAGGGGGGCGCGTCAAAACCTGTTGGTCGCGTCTTTCAGAATTTCAGAAGAGGGTGGGCGTGTGGTACAGACCGTCCAGAATTTGTTGAAGTTAAAGGGGAATTTTGGACCACGGTGAAGAACACCGTGGTCCAAAATTCCACCTTTTCTATGATGTTATGGTATCTTAGGATGAATGGTACAGTAGAAATATGTCATACATGTAACTCCATCCCGGGTCCGCCAAAGCTTAAAACGTCTGCCAATAGGCCTTGCGTTAGATTGCGTATTTTAATAGCTTTTTTTTTGTTTTTTTGGGTGAGATCTGACGTTCATAGTGACAGAACACTAAGAAAAAAAGAAAAGAAAAAAAAAGGAGTCTAGACGAGATTGAAATCTCGTCTAGCGAGATTTCCGTTTTTTTTTAAATACGCAAGGCCATTGGCGCACGTTTTAAGCTTTGGTGGACCCGGGATGGAGTTATGACATTCATCCTAAGATACCAAACATCATAGAAAAGGTAAGAAAACCGTGGTCCAAAATTCCCCTTTAACGCAGAAAGGTAACCTCTTTTTCTTTCAAACTTGCAGTGTATGTATGATTGTTTTCACCGTATTAGAAACACGAGTCAATTTCTTTAATTAAATAGACGATGTGAACAGGCGGACTTGTGTGATGCGCGTCAGTCACGATCGCATCAACGATGCTTGCGTCAATGCCGCTTTCAGTACACACACACATAGACGTGCATGCACATGCACACGTGCATGCGTAAAAAACATACAAACGCAGACGTAAGGCACCCCTGTGAATACAAGCTGTCTGCCGACAACGCTATGTTTACGCTTTGGAGTTAAAGTGCTCACACTGGAAGCCTGTGCTCGGGAAAAGGTGCCACTTTGAAGTAAATATGTCACTGACGTGTGTTTTTCTTTGCTTAGATATGGATGTTTTTATACTTCAGGGAGTTTTTCTTCATCCAAAGTTTTCTCCATGGGAGGATGACGGACAACAGTATTTAGTAGTAAGGACCACAATGGAAATAAGCACTCAAGCTTTTTAGTGTTCCATTTTTTTTTGACAGATATGTACAGATATATGATCATATGTATGCATTTTTGTCAAGAAAACCTCAAAAAGTAGCAGGAAAATCAATCAAAAAGTAGCAGGAAAAATGGCTAAATGCTCAGCTTAAAACTATCAGCCCTCTGCCGACAAGACGTGCTCAGGGTTGCCAGATCTGCTTATTATAATTTTTATTTCCCCGCAATTTTTATTTCCCCGCAAGATTGTATTTGAAAATAGCCGATCTACGAGCTCACAACTCGTCGCATCGCGACGCGTTGTGAGCTTGTAGATCTGCTATTTTCAAATAGCTGATGTACATGTTAAAGTACTCATGCGGCCCACAGTCGCTTCTTTTGGGCTGCTTTTCCCAGACCCGGTTGCTCGTTTCTCTCACAGAATCTGGCAACACTGGACGTGCCCTCAATCACCTTGTTATTGCTACTCTTATATAATGAGTAACCACTGCCATGTGCGATAGACAACAAGAGAGGCAGCTGGGAGATTTAGGACCTGTTTCCCGGAAGTCTCTGTAGCGCTGTAGCCTCCTGCAGGGTCCTCTGGGACCAAACTGACAAATCCTGTCCACGGCTCTCTGCACAGTGCACTCGTATCTGTCAGACGGTGGAACAAAGTGCAGACAGACCAAGAAGAGGGATGCGTAAACATTGGGTAATAACCCAACTTAAACGAGACAGTGATTGATTGGTTCTTATTACTGTGATGTCACAGAGCGACGTCTGGGATGAGATTGGCACAAAAACACAATTGAACACAAACTACTCGTCTCTCGTTCTGAGAATTGACCATTTTTCCTGACTGCACCGAGACAGATCTTTTCCCATAACGTTCCAGGGAAGATGATGTAAGAAAAGACGTGCGTATGTGATGGTTTTGCTGGGAAAAGATACCATATAGAAAGGAAAAGATTGTAGGGAATAAACACATCTATGATTTATCCCACTTGCTGTTCACATGAAACAGAATGACACAGGTACATTCATATGAAAGCTTTTCAGGATCTGGGTGTGGTTTGTTTGTTTGTTTGTTTATTAAGGATCCCCATTAGTCTACACCTTAGTGAAGACTATTCTTCCTGGGGTCCAGGCAAAATCATCACAATACAAATCATAAAATGCAGTACAACATAGTGTTTCACTGCTTCAGCCCAGCCCTGCACATGAACTCTGCAGCCGCACTGAGGCCCCTGCTGGAAAGCATCCCAGCCCAAACATTAATGTAACTAATAATTGGGCCGCGCGACCCGGAAATGACCGTAATAATCCTAAAACGGGAGCGAAAATATATTTTTAAAAAAATGTTTTTTCTTTCTTTTTTTTGGGGGGGGGGGGGGGCAGTGGCCCACTGGCCCAGCGGCCCACCGGGCATTTGCCCGGTACTGGCCAGTCCGCCGCTGGCGAGGACCTGCTAGGTGTGG
>NC_139945.1:34193037-34203037 GCF_963454915.1 Gymnoscopelus microlampas
AGAGGGGCAGACACACAGATGCAGAAACCCATTGCATAAGATAAATGGATACGGCTTCCTGACGGTAATGCCTTGGAGATACAATGTAAGATTTAACTTGATTTATGACATCTAATTTAATTCAAACTTCAACAGAGATAATGGCTTCTCAATGTCAGGCGTTGGGTTCGTCAGGCACAGAACACCTCTCACTTTCTGCCAGTTGACTCTGACTAACTGTCAACCGTATTGCTCCTGACACTTTCTGATTAACTGGTTTTGAAGGGTGGGTCGCCGCCAGTGGATTTTTAATGTTCCGCAACAGGAAAAGGCCCATCTCCGGATTAGGTGATCCCACTCATGCCCAAGTACATGCCAAGCCAATTAAAACAATTTTAACCATGTTTAACAAATGACTCATCTCTGATTTAATAGAGGAGCGAGGGACGAGAGAAAGGCACACACACACGCACACAGAAAGAAAACGTTTTCAAAAAGCATGTGAGTCACTAAATGAGTAAGCAAGCAACTGAAAAGTAATGAAAGATGAATAACAAAGGAGGAAAAAAGAAACGGAGGGAAAGTGGACCTGTCAACACAATCTCCATCTGTCCATCACTAATGCCCAAACCAGCTAACCTCAAACTGTGCAGAACACACCCTATAAAACATGATGAGTTTAATGCGCTGGAGGGGAGAGAAAACTGGGCAACGGGCTAACATAGACAGAGAACAACAACCACACGTTGTTGGCTCATCAAGACAGGAAGTTATATTCCCATAACACATGAATCAGAGCAACAATGGCTGGATTATGTGCATCTGAATGTAATCTATCCCTATATCCCTATATAACCTCTCTCTTTTGCTTTGCTTGCCCTGCCTCTTTCTCTCTCTCTCTCTCTCTCTCTCTCTCTCTCTCTCTCCCGCGTTGCTAAAATCCGTCTTTCCGTCGGCGGAACACGTTTATAATGTGATCAAGATGGTCGTGTCAACCGCTGATGTCACCTCATGCGTGCTGTGGTCTGAATGAGCGACCTGAGGTGAGTGCAACGGGTCGAGGCTCTCGCACCGGACTGTTTTTTGGCTCTTTTTGACTACGAAGGTTAACCCTTTAAGACCGGGAACTCATCTGTGTCATTTTAGATTCATTTTTTCGAAAAATAACAGATCTACAAGCCCATAGCGTGGCAGTCGGTGCCGCGCTATGAGCTTGTATATCTGCTATTTTTGAATAGCCAAATACATTTTAAAAAATGACACAGATGCGTTCCCGGTCTTAATGGCTTAACCCAGAACCTTCCAGAACCTGAAACCATTTTTTTCTCTCTATCCGTTTCTATCATAACTAGAACCGCGGCGGTACGTCATAAGGAGAAATAAAATAAAATAAATAAAAAAGTGTAAGGGTCATTTCAGATGGAAAGCGGCCGACGCGCCTATGTAATTCATTTTCAATGTGAGGCGGGCGATTATTTGGGACGCGCGGAGAAGTTGAGGGGCGGTGAGGCAGGCGGGCGCGATCCCGCGAAATTCTCGCGCGCGTGCTCGTTTGTGCACATGCGCGCGGGCGGCCTTAAATCTCTACAAGCTCACCCGCTCACATTCTGAACTTGTATATCTCTGCTGTCCGGCAGCAACCAGCTAACTCCAAAATGTTCATTTTTCAGGAAATGACAAAAACAAAACAAAAATGGAGTTAGGAGGTTCAGTTCATCATTGATAAAAACAGCTGAATGGACCTGAAGCTCACAATGAGGTTGGAGGTCAAAAGGGGGTGGAGCCTGGAGTCAACTAAACAAGCTAACTCCACCCCCCTTTGGTGAACTTATAGCTGGTTTAGCAGAAAGTTTGATGTTCTAATGGAGTTAGCTGGTTTTGTCAGAAGCACTTTTTAATACTTTTAATTGGTTCAATATTTCTTTAATCAACACACAGACGTAAAGGGTGTTCAATGGCCCTGATGTATGGAAAGAAATACAAAAGCGGAAAAATGGAGTTAGCTGGTTCCTGCCGGACAGCAGCGATCATCTATTTCCGCTATTTTTGAAAATGTTTGAAAGCACAACACATAGTATAGGGTTAATACTGAGCAGGACCCAAATGATGTTCTGCATGAGAACCTCATCTGAAAGCGAGCCGTAGCGCATGGAAACACACACCCAGACCCCGTGAAGTACGTTCCGCGGCACGGCAAGGTTCACTCAGTTCTCGTAGTAGAAGAGGACCATTAATTTATGTTCAAGCACCAGATCCCTTTTGTTATTTTAACCCATTAAGACCTGAGGCCGATTCTATAAATGTCTTCCAAACAGTTTTCTGAAAAACGTATGTTTCTATATCAGAGGCTCTCAAACGTTTCCATGACAAGGACCCCCCCAAAATTATATGTATTTGGCCGCGGACCCCCATCTCAACATAATGTTGTTCCAGGGACCCCCCCCCAGAAGCAAAGATTTGAGTTAAAATGTTCGCTGTAAAAATTATATATATATTCAAAGATTTGCACAAATGTTCACAATGTGACATGCTGTGAGCCTGTATATCTGCTATTTCTGAATAGCCAAAGTATAAAATAATGGTTTAAAGTGGTTCAAATCTAAAATTACACAGATGATTCCCCGGTTTTAATGGGTTAACAAGAGCTGCGGCTCAGCTGGGTTAATCTCACCAGCGTGTGGTTTTCTTTTATTGATTGTTTGCATTGAGATGAAGCCAGTTCATTTGGTATGAGATTAAATGATCCCTGTTACTGTAAGCTATTATTAGACTGACTGTGAGACGGTCAACGTTTCACTGCTGTACATCCTGTACCAGCAATGTGAATGAGATGTTTAAGACAATAAAGCAGGGGAGTGATGAGGGAAAAGCAGAGGAGGAAAAGAGGACAGAGGAGCCAGGAAGGTAAAGAAAAGAGGAGGAGAGCAGGAGCAAAGAGGAGAGGAGAGAACAAAGGAGAAGGAGAGAGGAGCAGAAAGGAAGGAAGAAGACAAAGGGAACCGTGAGGGGAGTGGAGAAGTTGAGGCTGAGATTGGAGGATGAAAAGGTGAAGAGGAGCTGAGAGTAAAGAGAGGAAGATGAGGAGAAGGATGTTAATGAAGAGGAGACATAACAGGAGGAGAGGGAGGGAGGGAGAGGGGAGGTGAACGCAGAACAGGAAACACAAGCAGTGGAGAGGGGAGTTGATGGCAAAAGGTGAGGGGAGGTGAGGGGAGGAAGAAGAGAAGAAGAGAGACAATTGGATGAGAAAGGGGAGTGGAGGAGGAGAGGAGGGCGTACAGCATGGGAGGGGAGAATGGAAAGAGCAGTAGAAGAGGGTACCATCACCCCAGTGGCTACAGGAGAAGACATTACATTGAAACGGAGGTGGACAGACTGTCTCTGGAGTATTGGTTCTCAAAGAGGGGAGCTTGTGCATCTGCTATTTCAGAAAAATCTTGAACATTTGGGGAAATGTTGAACACAAATATTTTCTTCTGGGGGTCCCTGGCACAAAACATTTTCAGATGGGGGTCCGTGGCCAGAGATCTCTGCTGTCTGGCAGAAACAAGCTAACTGCAAAATGTTCATTTTTCAGGAAATGACAAAAACAAAACAAAAAGTGGAGTTAAGAGGTTTAGTTCATCATTGATAAGAACAGCTAAATGGATCTCCAAGCTCACAATGAGGTTGGAGGTCAAAAGGGGGTGGAGCCTGGAGTCAGCAAAACCAGCTAACTCCACCCCCTTTGGTGGACTTAGCTGGTTTAGCAGAAAGTTTGAGGATCCAATGGAGTTAGCTGGTTTTGTCAGAAGCGCTTTTTAATACTTTCCATTGGTTCAATATTTTTTTTTACCAACACACAGACGTAAAGGGTGTTCAATAGCACTGATTTGTGGAAAAAATGCAAAAGCGGAAAAATGGAGTTAGCTGGTTTCTGCCGGACAGCAACGAATTATCAATTTGGGGGTCCTTGACAGGAAACGTTTTGGAACCACTGCTCTGGAGGGCAGGAGAGCTGCAGTAGATGAGTGAAGGAGAAGTGAGGAGGTAGCCTGGTAAACCCTCCCTCCAGAAATCTCATTTCCATTTGATTTCTGGAGTGAGTCTGGCCTGATCGCCCATTCTGCAATATTGGCTGTGGGCTGGAGTTGGGCGGGAGTAATACCGTTGACTGACAACCCCTTCAGCCAATGATCGTTTTTCCCCTTCAGCCAATCAGCAGTTCATTTTTACCACCTCCAGACTATGTGACGCAACGGGACTTTTGAGACGGCCATGCCCAAAATAGGTTGCCTTATTGGGATACATGCGTGTCACTGCCCGCCCCTGCCAGTTCTCTAAATTTATATTTTTAAATAGGCTCTGTCATGATTAATTGACCACATATTAAGTTAAACAACTAAATTATATCCAAACGATATCTTAATAGTAAATTCTGTGCCTCAAAAAAGAAGTTTGAGACCATTTTAAAAACGAAAGTAAGAAGTTTTTAGTTTTCTTTTGTCGGCACACTCAGGCTGCACTCGGCTTCATTCGGGCTCACTCGAACTCGCCACCTGATTGGCCAACTGTCGCTGTCAATCACAGAACGATGAGCGACGACGCTGATAGGCTCGGTTATTTGGTAATGCACTAGAAACCCCCACAATGGGCGTTCAGGCCAGACTCACTCCAGAAATCAAATGGAAATGAGATTTCTGGAGGGAGGGTTTAACAGGCTAGTGAGGAGGAGCAGGGAGAGGAAACGTAGGTGGAGATAAGGAGAGTGTGTGCAGGAAGGAGCTCTGATATGGGTGTTCAAAGTTCTACTTAAACAGAATAAACACTATGTGCTGACCGGAGTCCCCCCCCAGGACTAGATCCAGTAGTTCCCTCTACACCAGCTGTAGAGGGAACTAGCTGATAGCTGATGTGAGCTTATAGATCTGATATTTTCGCTCAATCTTAGCTCCAGAATAGGGACGCTATAGAGTTCAACCACTGTCTGTCTCTCCTGACTCCCAAATCCAATCTCTCTCCTCTCCTCTCCTCTCCTCTCCCTCCCTCTCCCTCTCTCTCTCTCTCGCTCTCTCTCTCTCTCTCTCTCTCTCTCTCATCCTCTGGCATGGTTAGCTATAAGGTTGGTGCCCTCTCACAGAGTTGGTTGGACTCCATTAAAAACAGGAGAACTGAAACAGAGGAACTGGAGAATTACGCACAGAGAGCTGTAATGGCAAGCTTCACTTACAACCACCCCCACTAGAATGGACAAACATGCACACGCACTCACACACGCACACACACACACACACACGCGCACGCACACGCACACGCACACACACACACACACACACACACACACACACACACACACACACACACACACACACACACACACAGAGCTCTTGCAACATATCAGTGGAAAAGCAATATCATGGTTATCAACTGATATTTAATAGGGCAGATGGTCTTTGTGCCGGTATACAGTATATGAGTCACCTACAGTACGCACATAAATGTACGCACGTGCACGTGCACGTGCATGCACACACACACACACACACACACACACACACACACACACACACACACACACACACACACACACACACACACACACACACACACACACACACACACACACACACACACACACACACACACACACAGGCACAGTAGAACACTTCAAACAGGCGCTGACAGACACAACTGTTCTCATATGTCAACCGTTCCCCCTCATGAATTCTTTCACGCCTTCACCTGGCTTTGTACTTTATATTTAGTCCTTCTCACTCTTTCCATTCAGTCTTTCCTTCTTATCCATTATCTCTTCTCCTCTCTCTGAGCTCTGTCTCTTCCACCTATAGTTATTTCTCCTCATTAACCACTTAAACCCCAGCATCCGTATTCTGGGTAAAACTTTCACAGAAAATAGCTGATCTACAATGGTGACGTGTTGTGAGCTTGTAGATCGGCTATTTTCAGCGAAGATATTTAATGTAGCACGAAGACACGGGTTAATCAATTTCAAGCAGGCATCCCTATTTAAGGCATGTCATTAGTGTAATAATAATAATAATAATAATAGTAATGATAATGTTCAAAACGGTTCAAGGTTTTTAAACATTTCTGAAAAATATAATTTACATATTCCTATTAGCAATAATATCCTGTATCTTACAGTGCAAGATCATAACACATCGCAACTTGAGGCGTTGTGACCTTGCATTGAGGTCACGGACCTTGAATTATGTCACAGATGGTGACATAATTCTCCATAATTTTAGCTAATTATCTGTGATGCTCTCATCCAGAGATAATTACAATGACTCATCCTCAAATGAAGTGTGATCTAGCTTTTTGATTTGTGCCCTAGTACATACCATAAGAACATTTTTGAGAATCATCATTTTTAACCATTTTCAACCTGGGGTCCCTCTTTTGGGCAAGTCATTAGAGACGGAAATGTTCAATATACAGTATACCATTGGTTCTCAAAGTGGGGGGTCCCCCCCCCTTTGGGGGGTTCCAGGGGGTCCCCAGCAAAATGTGTTAATATATCATCACAATCATTTTAACCACTTTAACCTTTTAAACCTTGGCTATTCAAAAATAGCAGATATACAAGCTCATAGCGCGGCACCGAGGGCCGCACTATGAGCTTGTAGATCTGCTATTTTTGAAAAATCTTGAAGATTTGTGCACATTTTTGAATATATTTCCTTTAAAACAAACATTTTCAACACAGATCTTTGCTTCTGGGGGTCCCTGGCACAACATATTTTCAGATGGGGGTCCGCGGCGAAATATATATCAATTTGGGGGTCCCTGGCATGAAAACGTTTGAGAAGCACTGCAGTATACACATTACATTTTTTCAAAAAACTGTAAGAATTTCAAGGCAATTTTGAAATTTCTTAAAATAGAGACACAAACAATTTAAGATTCTACAGAACATATTGTACTCCATTGAAATTGAATGCTATGCAGAAATGTCTTTTTGTGTCGGAGATGCAAGGGAAAAAAAGGTGTCTTTCTTACTTATGTTACGGTCTTGCTACAGACTTTCTGGGATGTAAGTCATCATGTCTTGATCTTAATCTGATTCCCTCTCCTCGTCTCTGTCTACTCGCTCATTTCAAAGTTGGTGATTGTTATCAAAGAAAATGGTGTAACCTTGCATCCATTGCTAAGGAGCCCCCCCCCCCAACACTGACTCAGTGGAAGTTAGAGACATCTAGTTATATTCCTCTAGATTATTTGCACTACAAGTTGGACATCTATGATAAAATATGGACTAATTTTATATCCTCTGACGGACTGATTTGAGGGCAAGACCCTTGAATGTGTTGAAGAGGTAACTGTATCTGTAAATCCTAGCGATATTGTGTTTTGCTTTTGTTATGTTTAAGGTGTCGTCCTGTATTGTACTACAAAATACAAAGAAAAAAAAAACATAATATTTTATTCTACCCAAATAGAGAAAATAGCACATCTACCCTTACATCCCTATAACCTCTCTCTTGCTTTTATTTGCGCTATTCATCATACGGCTAAGTATATAGGGCTTAAGTGGTTAATCTTATTGTACTTAAAATAAATTAAACACATGTTGTTGTTGTGTGATTAAGGAAATGAGGGGCTCTTCCTTAATGCAAGCCCAGGGTTTAAACAGAGGCTGAATGAAACAGTGAACAATCGAATGAAGAGAACATTCTGATGATTCTAAAAACAAGTGCATAAACCTGTTGAACCGACCGACATGCATTTTTAACATTATTCCTCTGACCACTACCCCCCACACACGTTCTTCACCTCCTTCCTTCCTTCCTGTGAAACTCCATGTGTCAACATTCTCCGCTCCCTTACCTCAGCATCGTTAATTGAATCTTTGGTACGCTCTCTTCTGTCTCTTATCGCTGCGTTCCCCTCCTTGCTCAACATTCTCTATCTCTCCCATCTCACGCTTCACAAACGTCTCCACCTCTAATTGAATTTGGACAGTACAAACAAGGCCAGCACACTTTTCCTCCTCCTGTTCGCCTTATGACACTGCCTATATGCTTCTTTCAGCCGTCACTCAGGCCCTCAATGTGTTTGTCCTTTCTCTCATCCTCTCCGTCTCTCTCTCTCTCTCTCTCTCTCTCTCTCTCTCTCTCTCTCTCTCTCTCAAGGTTGTCTTTATTGGTACTTCTTGTGTATAGGTATGTGTACATAACAGTAAAAATACTATTTGTTCAGCTCCTGAGTAATAAAAAAGAGAGTAATAACAAGGAAAGAGAAAAATATATAAAAGTATATACAACGCATACACTTTGATACAAATACAACAGGCGAGAAACAGTTTTGGCCATTGTCCTAGTGCTTAAGGGGCTTGAAGTGAAGGTGCTATGCGCTAAATTCTTCCCAACACCTAATGTAAACATATGAAGAGCATGCAGAAGCATACAGCAGCTGTAAAGTGACCTGTGCCACCTACTCCCAGGATGTCAACATCTGATGTAAACATATTGAGAACATGAGCCAGTGTCGTTGGCTTTGTTCATCGAACAAAGGGTTTGTGTTCTCTCTCTCTCTCTCTCCTCTTGTTCAACCATCTCAGAACCTTCCTCTGCTCCCATCACTTTCTCACATCCTCTTCTCCCCCTGACCTTTGAACCTCGCCATTTTCTCCATCCTGGACTCTCTCATTCTCTCAACACATACAATACATTATCCTTTTATTTACTTCTTAGTCTCTTGTTTGGCGCTCTTCACCTCCATCTGTCATGCCTCTGTGACCTCCGTCTCCATGTTCTAATTAAAATGTTCTCTATCTTTGTATGCCCCCCACCACCTCTCCCGGACCCTGGGGGGGGGGTCGGCCTATAATAGTCAATGTGAGTGAACGGCTGACTCGCCGTTGTTGAAACATGCATGCGTGACAAACAATCCCTCCCGCTGCAAACAGCCAGCGATGTGCCAGTATCCCATTTACTGGTTCTGCTTTGCCGACAAACTCAACATGGAAACGTGTGAATCTCCGTTATCCCACAGCCAGCAGCGATGTGCTGGCATGTATTTCACATATTTCTGAGTGTTTACTGGCGTTCGTTCAAATCAAATGGTCCATCAAGTAACCGGACAGAAAGTTGCCAAGCTTTTATAACAGACAGGTCAAACAGAGACAGAGGGCCCTGGAATGCCTTCATTTGGTCAGATTGTTTTACAATGTTGTCACTAAAATGTTTAATTAGGTCCCGTTTGTCTACCCTTGTTATCTCCATTACATCAATATCTTTGCCTTAGCATAGGGCGTGAAACTGGAACCACACTGTGACTGTATTTTTTTGTTATGCAGTCTATTGTATAGGGTAGTGGTTCTAAAACGTTTTCATGTGAAGGACCCCCAAAATGATACATATTTGGCTGCGGACCCCCATCTCATATTTTGTACCAGGGACCCCCAGAAGCAATTTTTTTTTTTTTAATCTACGGCACCGTTGGCTTGCTCGCAGCGAAACTGTGCACACACACTCCCTGGATGCCAGAGCAGAACCTCTGCCCTAAATTTTTCACATGGGCCTGTTATAGCGCCACCAGGAGGCCGATTTGTGCAAAACACATTTTTGGACAGTACTGCTACAGATTTTGGCCAAAATCAAATCGGTATACAGTATCTCTATAGTCATTAAAATAAACTGGTCTTTCAGATTTTTCATATTCCATCCTGATTGGCAATAATTGGCTTCCAAAGTTTGCAGGAGTACTCCGTTTCGAACACAATGCCTCAAATCATGAACACAGCGTGCAATTTCTGTGAAATTTTGCACACACATTCCCATTAGGCCGAGGAAGAAATGCCATTTGAAAATGTTCAAATCAGCCTCATGGTGGCGCTATAACAGGCCAATTCGTGTTTTTACCTATAATTGTCCCGATCTGTGTAAAACTTTGTATGCACACTCTCTAGAGGCCAAGGAAAAACCTTTGCCCTGCATTTTTCACATTTGCCTTTTATAGCGCCACCAGGAGGCCGACTTATCTAAAACACATTTTTTGACATTAAGCCAATCCGTAC
>NC_139945.1:34205537-34210537 GCF_963454915.1 Gymnoscopelus microlampas
GACACGTGAGCACGACAGAGTGTACGGCGGAGTGGACGTTTTGCTTACATAAATGTCCATTTAGCATGCGTCACGTTTAAACAAAGTGTTATGGCGAAAGGTCAACTCTGACCCCTCTATCTAGGAGCCATTTCTGGGGATGACCTCATCCATTCTTCTTCTTAAAAAAAGGCAGCATATGCTCACATAAAACGCACGCTCGTTATGTTAACAGGCACGTGTCAGTGCATTCAAACGCAAGCCAACGCGGACTTCCAAACACGTGAGCGCACACGGGGGATTACGCAAAAAAATGTTAAATGCAATGACATGTGCATGCCTGTGCATACACACAAATGTATACATGCACGACGTACACACACACACACACACACACACACACACACACACACACACACACACACACACACACACACACACACACACACACACACACACACACACACACACACACACACACACACACACACACACAGTACTGTACCTTCCTGTGTGGGGTGGTGTGTTGTGTCATTGCCATGGGGAAGCTGTGAGCTCCTTTAAGTTGAGTCTTCTCCCAGAGAGAACCCAGTTGTTGGACACATGCATCTCCCGTGCACAGGGGAACACTGGATTTACTCTGAGAGAGAGAGAGAGAGAGAGAGAGAGAGAGAGAGAGAGAGAGAGAGAGAGAGAGACTCACATTTGATGTACGTTTTTCCATACAGTACATATCACACTATAACAGTGGTTCTCAAACCTTTTGATTTCAAGAACCCCCATTTCATTTAGACACTTCAGCTCAGGAATAACCAATACCATTTATTAACCATTTACCATATTGCATATATAACCATTTACAGCAATATTAACCATATACTATGCAATATTGCATTCATATTTGGCGGTGTGACTCTGCTCATGTGATATTACAGATTACCTGCACAAGCAGGACAACAGATCTGAAATCACAAACCCCCCAGAGGAGAGCATAAAATGTAGTTTACATAAACATAACATTGAACCTCAATGCATAATCAATTTACCACATCATAGTACAAGCCATAGAACCACAGTATAATCCACAGAATCAACCTGTACAATCCATAGAACCACAGTACAACCCACAGAATCAACCTATAACAATATGAAGTACATGCCACAGGGAGGAGGCCGGGGAGGTGGAGGGAATTTGAAAACCCAGCCTGATCGCCAGAGAATTAGTATACATTGCACGGATTTGTGCACGTCATTCCGTGCATAGTCGCCTAGAAACCCCCAAATTCCGTGCATATGTACGGGGAGTCCCACGGTGGGCGTAACCAGTCGCAACCCGGAAAAACCAGGAAGTAGAGCAGTCCCCACAACAAAATGTACGATTCTGTGCCTATCGGTACGTAACTCAAACAGCGCTGAGTAGGCTCAAGGGAATGTCGCAATGTTCAGGACGGCAACTCGCTCGCTTTAGCTCGCTTGGTGGTCCTTCACACGGCGACAATTCCCTTGAGACTGCGCGCCTCCGAAATGGTTTAGTCACAATGGGGGAGATGCGAGGCGGCTATGCACGGAATTTGTGGTTTTCCAGTTGTCTATGCACGGATTTTGAGAAACGTTGAAAAACGTTCAATGAGAACGTTTCCTCTGGCGATCGGGTTGGAAAACCACAGCTGTACAACCAGCTGAAACAGCTAAGCACATAGAATGAACAGTGAACAAGGCTGGTTAAATGAACCGCCTGAGATGCACTGTGGGTATGAGGGCGTGTGTGAGTTAGTTTGTAGCGAATGAGAATGACGTGAGGTTGAACATACTGATTGTGGGAGTACGTATGAATTAGCTTATGAACACACCACACCACCACTGAGGCGCAAGAAGGGCTCGCGCTGGGAAAAAGCCTGACCCCTGCAGTCATGGCCGAAAACACAGCACGTGTATGGTTGTTTGGTGTTGCATTGTACTGTACAGTACCTGTAGGTCCAGCAGCATGATGTGGATCCAGAGATGGGGTTGTCTGCTGGTCAGGTTAAAGCAGGACTTGGCATACAGGCAGTAGTGGCCCTTCAAGGGACAGGAGAACGATAGCTTGGCAACGCACCCTCGATTGGAATCTGTTTTACACACGCACACACACGCAAGCGCACGCACGCACGCACGCACGCACGCACGCACGCACGCACGCACGCACGCACGCACGCACGCACACACACACACACACACACACACACACACACACACACACACACACACACACACACACACACACACACACACACACACACACACACACACACACACACACACACACACACACACACACACACGATCATCATTAGCACAAACCTCTCCCTCACAATGCACCTGATTCGGATGCTATCAATGCATTGAATGGGACATTATCACCTTTTATTAGACCATTGAATGGGCGAAGTAGGCGACCTACTTACCTACCCGCGATTTATCAGACCATTCATTGGGTGTTATCAAGACATACTGACCTACCAACGGAGATGACTTAAATAGTTCAGTTTCGGTTTTGGTTTTGGTTTCGGACCATGACAGAGGCGCGCAGGCGAACTGAAGGACCACGAGGGAGCTAAAGCGACCGAGTTTCCGTCCTGAACGGTGCGACGTTCGCCTGAGCCTACTCAGCACCGTTGGAGTTATGTACCGATAGGCACAGAATCGTAAATCTTGTTGTGGGGACTGCTCTGCCTCCACGTAGGTCAGTAGCTCCTGATTATGCACAATGAATGGTCTGACAAATCGCGGGTAGGTCAGTATGTCGCCTACTCGCCCATTCAATGGTCTGATAAAACGTGATAATCTCCCATCCAATGCATTGATAGCATTCGAAGCCGGTGCACAATTTCCTTCTTCTGCTCTTGTGTGGCTCTGTTCGTTCTCTGTAAGACCTTAGGGATGTTTTAAGTATGCTCCTTCAATAGAACACCTTAGAGATGAACAAGTATGTTCCTCCTCTAATAACCCATTAAGACCGGGAACGCATCTGTGTCACCTTAGATTTCTTTGGCTAATAGTAGATATACAAGCTCATAGCGCGACACCGAGTGCCGCGCTACGAGCTTGTGGATCTGCTATTTTAGAAAGATCGTGAAAATGTGTGCAAATCATTGAATATATATATTCTTTTAAAGCGAACATTTTTAACTCAAATCTTTGCTTCTGGGGGTCCCTGGAACAACATATTTTGATGGGGGTCCGCTGCCAAAAACATATCATTTCCTTGACATGAAATAGTTTGAGAACCACTGATGTGGCAACATAGTTTTTTCTACATTTTGTAGAATCGGCCTCAGGTCTTCATGGGTTAAAACATTAGAGCTGTCCAAGTATGTTCTGTCTAGACCTCAGAACTGTCCAAGTACGTTCTGTCTCTATAAGACCTCAGAACTGTCCAAGTACGTTCTGTCTCTATAAGACCTCAGAACTGTCCAAGTACGTTCTGTCTCTATAAGACCTCAGAACTGTCCAAGTACGTTCTGTCTCTATAAGACCTTAGAGCTGTAACAGTGTTACCTTTGACACACATCACATTCCTCTATACAGCACTTTCAATGCATTAACATAAACAAGCCCCACATGCCTTGTAAACCTGTAACAAACACAGCCAGGACAGCATTTTCGGCTCAGTCAATGCATCTGTACAGTGTGTGAATGTATGTCTGTGCACAACACGTGCAGATGTGTGTGTGTGTGTGTGTGTGTGTGTGTGTGTGTGTGTGTGTGTGTGTGTGTGTGTGTGTGTGTGTGTGTGTGTGTGTGTGTGTTTATGTTTGCAACTTCGTGTGGGCGAGTGTGTATCCTGTTAGTACGTGTGTGTATAAATAGTGTACGTGAGTGTGTGTATGCGCTTGCGCGTGTTTGTCTGGAGAATGAAGGCCTCACGTGTAGGTCAGCCGGCAGCTTGATGACATCACTGAACTGAGACAGCCCGTGATGTCATATCCTAAGAGCCCTTGGGGTTGACAATCATAAGGAGGCTGTGGTAGTGAGAAATACAAGGGAAAGATCCAATTATGGGATAAAGAAAGGAGATTGGAGAGAACATGTCCGTGTGTGTGTGTGTGTGTGTGTGTGTGTGTGTGTGTGTGTGTGTGTGTGTGTGTGTGTGTGTGTGTGTGTGTGTGTGTGTGTGTGTGTGTGTGTGTGTCTGTGTGTGTCTGTGTGTGTGTGTGTGTGTGTGTGTGTGTGTGTGTGTCCGTGTGTGTCCGTGTGTGTGTGTGTGTGTGTGTGTGTGTGTGTGTGTAAAAATGTCATTAAGGTGAAAGATGTGACTATGAAAACTTCCCCTCCTGTCAATCACAATATCAACACCTCCCTCTCTATGGTATTCTAGTGTACGGTATTATAATTTTTAAAGTGTGGGTGTGGGTGCAGACAGGCTACAGTGGCGTGGAGATCAAAAGCAGCAATATAATCCTCCCAATATGACTAGTGCCTCATCCTCTGATCTTTGATATTGTAGAGTGTACACACACACGCACGCACGCGCACACGCACACGCGCACTCTCTCTCTCTCTCTCTCTCTCTCTCTCTCTCTCTCTCTCTCTCTCTCTCTCTCTCTCTCTCTCTCTCTCTCTCTCTCTCTCTCTCTCTCTCTCTCTCTCTCTCTCTCTCTCTCTCTCTCTCTCTCTCTCCTCTCTCTCTCTCTCTCTCTCTCTCTCTCTCTCTCTCTCTCACACACACACACACACACACACACATCATACAGATTGATTTCAGGGTGTACACCCATTCTCAGACAAAACAATGTAAATGACAGAGGACATTAGTGCACATGTCTGCATATGTGTTAGTGTGTGTGTGCGTGTGTGTGTGTGTGTGTGTGTGTGTGTGTGTGTGTGTGTGTGTGTGTGTGTGTGTGTGTGTGTGTGTGTGTGTGTGTGTGTGTGTGTGTGTGTGTGTGTGTGTGTGCATGCGTGCATGCGTGCGTGTGCGTGCGTGTACCGTCTACTGTATGCCTGAATATGATTTTGTGCATAGATGTCACAAATCCTGT
>NC_139945.1:34215537-34265537 GCF_963454915.1 Gymnoscopelus microlampas
CCACATTTCATCATAACCCTAACCCTAACCTCTAAATCCCTATACTGTATGCCTACAGTAAAAGTAATCCAACCCCTAACCGGTCTAAATCCCTATACCTAACCTTTGAATGTCTAATCATAATCTTTAGTTTACCCTAACTTTAACCTCTAAATCCCTGTGCCTAACCTCTTCATGTATCATCCTAACCCCAAATTTGACTCTTTTCACAACTGAAACCCTACTGTAACCATAGAAACGAGCCTGTTCCTCACGGGTGCCAGCCAGAAGAATGTATCCACAAAGTACACATTTTCTCCCCCTTCTTTTCCCACAAATAAAATTAAATTAAAGACACACAGTAAAATCATCGGTGTTCATTTGTCTCTACAACAGTAGGCCTACACTCTCTGAGTTACAAATGCATAATTTAAACCATTAAGACCGGGAAAGCATCTGTGTCATTTTTTGATTTCTTTGGCTATTCAAAAATAGCAGATCTACAAACTCGTGGCGCGCTACGAGCTTGTAGATCTACTATTTTTTTTAAATCATGATGATTTTTGCAGATCTTTGAATATACATATATATATTTTTAAGGCAAACATTTGTAACTCAAATCTTTGCTTCTGGGGATTCTACAAATGTCTTCTAAATCCTAACAGTTTTTTTGAAAAACATATGTTCTTATAATCAGTGGTTCTCAAACCTTTTCATGTCAAGGACCCCCAAAATGATATGTATTTGACTGCCGACCTCCATCTCAAAATATGTTGTTCCAGGGACCCCCCAGAAGCAAAGATTTGAGTCACAAACCTTTAAAGATATATATATATATTCAAAGATTTGCACAAATGTTCAAGATAAAAAAAAAATAGCAGATCTACAAGCTCTTAGCGCGGCACTCGGTGCCGCGCTATGAGCTTGTACATCTGCTATTTTTTGAATAGCCAAGGTGTAAAATATGGATAAAGTGGTTACGCAGATGCGTTCCAGGTTTGAATGGGTTAACACTGAGGCTTTTGCATTGTGTTGTCGTTACCTTCCATGACACAGTGTTGTGGCGTCGGGATCAGGCGCAGCATCTCTTTGCAGAACCCTCGGATCTCCTCCATGTTGTCTCTCAGGTGCACATACAGTCTGTCTGCCTCGCTCTTCTCCTCCTCCTCCTCCTCCTCCTCCTCCTCCTCGTCCTCCTCCTTCTCTCTCTCCTCCTCTTCCTCCTCCTCCTCTTCGACCTGTCCGTCGGTGGCGGTGGCAGTGGAGACGGGCCGGCAGCCGCCGTCCACCTGTTTCCTGTTTGTTGTGGGCGATACTTCCTGCGGCTCAGAGTGCTGATTGGCTGAGCCATCTGCAGACGCAACAACGCCGTCTGGAGCTATGTCCAGCCCGTCTCCATCCTCGCCGTTGTCCGAGTTGACGGAGCGTGAGCGCACGGCATGCAGAGCCAGGCTCTTTGACCTGGAACACATTTGGAGCCATGAATAGTTTAATATTATGCACTCTCTCTGTTTCTGTAACACATGGGAACAGAGGTGTCCATATGTGAGCCTCGCGGCTCATCACCAACTTTGACCTCTCACCACTAAATTGTGGCATATGTCAGAAATTGTGTTAGTTATGAAGTTACACATGTACTAAGTACATGGCCTTGTGATTTGATGATGATACAGTGTATTGCGGACAGAATTACACACACACGCACGCACGCACGCACGCACGCACGCACGCACGCACGCACGCACGCACGCACGCACACACACACACACATACATACTGTACATACTTGTAAACAGATCCCCTCTAATTAACTAATCACAAATATCATTGCATTCTGTATTTTATGCAATGCGTTTTTTTCATGCCATGAATCCTTCCCAAATTATGAGAAACAGTGCCGGTCTTTAATGTCAGCTGTCTGGTTAGAAGGTTGCTGGGGCTAGGGGTTTGATTAGCCTGACACTCATTTAGTTTCATTTTCATTTAGTTTCACTCCATTATTCAGTCTGAAAGGCCTCTCAATGCAGCCGATTTCTGAGATGGGGGCGTGGCCAAAGTGGGACTCCACTATGAACCAACGCGATTGGTTCATACTGGATTATCCCGTTCCCGATTCGTCGTACAGATTTTCAACCGAGAAACACCCGCCTTCGACAGCGTTACCAGACCCTGAATGCAAAGCAAAGGATTCAGGGGGTGGAGCCAGGCTAGGGTTTGATCCCACTACACAGTAAAATCCTGGGTTCATTAAAGTCTGAGCAGGTACAATGTAATCAGTTTGGTCGATTTACAAATGGATACATTATTACTTGGATTTTACTGTTTAGAGCGACGACGATAACCTCATTACACACACGGCACGGGGGTCTCGTAGAATCGTAGAGGGGGGGGGGGGGGGGATTGTCCAGTCATGGCATAGTTGCGGCCAGTTGAATGTGGCTTGTTTTTGCCAAAAAGCCATTTTTCCACAACGAATAAACGTCATGTCCGGGTCTATCCTTTGTTGTACTGACTCACCTGTTGAACCTCATCTAGTCACACTGCATGACGCACTGACTCACCTGTTGAACCTCATCTCCCTCCGCTCGTCCCTGGCGGCCTGTCCCAGGCTGTACCTCCTCTGGGGGGCGGGGGACTCCTCCTCGTCCACCTCCTCCTCCTCTCCCACCTCCTCCCCCATCTTCTCCTCAAAGGCCTGGATCTTCACCTGCAGCCTCTGCTCCGAGCCCCCGCCGACACCCCCTACGGCACAGGGAGACGGGGGGCACGCCATGTCCTCCTCAAGCCTGGAGGAAATGTAAACACTGGAAGAATCAGAATCAGCTTTAATGTCACATCACAGGTTTACAGAAGTTAAACAGTGGGTGAAATTCGTTTTCGTGCATAGTTCCCATCGAAATTTCCATAGAAAAAAGAAGGGGAAGAAGAAGAAGAAGAAAGGGGGGAAGGGGGGGGGGGCAAGTGGGAAAGGAGATCAAACAAGAGAACAAACCCCTCCAAAACAAGTACAGTACCTGAGATACTGTAGGATAGGATAGAAAGGTGTGTGTGAGCATAGCAGCAGATGTATACTGTGCATGATACTTATGGACGTTGTAGAAAAAACACAATAAAATAACAAAAGTCAGTGCCAAGTCATGATCCACAGGTAGGCTCAAGGAAGAGCGAAGGTCTGACACCAGCCTGTCATCAGGCTGCTGGACAAGGCTCATGCCTTGTTCAACGTACTGTATGTACGTTGTGTCACTCTGAGTGTACAAATGTAACCAATCATTTTTATGTTCAAGGATATTACTGTGTAACAGTACACACACACAACATGCATGCACGCACACATGCACACACACACACACACACATGCACGCACACACACACACACGCACACGCACACATGCACGCACACATGCTCACACACATGCACGCACGCACGCACGCATGCACACACACACACACACACACACACAGAACTGGTGGAGGTTTGGAATGTGGCCCGTGGACATGTGAGGACACATGAGATCAGATAAAGTTGGACGGACCATTGCATATTTGG
Organism: Gymnoscopelus microlampas; assembly: GCF_963454915.1. NCBI lineage: Eukaryota > Metazoa > Chordata > Actinopteri > Myctophiformes > Myctophidae > Gymnoscopelus > Gymnoscopelus microlampas. The sequence continues at coordinate 34,219,067 of NC_139945.1, forward strand.
ATGGATTAATGTACTGTACAAAATGTCTCTCTCTCTCTCTCTAACATTCCTCTCACTTTCTATTCCCGTCACTGCACAGTGAAATCCACAGTGTTCCTTTGGTCAGAATGTAGCCAACACTCTCCCAGTTACAAATGGATAAATGAACACTGAGGACTTTTACAGTGTGTTCTGCTGCCTGTTTCTTACTCATGCATTATTTTCTCATCCCCGGTATAGCCTCCCTCTTTCAGTGATTAACTGAGTTCTCACTTCACTTGACCTCACTCTCTCTCCCTCTTTCATTTGTACAGTAGTTGCCTGTTTTCCACAGCAGTGGTTTTCATGTTTTAATGCCAGGGACCCCTAAATTATATTAACCCCCCCCCCCCAGCTGAACATATTTTGTGACAGGGACCCCCATACAAGATTTGTGCTAAAATGTTTCAAAAACAATTTCTGGAACTTGTGAGTTTTAGATCGGCTGTTTTCAGTTAAAGTGGTTAATTTTGCTGGGGACCCCCTGGAACCTCCTCAAGGATCCCTAGGGGGGTCCCTGGACCCAACTTTGAGAACCACTGGGTTGACTGATCTTTCTCACTTCACTTGACCTAACTTTCTCTCCCTCTTTCTTTAAAGTCGTCTGTAGTGCTAGAGGTCGAAAAGTCAAGCAAATTATAAGCACAGACCATGAGAAATAAATTGGTGCATTTGGCACATTTCCATCAGGTCATCAGGTTTCTTCATGTGATTAATTCACCCGATAAAAAATATTTTTCAAACTGTTTTCTTTTGTGTCATGAGTACATTCACACAGAACTTGAATATTATGCGGCAATAAAGCAGCGTTAATTTTGTTTGGAACAAGGTTGATTTTTCAGAACTAATTTATATGAATAGAGATGAATAGAGATACACAATATTCACTGGCAATTATTTCAAATTTTTGTATCGTTTATCCGTCAGGCCTTTAGAATGTAGAATAAACTGTAAAAAACGTAAGGGTCCAGTTTATACTCAGTCACGGTCAAGACTTTAACTTATTTACTATGTTGTCTAGGTCATGTACTGTTTATCTATGTGTATTGTGTTCCCTGGTGTAGTTTCCATAGTTCTGTTCATGTCTGTCCCAGCTGTATCTCATTTGTAATCACCCCTCATGTGTCTTGTTCCCCAGTCAGTCCTTGATGGGACATTGTTTTGTGTTGCATGTGTTAGTTGTCCTACATTTGGGTTCTCATCACACCAGCATGTGACACTGAGTTAAAATTACACTTGTTTACTGCGTAGTTACGCCAAACACAGACATCAGCTTTTGTGCAAGGTGACAGCATGAAAAGTCACCACATCATTATTTACACGACTTTATTATCTTTTCAAATATCGTTGCTGTCCGGCAGAAACCAGCTAACTCCATTTTTCCACTTTTGCATTTTTTTCCATAAATCAGTGCTATTGAACACCCTTACGTCTGTGGGTTGATTAAAGAAATATTGAAACAATGAAAAGTATTAAAAAGCGCTTCTGACAAAACCAGCTGACTCCATTGGGATGGATGCATAAGTAGTTTTAGGAATTGACTAGGGGTGTGCCGATACACTAATTTCACGATACGATACGATACGCGATATTGGGCTCACGATATCGATACGATACGATATGTGGCACTTTTTTATTATGAAAATATATGGGGGGGAAAAAAAGCAAACAAATACTTCTGTTTTTGCATTCTTATTATTGCAACAAAAAAAACGCCAAAACGATACATATCGTCACGAAAACATAATTAATCGCTCCCCCGATATATCGCGGGACGATATATCGGCACACCCCTAGCAATTGACTATTTTAGTTTAGTTTGAATTTAGTTGTATTTTTCAGGTAATATGAGGAAAGTCTTGATTTACAGAAGCTGAAAAGATTAGGCTACATGAAATCAGATATGATGGTGGAAAAACTAAAACGACGATGATTTGACATGCAATTCTGTTTCATTACATTTGTTTTGAGTTGTTCCTTTTCCTTTATTTAGTTTCTTTTCAAACTTTAGTTTTCATCCAAAAAAAAATCCCCCTTTACTTTTGGTCTCACTCAGCATTTTACAATGTATGTTTATATCTTACGTTGTCTTCCCAATTCCTCTCTGACTCTCCAATCAATCCTCAGTAGTTTCATCTCTCACTTCTGTCTTCACTCATGAACTTATCCACTTATAAAAAGAATCTTGCAGTTTGTCCTATCTCCTCTCCCTGTGCTGTCTCCCCCTCTCCTTTTCCCCCTCCCCATCTCTATCGTTCTTCCACAGAGACCACAAGCAAAGCCTCTGGAAGCCACTTGTCTTGTGTTGCACACAATGTTCTGGTTTGGATGGGACTGTGCGTGCCATTCCCATACGCCATCCAGCTGAATCCCGGTCCATATATATAATACAGCATAAACACAGATACCCACCCACAAAGATAGCATGAATAGACACACGTGCACGCGTCCAATGCTGGAAGAAGTACTCAGATGTTTGCCACGATGTAATACCACAATGTAGAAATACTTAAGTTAAAGGCCTGTATTCAAACTTTTACTTGAGTAAAGTAAGTACAAAGGTATTGGCATCAAAATATACTTGAAGTGCCAAAGTAAAAGTACTCAAAATGTGTCAAAAATGTTTTGAAAATAGCCGATCTACAAGCTGACAATGTGTCGCATCGATCCACTATTTTCAAATAGCAGAAGTATAAAATAAGACTTCAGTGATTAATGTATGTTTTGTAATAATAATCAAATTCCACAAAGTAACTAGTAACTAAAGCTGTCTAATAACTGAAGTGGAGTAAAAAGTACAATATTTGCTTCTGAGATGTAGTGGAGTGTATTGAAAAATGGAAATACTCAAGTAGAGCAAAAGTATCTCAAAATTGTACTTAACAGCACTTAAGTAAAGGTACTTTAGGAATACGTTCCACCACTGCATGTGTCACACATGCTCCTATGTGGGCGTGTGCACTTGAAGCACTTTGAGTAGTTTGATGGTGTTTATTCCAAACGATATTAATAATATGAAACTGATCATTAGTTTTGGCATGTGTGGGGTCCCATGGCTACAATTGACTAGAATCTGATATACTGTAGGCCATTTTCTTTCCGTTTTAATGGTCTATAAACATAGTATTGCAATAAACCCAGAGTGGTTTAAGATTACAAACGGCATACTGTATGTTTGGGCTTAATATGGATTTCGGTTGGGTTTTTAAAATCTTGTGCATGGCTTTAATCCATTAAGACCGGGAATGCATCTGTGTCATTTTAAGATTTCTTTGGCTATTCAAAAATAGCAGATCTACAAGCTCATACTGCGGCACCGAATGCCGCATTATGAGCTTGTAGATCTGCAATTTTTCAAAACATTGTGGAAAATGTGTGCAAATCTTTGTACATATATATGTTTTGAAGGGGGGGGGTATCTATTTGGCCACGGACCCCCATCTCAAAATGTTTTGTTACAGGGACCCCCAGAAGCAGATGCTTTAAAAATATATATATATTCAAAGATTTGCACACATTTTCAAGATTTTTCTAAAATAGCAGATCTACAACCTCATTGCATGGCACACGATATGAGCTTGTATATCTGCTGTTTTTGAATAGCCAAAGAAATCTTAAAATGACACAGATGCGTTCACGGATTGAATGGGTTAAGGTGAACCATATGACCGGCTGTTTATGGAGAATCTTTGAGCTCCATGAGCTGACCTATAAGAACAGTTTTATCTCAGGCCATAGATGAAGTTTAATGGTCGTAACATGTGCTGGCTCTTCAGAATTGCTGCATTCATTTTGCATACGTTTAATCATGTGCACGTGTGTCTCCCAGAGGTCGCGTTAGGATTTTAAACCGACGGCCAGAATGTCCGGCATGATTACAGTTTACTGGACATTTGTATTGAAAGGGACATATCAATGCATGCCATGAACAACACTATAGTGCAGCGGTCCCCAACCTTTTTCTGGATCAGGGCCCACTTGCAGCCCACCCACCTGTCCACTGCCATGTTAAGTGGTCAGATGGGTGGGCTGCGGGCATTTTCAGAGCATGTTTATTTTAATGATCAATCAATCGACTGTGTGTTCCGGCTTGGATCAATGGAACCAACCATAGTATAAGTTCCTATTCATCGCTATCACAATGAAAACTCTTTTTTTTCCTCAAGATTTTAAAGAAAACCCTTATTTTTCAAATATGAATGTTATAGTATGAAAACGATGTCGGCCCGGACCGCTGGTGTAGCGGTCTGGGTAACCTAGGCTCCAAAGTAGCCTGACAGCGCGGCGTGGATTCGAGTCCCGATCCCGACGGCCTTCGCTACACGTCACTCCCCATCTCTCTCTCCATTTCCTGTCAACCTACTATCCTATCAATAAAGGCATAAAAAATAATTTAAAAAAATCAGTTATGGTGCTATATGGACCCATTAGACCTTGACTTTACAGTACGTGGCTTAACAACAAACACATTACTATGCCTGTTTCATAACTGCAGAGCTTACAAGCATTGATACTGTACAGTCACAAGAATTCAAACCATCTGAGAAATCATCACAGAAACATGCAGATGACCATTGCAAAGCAGGGGGGTTAAAGGTCAGAGGACACACAAAGCTATATGTGAGTTAACTAAACGCTATTCAGACCAATTTGGATTGTCTATTTATAAGTCCCTGATCCTTTGGGGTATTTTTGTCACTGTACTGTATATGTGGATGTTCTCTGAACTTCGCTCATTAAACTAGCTGACAGCGCTGTTGACGTGACGGATTCTTCTGGCAGTTGTTGGTGACAGAGAGGGCCGAGGAACAGACAATTTTAAATGTGCCTGATTTGTGGTGATAATAATGATAAATTGCCATGGTTTTATTTAGGGGGCCAAGCACGAAGTGCGTAGGCAGGAGGCCCCCTATTGTATTATTTATCAGTATGCTTCTTCTGCCGCTTTTCACAGTTCTGGCATAGCCAGCTTTTTATGAAACTTGAGGGTCATGTCATGTCAAACGGCCAAGAAACAAATCTGACGCCCATTGGCAAAAGGGGGGACGGCGGCCGGGACACTATACCAAGCAATTGAAAAATGCAATCTTTCAACAGGCATAACGTATGACCTACAGCCATGAAACGTCATTACACACATGCCTGTCTTCTTGAGGCACAACACTTTCCCACTTTGCAATGTACAATGCACAATACTGCAATGTACAATGCATACTTTATGCATACAATACTTTCCACTTTTGGTACTTTATGTACATTTTAATGCCAATACTTATATACTTCTACCCAAGTACATTTTGAATTCCAGACTTTTACTTGTAACAGAGTATTTCTATGTTGCAGCATTGATACTTTTACTCAAGTAAAACATTTGAGTACTTTTCCCACCACTGCTTTTACGTAAGTAAAACAAATCAGAATATGTTTTTGTCCGCCTCTGTCCATGGAGTCTACTAACCTGCACTGTATGCTAGTGCTCTCCTCCAGTCTCCTGCCCAGCAGCCTGGCTATGGCTGTGAAGGAGTTGCTCATCCTGTAGATGTCTTTAGCACAGCCTCCCAGGATGGACGGGTAGCGGTCCGTCAGCGCTCTGATCTCCAGCAGCAGCGTGTGGTGGAAGCTGTGCTCCATGCTCCCCAGGAGGGACACCAGGTACACCAAGGAGGTCCGTGCATGGTTCTGGAGAGAGGGCAGGAGGGGGATAGAGAGAACACAGTGTTATGTAATCATTTTTGCACTGCAATGGGGGTCTGGAAATGAAAGTGAGTAGACCATGGAGTTTAAGGCCTGAAGCTATACCATAGACCAGTGGTTTGCAACCATTTTCATATCAAGGTCCATTATTTATTCGGCATTTGAGCCACGGACCACCATTTGATGAGATTTATTTATCCTCTCAGACCCAAGACTTAGAATATTTTGTCGTTGGATAAGATTTTGTCCACAATTCCATGCGGTATTGATGTGGTACCATAGGAGAGATAACAGGCAAACATGTATCAAAATAACAATTCTTTAATTAGCAATGCAGATGTTTAACACGAATGTAACTCTTGAGAGCGTAAAATGAAACCAAATGGACCCATACGGGTCCATTTGGTTTCATTTCACACTCTCAAGGGTCAAAGATCTATAAGGGTCCATTTGGTTACCAACTCTCCATCATTTAGCTGGGGACCACCTGGAACCCCCTCAAGGACCACTGGTGGTCCCCGGACCACTGGTTGAGAACCACTGCCATAGACCAATGGTTCCCAAACCGGGGGCGGACACTCTAATAATCCTGTACCTGGCCTGTAGACCCGTTCGCAACTTCGTGTGAGGGGAGTTTCTCACTTGAACTGAGTCAATGGGTACCTAGACATGAAAAATCAAAGAGGTGCTCGTCCGCCATAGTGCCACGAATGGCGCAATGGCTAAATCAAATATGGCCGCCATTGGCTATGATGAAAATCCAACTTTTTTGTTTCTGAGTGTATGTAAACATGCAATACCTCCATTTTGACTAATTTTGGGGTGGGGAATTCATTTCTGATATTGTTATGATCATTTTGGGTGATTTTGACCTTCATTGACCTAATTTGACCTAATTGGGTGTTGAAATGAGCAAATAAAAGTGATATAGACCTACAAAATGACATCCAAATAAAATCCTAACACAAGATCAGATAACAAATTCTCTCAAAGTGCACCATATGTGTTAATGCAGGTTAGTGTGATGGATTTTTACAGGGGGGATTTTCAATGTTTCCATGGCAGAATATGATGCACGGAACTCCAGCAACACGGCACCCACATCGGCGAGTGTCACACTTGCCTGCACACTTGCATACTGTGAGCAGACTTGGTGGTAAGGCCTTCAGACACTTTGATGGCAGGAGTGTGCCAAAGTGCTCCTCCCACCCATGTTCCATTGGTGCTAGGCTTGCCTCGGGTTACTTGGCTGTCGAAAGCAGGTGGCAAGCCCTATGCACCAGAAAGGCACCTCTTTCAATGTGGCCTCTGATCACACTACTTGTGGGAGGGAGAGCATCAATTCCAGCACTGGCACTAGTATAATTTTCTACCCTGAGGTCATCAAATGTCTTGGCTGTTGTACGTGACCTGGCCCCTGGCCAGACACGTACCAAGTACTTCCCTGCCAACGCTGCGTCTTGTTCGGTCAAGGTGTTTGCCTCTCCAAAATGTGTCAGATATTGCACTGGGTCAGAAGCCATAGCTGCATGTTTTGTCCCCACCTTGCTCCAGTCAGGATATGTGCCTTGATCACTGTCTTGGCTAGTGGTGCTCCAAGACGAGAGACTGCTTGATGCAGTGGAAGCATGCGCTGCTTCTCACCAGTGCCTTACTGCTGCCAGATCTCCTTCATCCCCAGTGCTTGGAAGTATGGGGTGTAGTATAAAAGTAATGCAAAGGTGTCTGTGTCAATGGAGACTACGACAACTCTCTTGCACTGTTTCACACGAACAGCCCACTCCACATGCACCACCAGCCTGGTGTCAGCCTCTTCAATCCAGTTCAAGAGGTCAGGGATCTCTTCGCCACAAGCCACCTTTGCTGGGAGCACCTCATCATCAGAGACAACAGAGCTGACAATGATGGTAGCATTGCCACAGGCTTGATTGCACACCATATCCCGAATAACAGCTGGAGATTCCGCTTGTTCTCCTCAGATGCCCAGAACTTGTCAAGTTGCTGAGGGATAGGCGTGTGTCTGTTCATGCCAATGATGTCGATGCCTGTTGAGTCTGTGCGCCGCATGCGCTCCCCTTCCTTTAGAGACCTCTCAAAGTAGGAATCAAGCACAAGATGCATGAACTCTGGGTCTTGGTAGAGGGATGATGTTGAGCTGTTGATGGCGTTGATGACAGCACCTAAAGTAGGTAGTCGTGCTAGTGGCATCTGCCGCATCTTCGACATGAAGTCTACGACAACGTGAGTGGCAAGAGTAGACTTCGGACTCCATTGGGTGAGGTCAAGTCCAGGCTCAATCTCACGTTTTGACTTGTTGACATGAGCTGGAAGGTCACCATCAAACAGGGCAGATGCTGGGAGCACATCATGAGTAAGTACCTGCCGGATGTTCATGCCCCGCTCCTTAGCAATGTCCATACTCCTATCGTCTCAGCCATGTCTTTGGGTAAGACTAACTGCTCCTTCATAATGGTTGTTGGTGTCTTCTGTGGTTGCTCGTTGAACTGAGGTAGCTTCCTCTTTGATATGGTTGTGCTCATTTTCTTGGTCTTCTCGACTAACCTCTCCTGCCTGCATGAACAGTAGACACGCTCCCCATTTTTGAGACAATTGAGCAAGCGTGGAGCGACCCTTCTGTCAACAGCCTGCTTTGTGAGCAGATTGTGCAGTGGCACGGGCACATTGACCGTCATTGAGTATGGGTTCTGCCGCTCTAGCACGAAGTCCAGCAGCTGAGTGGTGCTCAGTGCATGCTGGAGATGGCATTCTGTCTGTTTCATGGTGTGGTTGTTGGTGAGAAGGTTGAGGACATTGGTGATCGACCTAATCTCGTGAAACAACAGCTCGAACTCTGCCACAGCATTTGCATTGTGTGTGGCTCCTACTACATAGGGACCTCCAGGACCCTTTGACACTCGCTGAATGGTCTGCTCGACCTCCATGTCACCTCCTACAGCGCAGAACCAGCCTTGGCGATCCTGAACAACCGACTGGCCTATATAGAGAAGTGCCGGTAGAGCTCAGGATGTGTGAACTCTAGCACCTTGATTTGTTCAAGATACCATGAGCCATGACGCAGGTAGTTTATACAGTTACATTCTGCAAAGATCGGCATAGAGTCCTTGACAGTAGCAGCATGTAGATTCCAGTTCCCTTCTCTTTCAGAGACTACAGCATTCTTGATGACGGCCACCAACTCCAGCCAAATTCCAAAAGATTGGCAGAGCTCTGACTTGACCTCACACTCCTTGTCAAACTCAAGAAAGTCCTGATTCAACTTCTCTACTTGTCCAATCAGGGCCTCAAACTGCTGAATGACCGATCTGCAATGTTGATTTGCAGCCAGCGTAGAGTGCAGTGCCTCTACCTGTGCAAGGACTGGATATGCAGCTTTGTCCTTGTTGTGCCAGAACATCTCCCACTGGAGTGACCTACTGTAAACACATCCTCCACAATCAGCATCAGCCCGGACATAATGGCTGCCGTTTAACATTGACTCTATCACACCAGGTCCAAACACGGCACACTCAACCAGTGTGTCATCCAGGCCAGAACCTCAAAGCCGTTTTCCCTGGCATCTGAGCAGAACACAAGTCCAATGGAAAGTGCCCATGCAGAGGAAGAGATCCTTGAACTGTTCTGTCTCGTGCAGGTAAATATCTACAGCCGAGGTGAACACACCTTCATCGCACCATATCGTAATTGATGCCCGATTTAGTTGTCTACGAACACTCTGGAAGTTCATGAGGCAATTCCTGACGGTAGCAGGCTCAGTGATGGGTCTTGGTATGACAGGGAGGAAGCCAACGCGCATTATCGGCACCACAGTAGATGAGACAAGTGTGTGCACAGCGGCCCATATAAGAGGGTCTCCTGCTGGTGCACCACAGCGGATCAAACTGATCAAGAATTCTCTCTTTACAGATACACTTCGGGCAGTTGGCATGTTGAGTAATGTTGCTTGCTTGTTTTCAGGATGCAGCAACATGTCTGGTGGCAGGGCAGGTCGAACTACTGGCTTGGCATGGGGAGGTATCTCTTGACATGGCAACTTTGTCTGCAGGATTGGATCAGAGTGGCTTAATCCTGTACTTGACACTGGAGGCTTATGAAGGGGTCTGTTCACGGTGGCATCTTGAAACGGTACTAATGCTGCATAGTGTGAACCCTTGGTTCGGAGAGTGATGATTTATCAGCGTAATCTGAGTTGTCCATGCCTGCCATAGTATAATCCTCCCTAGTGAAAGTACTTGGTATGGGTGTCTCTCCAGCTTTTGAGCATTTCACAGCATAGCTAGCGAGAAGACTGTGGGCAGATCTGATGGTCTGGTAGCTCGAACAGGAACCAATCCGGTTGAAGGCTGTGAGAAGGCTCTTGCTGCGATCTCTTGCATAAAGGGAATGGCCAAGCATCATATGCAATGGTGTTCGCTTCACTCCACTGTGAATGTTATACACAAGTATTTGGAAGAGACAGTGCAGCTGTGTACTCTTGTGATCTCTCACCCAGTTCTCCCCATGGTCAAAACAAGATCAGAAATGAATTATACATGTCAGAATTAGTTGAATTAGACTTATTGCACCTGTTTTTAGTCCTAACAATGGCCAAGTTGTGGCAAGGTCTTCGGAATAGCAAAATGACCTTGACCATGACCTTCCAAGGTCAAAATCACCCAAAATGGTCATAACAATATCAGAAATGAATTCCCCACCCCACAATTAGTCAAAATGGAGGTATTGCATGTATATATACACTCAGAAACAAAAAAGTTGGATTTTCATCATAGCCGATGGCGGCCTTATTTGATTTGGCCATTGCGCCATTCGTGGCACTATGGCGGACGAGCACCTCTTTGATTTTTCATGTCTAGGTACCCATTGACTCAGTTCAAGTGAGAAACTCCCCTCACACCAAGTTGCGAACGGGTCTACAGGCCAGGTACAGGATTATAACTACCAGGCCACTGAGCTCACAAGGCATCGCATCTTATTTGAGAAAGCATGAAACAGGGCTTAAGTGGTTAATCCTTTTATTTGGCATCGGTAAATACAAATAAACGTTTAAAGAGTGATAACACGTGTTATAGATAAAGTTTGGTGCTTTGATATTTTGACTTGCCCTTTGCTCTACGGCACTTTGAAACCCACTGCCGTATAGACTGTGTGTGTGTAATGGTAGCCAAATGAAGAGCAATGGCAGAGAGGCAGAGAGACAGACAGGTAAAAGAGCATGGAGAAGGTTAAACTGTGCAGATGTGGAAACAGTTTACGCTGTTTAGCAGAGAAGCCAACCGCTGCCAACGAGCCACGCATATGATTCTGGTTAAGGGAGCGGAGCGAAGGAGGGAATAGACAGAGAGAGAGAGAGAGAGAGAGAGAGAGAGAGAGAGAGAGAGAGAGAGCATTGTCAGTAATTATTCTGGAATAAAAATTGTCAACAGATCGCTTCACTGATGGGAAAGAGAACACAAGGGCTCCTGGATCTCAATCCCCCCCCATCCAGTCAGGACTGCAGACTCATTCCCCATTTTCCACTGCAGTCTGAAAACTCACCTCTGAGACTCTACCTCACCCCCTAGAACTCCTTATATAACTTCTTCTTGCACCTAATGCCCTAGCACTCCCCATTTACTGAATCAATTCTTGTACCTCACTCCCTAGCACTCTTCATTCCTTGTATCACATAGGGATCTTTTTGGCGTAACTGCGCAACCCCAACGGCATCCTCACGCGACCCCACTTTGGGTCGCGACCCATAGTTTGAGAACCGCTGTTGTAGGTTATTGACCACTAGTGATAAGGGACTGGTCGTTATTTAGTTACCAGGGGGGGGGGGGGGGTGGGGGTGGTCCAGATGTGATTTCGTTTTTTGTTTTTTTTCTTAACCCCCCCGACCTCCAAATATTTTTCTGTGACCCCCCCTGAGTGACTGGAGGAAAATGCATGACCCCCCCCCCCTCAATAAACCATATTATTATATATACAGTAGGAGAACCTAAAATGAATGATGATCTTTTCTGATGTTTATCATAGGCGAATTTAGAGCCGTATTTCACGTCGGGTCCATTTGGTTGGTTCCATATGTGTCCTCTTGGGGTTACAAAAACACCCTAAACGAAAGAAAGATTGAGCAACTATGTTCTATTTTTCATAGGCTACTCGTCAGGGCCGGTGCTAGGCAATTTGGCGCCCTAGGCAATATTTTTCCTTTTTCCTCACTCACTCTCACACACACACACACACACACACACACACACACACACACACACACACACACACTCACACTCACACTCACACTCACACTCACACTCACACTCACACTCACACTCACACTCACACTCACACACACACACACACACACACACGATTAATCAGTACTGCTAAACTTGCTGCGTTTCTCTGATCGTTTCTCTGTTCAATATTCTTTTTTTTACATAATGGAGAAGTGTTCAACACTCTGATGATGCTAATGCAGTTTTCCAACTAAGATCTAAATATGAATCTGGCAGCTAGGGGAGACATTAATTCACGTGAGGTCAGCGGCGTAGTGCAAAATCCCCAAATCCCGAGCCCCCCCTGCCGCGCACACTTTCCTCCACTATAAGGAAAGTGTGTCTGTGACTGTGCGTGCGTGTCTCAAACACCAGCAGTCAGCAGACGCATGCATGCGTTATGTGCGTAATGCGCACATGCATTGATAGACAACAACATTGTTTATTAGACATTATCAAAATTACTATAAGTGCTTTGCAATCAGCATATTATTAGTCGTCATGAAGTCCTTTTAAGGTCGGAAAAATCCAATTGATGCAACGGGTGATTCAATGAATGGAAGTTAGATGGTTCAGTCTGTTGTCATGAATCGATGCACTCCCCAGTCTATTTATGATCATTTCCAGTTTGCAAAATGATCTTTCCCCGCTACTGATACAGGGAAGAGATACATTCTGAAAGCAATGTCAACATTGGAAAACGCACAAGCTGTCGCTCTTGCAGTGGTACAATGTGAGCAGCTCTCATATTTACATTTGATGAGGAAACTTGTGACATCTTTGCTCTGACACAGGACAGTCTGTAAAGAAAGTCTTCGCCTACTTGCTGTAGCATCCGTTTGTGTTGGTTGAAATATTGAAGACATTTTCAGTAGTTTTGCTATATTTCGTTATTTTCTCTGCTGTTCTAGACGCTTTTGAGCATGGCTAAGATATTTCCACGTACTCATTTTGAATCATCCGCTGCGTGAATCAACGTGCTGAGTGCGTGCTACGTGAAAAAAATATGACCCCCCCCCCTGGGTATTGGTATCAAAATGTACTTAAAGTACCAAAAGTAGAAAGTACTCATTATGCAGAATGTCCCGTACTTCACAAGCTTTCAAATGTATAAAATGTATAAAAAACCTTTTGAAATGAGCAGATCCACAAGTTCCCAATGCGACGCATTGTGAGCTTGCAGATCTGCTATTTTCAATTGGCCGAAATATATTTAGGGCTGAAGTGGTTAATGCATGTTTTGTAATAATAATCAAAATCTACAAAGAAACTAGTAACTACATTTTTCTAATAATTGTAGTGGAGTAACAGTTTAATATTTGCCTCTGAGATGTAGTGGAGTAGAATTAAAAGTACTGAAAATGAAAATACTTCAGTAAAGTAAAAATACCTCAAAATTGTACTTAAGTACAGTACTTAACTGCTAGGGTTCATGCCAGAAGCAGAATCAATCGTTATTGTCACATCACATGACAAGTAAGGTGGGTGAAATGCCATTTATCAGCTCAATGTTTTCACTAGTGTGTGATGACCCTCTCACCTTCCAGAGGACCTACAGTATGTTATCTCAGTGAGTGAGTGAGTTAGAGTGGAGGAAGAGAGGAAAAGAGAGCAGTATAAAGTGAGAGAGAATTCGGAAGGATATTGATGTTATAGGATACAGCAGGACAGGTAAGAGGATGAAAGGTTAAAAAAAGAAACATAACTTATGTCATATTTCCATTTTTACAGGTTTGATTTTTGTGGGTTTTCATTACTCTTTTTATGGGACCCTTTTGTATTGTTTTTTTTTTGTTGCTTTTTTGCCTTTATTGATAGGATGGGGAGAGAGATGGGGAGTGACACGCAGCAAAGGCTGCCGGGATCGAGACTCAAACTCGCGACGCGCTGTCAGCTTATTTTAGAGCCTAGGTGCCTGGACCGCTACGCCAGCGGTCCAGGCCCCTTTTGTATTTGTTAAGACTCTTCTCCGTCTTTGTCTTCTTCTTCTTCTCCGCTAAAAGTAGCTGAATATCAGAAACAGCTACTGTTCCCAAACTTGTCAGATAGTTAGGAGATCTAACCCTCTACTCAGGCAAAAATTATGATACCGATTGACCCCGATGGTCAACAATCTTTAACTTAAGAAAATTCTCTAATCTATCCATATTGCGCCTACGCCATCAATCCTGATCCACCGTGGTGCATCCGGCTTTGTCGGGCGTCCATGCGAATACAATTGGTCCGTGTTCAAGGGAGGAAAGCTGGGCGGGGAGGGTGATATTTGTCAGCTTTCTCTTCATCATGTTCTCATATAGTAACCTTCCTCTGTCCTTGGACACCGCTCAGCCACAGTTGCAGCTATATTTTTTATAATAATTTCTTTTAGTGCGGGACATCAAAGGCAACCAAATGTGGACGAATGAATGGGAGACCAGATGACAGGAAGGAAGAGGAACATTTGGAGTGGGATGCGATCCGTCACAGTTCCGTGTGTCGCTGGAGGTTAAGGTAGGGATGACCACTACAGTACATAATTACTCACTCATTTCCGTCCCTACTCCCGAATAGCTGCAGTGACCCGATGTGATTTCTGTTCTTGCAAAATCGTGACAAACTATAATAAGTGCAAACACATGGACTTGGCTCTTCGTGGGTGCTAGCAAAATACTAAGTGAAACCGACCGTTGGATTCCACATTTCCCAAGTGACATCACTCTCTCTGGCCTCGGTTGTATTCTGCCCAATAAAGCACTTGGGGATGACAGATCTAATATATGGCTTACAGTAGGATGACATCTCAAATACACAGACAAGCACGCACATGAACGCTCGCTCGTAAGTTAGCCAGAAAGCAGCGACACTCACACACACAGTCACACAGTCGCACAGTCACACCACGCAAGCACGCACACACACACACACGCACACGCGCGCTCACACACACACACGCACGCACACACGCACACACACACGTTTTCTTGGGATACCCCACTGTGTGGAGAACATAATGAGTCCCAGAAAGTTTATACAAACACCAAAATGCGATTTCAAAGTCACAGCGATTAATTCCAAAAGGCTTTTATATCATTTTTTAGGAATAGCTGCTCCGATTGGATAGGGATGATTTTGTCCATACTTTATCATCAGCTGATGAAAAACATCCTGTTCAATTCCCCTCTGCTCCCAGCTTTGTCTTTGATGTTGTTTGAGAGTTATTCTTTAAAGTCATTAACAGTAACTGTGTTTTGTCATACTCAAGAGGCTTTAAGTGATTTAGAGATTAATACGTAGCATCTTCTGTGCGATTCACAACAAGGAGAGAAGAGAAGAGAAGAGGAGGAGAGGAGCGATTAGAGAAGAGCGTGCGCACACACACGCACGTGCACGCGCACACACACGCGCACACTCAACACACACAAACACAACCTACCCCTTCCATTAACCTAATCCCCCTGAGATGTGCTCCAGGCTGACATTTGACAACAAATAGTCATTTAACAGAGCTAATACCTTAAGTTCTGTATATTTGCCTTCCCACAAGCAGCCCCAAATCTGTCAGCTCTATTTATTTAGCTTGCCAAATCTATAGGCACTATTATCAGAAGACATACGTTCTGGTAATATGCCATAACACTTTTGAGCCAATATTAACCCATTGAGACCGGGAACGCATCTGTGGCTGTACAAAAATAGCAGATATACAAGCTCATAGCACGGCACCGAGTGCCGTGCTATGAGCTTGTAGATCTGCTATTTTTGAAGATTTTTTTTTTTTTTTTTCAAATCTTTGCTTTTTGGGGGATTCTACAAATGTCAGCTAAAATCCTAACAGTATGTTCTGCTATAAAATCATTGGTACTTTTTAATGTCAAGGACCCCCCAAAATCATATGTGTTTGGCCGCGGACCCCATCTCAAAATATGTTGTTCCAGGGACCCCCACAAAAGCAAAGATTTGAGTTACAAATGTTCGCTTTAAAAAAATATAATATTCAAGGATTTGCACAAATGTTCAAGATTTTTCTAAAAAACAGATCTACAAGCTCGTAGCGCTATGAGCTTGTATATCTGCTATTTTTGAAAAGCCAAAGCAATCTAAAAACGACACACAGATGCGTTCCCAGTCTTAATGGGTTAACATACAGCTGACTTGTGAGCAGCATGTATGTGCTTAACACACATTGCCAACTCAACATGTGGTTTCATTTAATCTCTCATTAAAGCACTTTTTCTTATTATCTGAAATATTTTCTGTGGGTCAGAGATATAGGAGAGTCTCAAGAGACAGATCATCTAAATCAATATTTTTCCAAGTCCGGGCCTAAGCCTCAGGAACAACCTATGCTACACAATGTTCACAGTACGCAATCCACACATATCCATCTTCGCTCACACAACTTATACACACTAATATCCGGAGTGATAATTTGGATTACAGGGCAATCTTTATACACTCAAAGAGTTAATTTAACCCTGGATTGTACTGCATGTGTTCCCGTTGATAGCTCAACTCTCCCCCGCAGCTTCAAGGCTTGCTGCCTGGCTGCATATATCGTGATTGAAAGGTCAATTTATTTTGTATATGAGGAGAGATACTGAATATGCCAATAAGTGATTTATAGCTCCCTGTCCTGCTGTCCATTTACTTTGAGTCAGTGATGTGCGTGTGCTCATGCCACTTCATAACTGAGGCAATGTCCCCAAAGACAGTTCCCTTCATGTCTGCTATTTGGAGAATGCTTTATGATGGAAAAATCAATTCCTCAATTAACCAACAGCATGTGTTTATCCAGCTGTGACACACAAATGTGTCTCACTCTTAAAGCCCTGCTTTGAATTTGTAAGTGGAAAACCAACCGCAAAAAAATACATGTAAACCGTTTTTTGATCCTAATCAATTATTCAAGAAGCCATAATAGAATACAATAGTATTCGGGGACACGGTGGGTCCTGGGTTCGAGGGTAGGTACCCTCACAAAAACATGCAGTAATCCTGGTCTCTATACTGCCTCCCCCTGGTCAGCTGGGGCGCCTGATGGAGGGGAAAGGAACTGGTTGGAATAACGTGTTCCTTCCACGCGCTACGTCCAACCGGGGAAACTCCCCCCTGACAGGTGATAAGAAGGCTTGTTAGCTCTCATGCATTGAAGGAGGCATGAGCTCGGCTCTGGGCTCTCCCTAGGCTGGCAGAGGGAGAGTAGTGCCCAGGATTTGGCACTGGGTGAAAAAAATGGGGTTGCAAAATCGTGGGATAAAAATGTAAGTAAAAAATAAAAGAATACAAGTATTGTGCATCATGATTCGGTAATGGCGACCAAAGTGAGACAAAAGCACAATAAGGACACCTTCACCACTCCTCTCTCTCATTATCATCATCATACCTGCCTTTCAACTTTTGCACTTATCTCACCCGCCCCTCTCTCTCTCTCTCTCTCTCTCTCCTGTTATTCACTCCTTAATGGCAGTTCATGTAAAACAACACCTCCTACATTATTGGCAGGCTAAGTGCTCATTTCAATTGTTACTCCTCAAGTAAGCCTGTAAAAACGCTCATTTGAAAAAATGAAGTGGAGGTGTTCAAAGAGTTTTCTGCGTCCCTGTCCACACATACACTGTGATTGATTGATAGCAGGATGGACAGAACAAGTAGCAAACCTGTGATTACAGCCAGGACTGCCCTTCTAAAGAGGACAGAAGAATGCATGTTACTGTATAGTTTGAACATGTTGCACTATAGGGTTCTCCTTGGTTTGCCGAGGTAAACCCCAGACATTTACATAATGAGTACCAGAGAAAATAATGTATTTTGACTATACATCGCAACAACATGTCAGCTAGGTATTTAGGGGTCACGGAAGACGTCATTAACCCTTTAAGACCGGGAACGCATCTGTGTAATTTTTCCGATTTCTTTGCCTATTCAAAAATAGCAGATTCTACATACATTTCTGCAAACCTTTGAATATATATATATATTTTTTTAAAGGCGAACATTTGTAACAGTTTTCTGAAAAAAACGTATGTTGCTGCATATCAGTGGTGCTTAAAACCTTTTTCATGTCAAAATATTATGTGCAGGGACCTCCAGAAGCAAAGACTTGAGAGAGATATATGTAAGAGCTTCCATCAAAAGTGACAGGTGGGCGTATCCTCCTTTGTCTTCCACGCCCACCTGTGGTGATTTAATTATTATTATTGAATTATTATTCATCATAATTAGTATTGTTATTATTCATGTAATATTGAAGGTGTACTCAAGGATGACGTATGTGTGAGGTCATTGTAAGTGTATAATATCTTTGATGTTTCTTTGATGTATCTTTGATGTGATAATGTAATATATATGGTAATAATGTGGTAATAATGTTTTGTTAATATATGGTGGGAATATTATGGTTGGTGTGAATGGGCCTCTCTCTAGTATAGAGAGGGGGAATACAATTGTAGATACAATTGTCTAGTATAGAGAGGGAGTAGAGAGAAAGGGTCTCTCTCTAGTATAGAGAGGGGAATACAATTGTAGATACAATTGTCTAGTATAGAGAGAGAGAGAGAGAGAGAGAGTAGAAACTTTTATAAACTTTTATAAAGTATAAAGAGTAGACCATGACCATGTGCATGTGGTCAGGCAAACCATGTGCGCTCTGGCCCGCGTGCTGAAGTCATTCTGAGTCTCTGCATGCGTTCTAAACAGTATGTGGTCTTTCCCACATGTGGTCGGGGGGGGAGAGAGGGTGCAGAGCGAATGGGATTGAAAGGGGTTACTGGACGAGTTACTCGGCTGGTGGTAGTGACGCAAGAGCTAGCGTGATGCGTGAGATAATTGGGGGGTATTGTCTAAAAGCGGAAAAACAGATTTGAATAAACGTGCAGGTTGATTGCCTACACCTCGCGAGCAATAGGGTCTATAGGAATGAATAGATACAAAAAAAGACAAAAGGTTGAATTCTCCTTTTAAGTTCTCCTAAAGGCCCCTACATAAATATGAGATTAACTTCTCCTTTCAGAGTCAGACCCTTTATTTAAATGAATTACCCTCCCTCTTTCAGTAATAGAACCTGACTGAGACTTAGAACTACTCCAGTCGCCTCTCATTCAAAGTTCATCTCCCCACATGGCTGATCAGTCCACGCTTAGAGGACCGATAATCACCAGAGCCTTGCAGCGAATCATGTCCGAGAGCGAGCGTATGAAAATGGAACTTGATCGGTTGGATTTCGTCCCTGCGGGATGCGTCGCAATTCTTCCAGAACCCAGGGTGATATTGAAAAAGCTACCAGAGAGTGTCTGCACCGCGTCTATCAAATCAGCCGTGGCTCAGGTTGTAAAAAGTATGATCGACGTGGTATCTGAGGCCCGGGCATCGGAGGAAGAGGAGGAGGAGGAGATGAAAGCCGTGGCTCTCATAGAGAGGCGTGCGGATGAGGAAATGGCGGTCCAACTCTTGAGTAGACATTTGTCGTTAAAAGCTGAGGACTCGGATGAATTGGTAATCGATTCGGATTCTGCTCAGGAAGAGGGGAACAGTTTCATCGACGTAGATTTATCCTCACCTAACCCCATACCATCACCACCTTTTGCGGACCCGACTCGACCCACAACGCCGCCTCCATCCTCACCTCCTCCCTCCCCACCTAACCCGATACCATCACCACCTTTTGCGGACCCGACTCGACCCACGACGCCGTCTCCATCCTCCACACTTTGGAGTCCCGCATCTCCTCCGCCGGGCTCGCCTCCTCCCTTCCCACCTATCCTCATACCGTCATCACCTTTTGCGGGCCGGACTGGACCCAGAACACCACCTCCTCCCTCACCACTTTGGGGTCCCACATCTCCGCCGGGCTCACCTCCTCCTCCCTCCCCCCCTCCGTCATCACCTACTTTTAGTACTTCTCCTGGCCCCTCCACCTCATTTCCCCCCCAGCACCACTCCTCTCCAGCATCCGATTCTGAGGGAGAAGTTGGTACCCCCGCGTACGGATCATTCCCCATCCCCAAGGGTTTGCAGGGTATGTTATTTTATAGAAGAGAGTCTATAAGAAAAGCTATGAAGGAGTGGAATAGAGCAGCTCAGGCGGGGGTGGATAGGCGAAAGGAGATGTGGCGTAGATGTGATAAGAGGAGAGATGAGCAAATGCAAGGTCATGAGACACGGGAGGAACAGACCATGCGCTTTATGGAGGAGGAAGAGGAGATGAGACAGTCTGATTTAGCGCGAGAAGAGGCTAGGGCGAGGCGTAAGATCATGTCTGATTCTGAGATGGAGCGTGGTGGTTCCTTTGGTACTCATTATCACATGCTAAAGTTAAGGAAGGGGAAAAAAAGAAAGATGGATGTACTTTACGTCCCCTTAGCTGAAAACGGTTGCATGCTGTTACAAGACGTGCAATATGCCATCTTAGAGTACAATCGTAGACGTATGAAAGTGATGAAGATGACGCAGGAGGTGGATCAGGATGGTGATGATGAGGATGAGGATGAGGAGGAAGAGGAAGATGAGATGGCAGGGGAGGAGGAGGAAGGGGAGGAGGAGGAGGAAGGGGAGGAGATGAGCGAGGACAGTGATGATGAGGAGAGGGAAAATGAGCTGGAAGAGGAAGATGAGATGGCGGGGGAGGAGGGGCAGCAGGTGGGGGGGAGGGATGACGGGGTGGTGGAGGGGGACGATGAGGGGGAGAGGGGAGGAGAGTTAAGTGACCATGAAGTCATGGAAGCGGGTGACCATGAAGTCATGGAAGCGGAGGAGGAGGAGAGGGGGTCTGAGGGGGATATAATTGTCCCAACGACGATAAATGTTGATTCCCCGAGGTCAGGTTCAGAATCCAATCTGAGCTTAACGCTGCCAAGAAGTCAACGCTACCCCAGGGATGCCATCCATTTGACCGAGGCTTTTAACGCCATATTCCGCAACGTGGTCAAAAGCGTGTTGGAACATCTGAACAGCGAGTGTTTGTGTCACATGAGTTTGATGTTTTCCAGTGAATGTGCGGGGTGTCGAGCAAGCCATAAAGCCTTTGAGATCACCATTCACACTTTGAAGACGTATGGACTACAGCTGAACGAGCGCAAATTCGAGTGCTGCACGCAAGTTTTCCACGACGAAATTAAACTGCTCGATCCTGAAAAAAGGAGTGGAACATTACAGCGTTATCTTACCGATCTAGTTAATCTGCAGAAGGAAGAGGAGGAAGAAGAGGAGGAGGCGAGGGGAATGGAGGCCGAGTGATTCACACACACACACACACACACACACACACACACACACACACACACACACACACACACACACACACTCACACACATACACTCCGATTCAATGAGACATCTCGTGTCAGCGGAGGGGAGTTACCCCCCAAATCCTCCCTCCCCTCTCGTGACTGAGCAATCTTTCAGTCTGTCAGATTCGATAGATGACCTCGATCAAATTATCCAAGAGCTGGATGACGCCTACGCTCTCCGAGCGGGATTTAGCGCGGTAAACCCGCTAGGATCAGAACCTGACTCCCTTCAGGAACAATGTAATGGATTACAATCCGAAACTTTGGTTAGAACTGTGAAAAACGCTGTTTGCTTTGTTTTATCTGTGATAATTCTAGAGATGAAAATGGCGAGGTGTCGCGCATGTACTAATGCGCAAATGCAAGGTTTGCACTACATGTGTTATAAGGGAATGGGTGATTTCTTTCTTAAACGTTATTTTTCTAAGCTTCAAGGTAGAATATTTAACGGGGGGATAGTCGAGGGGGTTCTTAATCTTTTGAAGGACAACATTCTGTTTAATGCAGATCCATGTTTCAACGGTAGTCGCGTGCGCGGTGTTGTCGAATCTGTTTTGATTGAATTATCCGACGTTAAAAGCGTCGGTGTTTATATTACTGCCATATTGACGACTCTCTCAGAAGCAGAAATGCGCTCGATGCGAAACCACTTTGAACTCTTCTGAAACTGTGACTGAAAGATAAGAAAAAAGAAAATGGGGAACTGGTTTTCAAAATTGACACCACCCGGGCTCGAAAACGATAATTGGGTTATTAACAAACTGTGTTTGTTGCTGAAAAAAGTCATAGACGTCCGTGCGTCTAGTACCGAATGTAATTTTGAATGCTGCACGAGTGTAAATAAATTAATTTCAATGTTTGAAATTATTAGAGATTGTAAAGACTACCCGATGGGACAATATGTCATCATTTCCCCACCACATTACACGGATCTGAAAGCTGTGTTGGAATCTGTTTTTAACGCAATGTTAGCGACGGGAGATTCCAATTTTTCATTAAACCATTTATTAGTATTTTACACATTTCTAGCTGATCTAACGGAACGTTATGTACGCGCTGAAACCTTATCTATATCAAAATTGCATATTCTGTTGAGAAATCTACACATGTTTATCCGAGACAAAATAGGCATGGATATTTTGAGGGAAATGTGTATGTCTTTCTAGTATTTTATGTGTATTATTTCTTTTAATTTGAATTTTATTTTCATTATATAGGACCCCAAAAAAATTAGATCGTTAGATTAGAATGATATAGAATAATAGAATTGATTTGTATTATATTTTAATTATTTCTTTTAATTTGAATTTTATTTTCATTATATAGGACCCCAAAAAAATTAGATCGTTAGATTAGAATGATATAGAATAATAGAATTGATTTGTATTATGTTGTATTATTTCTTTTAGTTTGAATTTTATTTTCATTATACAGGATCCCAAAAAAATTAGATTGTTATAGAATTGATTTGTATTATTTCTTTTAGTTTGAATTTTATTTTCATTATACAGGACCCCAAAAAAATTAGATTGTTATAGAATTGTGTTGTATTATTTCTTTTAGTTTGAATTTTATTTTCATTATACAGGACCCCAAAAAAATTAGATTGTTATAGAATTGTGTTGTATTATTTCTTTTAGTTTGAATTTTATTTTCATTATACAGGACCCCAAAAAATTAGATTGTTATAGAATTGTGTTAGATTAGATCCTTCTCTCTGAGAGAGTATAATAGAAATGTATTTGTATGCGATCTTACTTTTTCTAATAAATAAGAACACTTTTGAAAAATATATCATTGTTTCAGCTTTCCTCTTTCTCTGCACACGAGATCTTTCATGAGCGTTCAAAATGAGCGACGAAGTAGAAAAGATTTTGAAAAAAACCTATTACACTTTAAAACATCCGGGATCCTTTGGCGGACCTGAACGGCTACAAAGGGAATTGATTAACCATGACGGTGTTAAAGTGGATCTGGGTAGGGTTAAAGATTTTTTACAAGGACAGACGGCCTACACGCTCCACAAGCCAGCCCGCTTGAAATATAAACGTAACAGAGTCTTTGTGACAAAACCATTAAAACAGTATCAATCCGATTTGGTGGATATGAGCTCGCTGAGTGTTCATAATAAAGGTCGAAAGTGGCTTTTAACAGTGATTGATGTGTTTTCAAAGAAAGCCTACGCACGAGCGCTCATGAATAAGACAGGAGCCTCGGTGACAAAGGCCTTTGCTGACATACTAAAGAGCTCCAAACTTATCCCCCAATCTTTACAAACTGATATGGGGAAAGAGTTTTATAACTCATTGTTTCAAGGATTAATGAAAAAGCATGGAATCAGACATTTCTCCACGCATAGTATCATAAAAAGCGGGATTATAGAACGTTTCCATAAATCTCTCAGGGGAAAAATGTTTCAGTATTTTACTGCTGAAAACACCTACAAATACATTGATATATTACAGGATTTGTTACAGAGCTATAACGATTCGTATCATAAAAGTATTAAAATGGCACCGAATCAAGTGAGCGAGGCAAATGCGAGTCTGGTATTTAACAATCTATACGGTAATTTCCCTTTGAGAAAAACGAAGCTGAAGATAAAATTTGCATCAGGGGATCACGTACGAATATCCAAGGCCAAGTCTGTGTTCACCAAAGGATATCTGGCTTCGTGGACCACCGAGATTTTTTTAATCAAGCGGGTAATAGCTCGCGACCCCGTGGTATTCAAAATTACCGATTTAGATGGAGAGGAGATCGAGGGGGTGTTTTACGCGGAGGAGTTGCAGAAAATAAAATCTTTATCTAATGATGCATATTTCACTTTGGATAAAATATTGAAACGACGCGTAGTGACCGTGCAAAAAAAGAAAATTAAACAATATTTTGTCTCATGGAAAGACTGGCCGGCTAAATTTAATTCGTGGGTAAACGTCTCTGATATCAAACGGATTTAGCAGATTCATTCATCTCTCTCACACACACACACACACACACACACACACTCACACACACACACACACACACACACACACACACACACACACACACACACACAGAGAAGAGGCTGTGAGAGAGAGAGAGAGACAGCATCTGCAGACAGCAGAGGGGACAGCATCGTCATGGAGCGGAGAGATAGTTTTTATGTGGAACTACCCTCAAACGCTAGTCTTGGAGTTTTTCCAGATAATTCGATATCGAGCTTTCGTGTGGCGTTGGCGGAACAAATCGAATTAGAAGGCGAATGGGAAGTGGGGTTGGTGGAAATTTCCTATCCCCGCACGTGGTACAATTTACCGCCCAAAGACAGTTTTATCGAATACAGATATGTTATGCCCTCGCCACCGGTCACTTTGAGCGAAGCTATTCCCTCGCCCGCGGGCGATGTATCAAAGCGCGTTCCCACGCGTGAAGCGGTCGCCGAACCTCAAACATTTCCCATTTTCAGAACAATGTTTAAAGGCGGATATTACAATAGGCCCGAGGAGTTAATCTACGAAATTAAACAACATGCTCGTCAAGCTCATAAGGAGTTGGATTTTTATTACAACCCTATAACTCGGAAAGTAAGCCTGCTCGGGCGGAGAGAAATGGAAGTGAGAGTAAGTGAGACGCTGGGGCATATATTAGGATGGACTCCTTTGAAATTTTATAACTCTCATAATGTTCCGAAAGGGTGTGTAGATATCACCGGAGGTAAATATAACATTTATCTATACTCGGATATATGCACATATCAGTTGATAGGCGACGCGCACGCACCGCTGTTGAGAACCGTTAAAATTACCGGCGGTTGGGGAGAGATAATCTCTCTGCATTATACAACGCCCCATTATATTCCTTTGTCTAAAGCGCATATCGAATCTATACAGATTGAACTGCGTACGGATACCGGAAAATTGATTCATTTTTTATACGGGAAGGTCCTCGTCAAACTTCATTTTATACCGAAACCTTCTCACTTTTAATTTTTTATATATTTTTAATAAAAAAAATAAAAAATAAATAAAAAAAAATGGCTCATCTGGATCCTTATAGATTTGTAAATTATTATAATAATCAGATCGGAGGGGGACATTATTTCGTGGGCGCCCCCGTACAGTACGGACAATCCGGAAAAGGGATAGGCTCCCTTTTCGGTAGATTATTCCGATTTGTTACTCCTCTGCTAAGAACCGGGGTGAACATCGCTAAACCTCATTTAAAGACAGCTGCAAAGTCTATCGCCGGCG
Organism: Gymnoscopelus microlampas; assembly: GCF_963454915.1. Lineage (NCBI taxonomy): Eukaryota > Metazoa > Chordata > Actinopteri > Myctophiformes > Myctophidae > Gymnoscopelus > Gymnoscopelus microlampas. Next base: position 34,244,548 of record NC_139945.1, read on the forward strand.
AGATTGCATCGACGGCTATTAAAAAGTTCACCTCCATGGGAAGTGATAAACAAGAGGGGAAGGGGGGTCTGAGAACCCTCGCGCGATTACCGCGTTTAATCCCACCCGGAGTGAGAAGATATAAAAAAAGACGGATGAAAGTTTCTCCCTCATTTAGAAAACGCGCTCGCAAAATCAAGAAGTCACGCCTCGGCAAGAAGTTCATATTTTAGACATAGACAACATGACGGCTCCGATTCATCACAAATCAGGGGAATGTACCATCAGCTCGTTGGATTTATTTACGGCGCCGCTTACTCAATACTCCGTGGAATCAGAGGCATTTATAGAGTATTTTCCCATTTCTGCCGTTACGAACGAGATTAATGGGGGGAGCCCTCTGGAATTTTTTATAGCCGGAGACGAACGCTTCATCGATCTTAACGATGTCATATTAAGTCTTAGATTAAAAATAACAAAAGCGGACGGGGCTGCTTTAGCCGCCGACGACAGAGTCGCGCTCATCAACTATCCTATCAATACAATTTTCTCACAATGTGACGTTATACTGGGAGATAGACAAATATCTCAAAGTTCAAACAGTCATAGTTTCAGAAGTTATCTGGAAACATTGCTTAATTTTTCCGATGCCACTCTGAAGTCCTACTTCACCGCCTCGCTGTTCTATAAAGATACGTCAGGCTCGTTCAATGTCACCACGTTGGATGGTTTAAACGCCGGGTTTATCTCACGCGCCCGTCACAGTGCTCTGGGGCGCGAATTTCACGTATTAGGCCCTTTACATTCGGACCTATTTTTTTGTGAAAAATTAATGTTAAATAACCTGGATCTGCGGATTAAATTGATCAGAGCCAGCGATGCGTTTAGTCTAATGTGCCCGGCGGATTCGACATTTAAACTGCATATTTTGGGGGCTTCGCTTTTAATTAAAAAAGTTAACGTCAGCGCACCGGTACGTCTGGGGATCGAATCGGCTTTAATGAAAAGCAATGCCATTTACCCCATTTCACGTATAGCCGTGAAATCGTACACCATTCCTGTCGGGACCAGATCGTTCACGCAGGAAAACCTGTTTCTGGGCTTAGCCCCAAAGTACATCGCAGTGTGTCTTCTGAACCACCAGGCATTCACCGGGAGCAGAGCTTTAAATCCGTTCAACTTCCAGCATTTCGACCTACAGCAAATATCCATAAACGTTAACGGTCGTCAAATTCCCAGCGCCGCTTATCATCCGGACTTTCAGCACAGCCTAAGCGTGAGAGAATTCTACAACCTGTATCTGGCCACGGGTCGACACCTCAAGGATTTGCCGCTGGCCATCAATCGAACCGAATTTAACCACGGCTACACAGTATTTCTATTTAATGTTTCACCGTCAGATTATTCTTGCGCGTCGCCCAACATTTCGGGTTCTATCCGTTTGGAAATTTCTTTCAGAGTCGATCTCCCCGCCACCGCCACCCTGCTCGCATACGCCTCGTTCGACAGTATTATAGAAGTCGATTCTAAAAGACAGGTATTGGTAGATTATTATTAATCTATCGGGAGGGAAATGAATACTCACGAATTGGAATATTTATTATTTAAATTAATAGGTAGAAAGCTGTTTAAAGGGGTCTTTGCCAGCGATACTCTACCATTTCTAAAACTACCAGGATTTTATATCGTAAATGCCGACGAACGATGTAAAAAGGGTAGTCATTGGCTATGCATAACCCTGGAAGAAAACGGCTCCGGAACATTCTTTGATAGTTTCGGTTTTGGTCCTCATCACTATTCCCCGGATATAATAAACTTTTTGGAAATTCAACAAAGTATCACTTATCAGACCGACGTGTTGCAAGATTTGCATTCATCAGTTTGCGGTCAGCACTGCGTTTTCTATCTGTGTCAGCGTGCAAAAGGCCTGCGCTACAAGGACGTCATAAAACTATACTCTACAGATTGTTATCGGAATGATAAAATGGTTTTTGATTTTGTGAAAAAAAATAAAATGTGTATCCCTATGAAGCCCAATCTTCCTTGTATAAATAATTGCATTACCCAAGGGTCTTGCCCTTTTTATTCATAATGAAAAACATGTGACAAAAAAAATGAGGATGTACAATTTGTTTATTTGTTTCAAAATAATTCAATAAAATTTTCAATTACAATTTTTGTTTCATTTGTTTCATTTCACATTTATAACATTTACATATTATAAAAAAAGAGGATCCATCACAATTAAATTCTACTCTCTCTATACTAGAAAGAGAGTGGTTCTACTAAATACATTTCTGTTTCAATTACTCTCTCTCTCTATACTAGAAAGAGAGAGGCACTACAGCATCACATGGAGTCTAGTTCAATTCTACTCTCTCATTGAGAGAGGCACCAACACAATACTAATTCACAATCCTATTCTACTCTCTATACTAGAGAGAGGATCTATACTAAATACATTTATCACCCATCACATTCCACCACCCCCTCCTCCATTCCGCCCCCTCTTCGTCCGCAAGCCCGCTCTTTTTGGATCTTCTGCAAAGACTCCCGAGCGTGGTGTAAAAGTTGAAGGAGAGATCCGAGGTCGTCGGTTTCCACGCAGATTCGGATGGGGAATAAAAGTTCCTTTTCAACCACAGAGTGGGGACGGCATGTGTCGAATTCCAGCCGTGAAGTGTCCGCACAATATCTCAGCAGGATCCATTTTTTAGATCTGCTGCAGTCGACCAGAATACCGGTCTTTTTCCCAAACCCTGTCACGTCTATGCTGCTTTGAACATAGTTGTCGCTCACTCTTCTGAGATATTCTATCATGGTAGTGACGGCTATGAAAAAACCTGGAAACAAACTTTCTGAAACTTCCAAGCTTTCACGTCCGCCAGACAAGTGAAATTCTCTGCTTGAGCGACCATTTCGACGCGTGGAGATGATGACCGTTGTCTCGTCACCGTCACCGTCCTCTTGAAATGAAACGGCAAGTGTGGTGGCCACGGGAGTCGAGTGATTCAATTTCCAGGTTCGGGAAAAAAATGACATTTTGATGGTGGTGTTGATTCCCTGCTGCCGAAGCTGCTGCTGCTGCTGCCGCTGCTGCATTAGAGTTTGAACTTGATGTAGAACCCCCTAGAACTTGATCCAGCTTTATACACGCGGTCTCACTCATCAATATTCATCGTCAACCGTTTCCCACGTTAAAGAACTGAGGGCTCGCTCACCACGTTTTTTGTCCTTCCTGGTTTGCCTCCTCTTTGTTCTCGACTGGGGGGTGGGCGGGGAACTATAATAATCGGACCTTATCGGTGTCTGCTGCTGCTGCTGCTGCTGCTGCGAGGGGCTCCCTTGCCGGCTGGCTTTGTATTGTTCCCTAGCAGCAGGGTTTCCGAAGACTGCTGTGGGAATATTTAATTTTGCTAAAGTTGATAAAAACAACTCCCACCCTTTAGGATTCGCCGCGGACTTTTTCCCACGGGGAACCACAGTGTTTTTTATCAAATCTAACATATGACTCCCCGTCACTACTCGATCGTTTATAACCAATTCCCCGCTAATCTCGTTCCATCCTACACCGGTGTTTCTCCCCAGTCTATCCAGGATAAATCTTGCATTTCTATGAGTTCTATCCGGTAATCCTTTTAAAACATCGCTTATTTTAACCCCTAATTCTATAGGATCGCTTTGATCCGACGATGACGTCGACGGTTGAAGTGATACGGCGATCGGTTTATTGCGTTCATTTTCCGATTGTTTATGAAATGATAGATATCTCTGTAAAACTGAATTATATTTTTTTATCTTTTCCACGGGATGTAAAGAGTTGTCCCTTAAAATCGAATCCATCTCCAGATCCAGACGGCTTTGAGCGGTCTCCAGTTGGGTCGTATTTTTGTCATTTCTCATTTCACCCAGCTGACGCGAGTTTATTAGGAAAAGTTTTTCAAATCTTTTCTTTTTGTCACTCATCTTCGACTACCTATCAGAGATGTTATAGCCGGTAGGACGGCTGCGAGCAGCGGAAGAAAAAAGCCCGAACCGGTCTGTTTCAGAAGCACCCCTCTCTTTTGATTCAGCGGCACCTTGGAATCTGCTAACATTTTAATAAAATGTTTTCTCCGCTTCAAAGTTTTATACTGACACGAAGTCAGAGGGACGTGCCCCTTTAATACGTTAATTGCTGAGTCTGATATGCAGCTGATAAGCTCGTTAGAACCATTTTTCAGAATATTCTTACGTTGAGAGGGGGGGCTTTTTAATAGATTTTTTAAAGCGGAAACATTCCTTTTCAGTTTTCCCAGTTTTCCCAGTTTTCTCTTTCGTTTCCTCTTGACGGGGGCCATGATGCATTCACAATCTCTTATACACGACAGGTACGACGGTGTCATCAATCCCCACCAGCCCGCTGCGAATTCTACAGGCTTCTGGACATTTCTGAGTCATGTCGATCATTAAATAATTGTAGGGAGTGGATACGGCGTCTTTAAAAGACTCTGTTAGAAATTTAGAGTCGTCGGGAAACATTTGCTGAGCTAGAATTTTAATCTGAAGTTTATCTCTGGGATTATTGAATAATATAAAATAGTTGGTATTCAAAGAAATGGTTCTAGAGTATTTCCCTTGGAAAAAAATATTCTGGTTCAAGAGCAGGACGCTTATGCCCTTATGATGACGGAACATTGTAAATAATTTTAATATTTGTAAAGAATCGCTAGATTCTGTCATTAAATCATCGATAACAATGAGATGATTTTTCCCCTCGGAAAACAAGTCGGAATCTTCAAAGGAGACAGGCAGACGGTCGTGGAAGGAAATGTTTTTTATTTTATTTTGCAGAGTGTCATACAGACTTTGCCAACAAGAATAGAAAAAGTGGATAATGTCAGGAACGATCGAAACAGTCGTCTCCACATTTAATAACAGCTTTGTTATAAAAACAGTCTTTCCCGATCCGCTGGGACCGCAGACGCATGCGCTGAATGGGTGCTTTAGTCTGAAATCATATTCCTGACAAGGGTATTCAGGGTATACATCAACATCATCATCATCATAGTTAGACATCGACATAGTCAGAAGCCAAATGGTTCTGTAGCACCACCCTTGAGCAATCTCCGCTTATCAAAAACAACCCTGACTTTCTTCCTAATTATTGCATTCTGAAGCACAAATCCATTTTTAAACCTTCTTATACTACGTTGAGTTGCAAATAAAACATGTTCTTCATCATCATCATCATCATCATCATCATCACAGTTATCAAACTTGTTCACATAACCCAAAATCAACTTTTTCATAGAATCAAAATTTACAGATTGCGCAGCCTCGTAAGACTGCGTAATTCCTTTACATTTTAATACCACCTGGTTATTTGCGGTGAGATAGGCGTAAGATTTAGGACCTGAGCTGAAAAATTGTGTAATGTGATCCCCCTCGTTCAATTCGTTCGTTAACATGCCGAGGTTACTACCCAGAGGGAGAAGTTGTTCTCCGGTTTTAGATGAATAAATCAAACTGTCTGTGTCAAAATATAAAACATCGTCGGGCGATAACGCTTGTAAATATTTATACAATTCTAACCTTCCGTAGGCTGTGGTAAACGAGGCTAAAAAAATGTTACCTGTTTTATTGGGAGAGGAGATAAATTTTGGACCGTCGCTCCACTGTAACAGAGCGACGTGATCGTTGAGGAAAGAAAAATATTTAACGCTGAATCTATCTGAAAACATTAATTCAAAAAACCTTTCAACGTCTCTCACCAATTCGGTTTGAGGTAAATCGTTGCGTTGAGCAAATTTACCGTATAAGGAATTTAGACATAATTTGCTCACCACTCTCAGGCCGTCGTTCTTTTCAATCTTATCCACGTCGAGTTTAACCCCCTGGGATAATTCATAGTTTTGCACATACTCGAGTTTATCGGCTCGAGTTTTACACCATGTCGGGAAGCCGGAACTTTGCTGCTTTGTGATTAAAAACGACTTGATGTAGGAATTAAAAATTGTATCGCTTCTGTGCTCAAAATCCCACACTTCTATGATTTTTAAAATTTTATAATTCAACGATAAGGCGTATTTTAATTCCTCAGAGACCCACACGCCCGTTAAGGCCCTGCCGCGAGCGTCGTGCGGACACGAGGTATTCTGATTGTTTTCCTCCGCGCAAGATCTGCAAAGTGTAAAGACAAGTTTATTAGATTTTTGCAATTTATAAGGCAATACGGGGAAGAAGAGCCCTCGCGGAGGTAAAACCGTAGCTTTTATCAATCCAAAATATTCACCCACCTCCTTAAAATTTGAATAATGGACTGTGGGGTGATGGAGTGGAAATTGTTTACAATTTAAAACGTGCGGGTAGAGACTGGTAACGTCCACGTAGTGAATTTTCTCTTCGTTTTTTACGGAATGAGACATTTTTACAGTCTCCGTTCGTCCGCCGTAAAGGCTGTGACGCGCTTCCAACCCCGTGTCTAGGGGAGGCCTGTCGGCTAAAAACGAAATGACATCGGGGTTTGTTCGAGTCATTTCTTCCCACTCGTATTCCCAAATAGAAACTACACGCAGTCCCCATTTAATCCTTAAACAATCGAGTTTATCCATAGTCTGATGATATAATTGTTCAAACAATTTACCCGATAGCGGGTTCTTTTCATGTCCGTTGAAGCACCCGATACACCCGTGATGAAAACAACCCAGGTATTCCCAGGCCGTGGACGTGTGTGGATCGTAGCCGTCTACGTGAAAATCCCCCACACGTTTTTCACCTCGATTTAAGGCGTGCTCGATAAATATATTTTGAGAATGGGCCACGTAGTCTAACCACCGAATGCTGGAAGAGGAAAAACATTTAGATTTCCTCTTATAATTTAGAGGGCAGGGGATGGCCAACGTATTAGGAATTAGAAAATAACTTCTAAATAGTTTCATACAGGCCGAGCTTATGGTGATGCATGAAAAAGGATCGATTTGACATTGTTCGATGAAACTCTGTTGGAAAATGATGCACGCTTCGCGTAGAATATCCACGTCGTTCAAACAGTACATTATACATTGTCTTTTGAAATCAAACGACCGTCCCCGGGCCGTCGTCTCTTCGTACCACGAGTTAAAGGCGGAGCGCTGACCCTGGGACATTTGAGCGTATCCGTACGCATCACGCGATGGGTACGGTCCCACGTAATTTAAATGTCTTAGAGAGCTAAAGAAATGGGGGAAATAACCTTTTTCCATTTTATTTGCAAATCCTAAACATTTTGGGAGCTCCGTGAGTCTCATCGTTAAAAAAGATAGGCTATCTATAAATTTCAATCTAAAATGTACATCTTCAAAACAGAGTACTTTTCCCCCTTGAAGGATCACGTTAGGATTTAAACCTAATTTTATAAAAGCGTTGAGAATAATGTATCCATCAAACGATCTGGAATTATGAGCTAAAAATACGTGATTTGTATACGAGGGTTTACGAAATTCTTCTAAAAACTGACGGGCGCAGTCCACGCCCCAAAAACGGTAGGATTTCCCCTCGAAAGATTTTGCGCATATGAGAAATGGCACGTGATGCTTTGATTCATCGGCGAAGGTTTCTATATCGTAAAAAATCATTTTTTTTGAATGGGATTCATCGGGGATTAGTTTTTGAATGTAGCATTTGTGAGTGGTTTCGCTCGAATCCGGTAAAACCTCTCTGCAAACGTTACATTTTATCAGTTCGCAAACATGCCGTTTTTCACGATTTCCTATCGTTATAGAGTAAATACGTTTACAATTTGGACAATATTTATTGACGTCGCAATTACTCAAAAGTTCCCCGTTAGTTCTTTGAATCGGGAGTTTGTGACGTGTAAAACATTGATCCGAATTGCACACTCTGCGACAGTCTTTACAAATCAGAGTGGAATCGCGTGCACAACCGGGTTCGTAGCACACCGAACAGAAACCGTGACATCTGTGACTCAATTTGGAATCGAATCCTGAATAACAGTAATTACAAATATTATTACAGCCTAAAAATCCCGTGACATTTTTTATGCCGTAGTAATGATTATCAAAGAGAAAAAAGTAAAAGGTTTTGTCTCTATAAGCGGTCTCCGTTTGAAATTTACACAGAACCGCTTGGGAATCGGGGTTTCTGTAAAACACTATAATTTTACAATCGAAAGAGCGTTCAAATTTAATCACGTGTCTAAACGACACAGGCGATTGATCGGACAGACCGACCCGGAGATGAATATCTCGACCAATTACAACGCAACTGGCATCGTTAGCTTGCGGATAAAGTAAATGGGCAAAATTAATGCTAAAACATAGCGCGTCATCTGAATTTTCTACTACGAGTAAATGTTTAGCTTTTTTATTTAAAATTTCAAAATCCAAAACAGATTCCAACCGACGACGTTTACCACATCCTTCAGGAGATCGAACTATATTTACAACCAACTCTAACGTGGGGTCTGATATTATTGAAAAATTGGACTGAACCATTCGTTCCAGCAGTTCTGAAAAACCACTCTGATCAAACGTGGCATCCCCCCGTAATATTATGCTCGAGTGTGATGAAATATTATCCCCTCTAATTTCAATCTGAACAATGTCGGAAGATGAAGAATTATTAAAAATATTTTCCAAAGTTGTTTGTGCGCTGCCTACAACGCTTGTATAAAAATCTGCATAATTAATATCATCATGGTCGGGGGGGATTATATTTAAAAGTTGTCGAATCTCTGAATTATTAAATCTATCTCTATGAATTACATTATCCCCAGGATTCCCCTCAGGAATCCCATCGCCCCTTTGAGAGTTTGATAACTGTGAGTCACCCGATGAGGCTTGTTCAAATTCATCTATTTCGAGGTCTAAATCACCCGATGAGGCTTGTTCAAATTCATCTATTTCGAGGTCTAAAAGAGCTATTATTTCATTATCATCATCTATTGCGTCATCGCCGTTTAATTCATTAACCATATTTTGTAATTCTAACGGTACTATTGGAATTTCATTTAAGTCATTAATTACGGCTAACAAATGTGACGGAATTATTCTATTATCTTCCATTTCTAATTTTCTAAGTCTAACACTATTTCTTGCATTTCAATTCCACATCAAGGCTTAGCATATGAACTGAACGATCGGTTCTGCCCGAAACTGAGAGAATCGTCTTCAAAACTTGCTCCAACACCCTGCTGTGGCTGGAATCGATCCGTTCTCCCTCTTCTTTGTCAGTCTTCTCCTTCTTCACCTCCTCCGCTTCCGCTTCCGCTTCCGATCCAACTTTTAAAGAAAATAATTCAACGAAATTAAAATAATAATTAAAAAATAAATAAACGAAACTCAAATAAAAGAAACTCACCGTGGGATTCTACAGGATCACCCCCCTGATCCGGAACCGTCTGATCGATCTCCACATCTGATGGAAAAGGATGAAATCAGTTATTATAAATCAGCACCATGGACAACGTCTCAGCCCCCTCAGTGTGTGTGTGTGTGTGTGTGTGTGTGTGTGTGTGTGTGTGTGTGTGTGTGTGTGTGTGTGTGTATGTGTGTGTGTGTGTGTGTGTGTGTGTGTGTGTGTGTATGTGTGGGGGGAGGAATTTCAAAGGTTACTTGCCTGATGGTTGAGGTGGGAGGGAGAACAATTTGATACGCTTTGGAGCGCGCTGCTGGCTTTTTCGTATGGAAGGGTGGAATACCAGTCGTTTCCTCACAGGAGCGTTCGGAGGGACATACACCGTAGACGCCGTAGACGTGTCAGAGAGGGCCGCCGCCTCTCCCCCCTGCGGTTCCGGGGAGCCTGGCTCTCTGAGGATCGATGTGTCTCCTTCAGCGGAGGGGGCTGTAACTGAAGGAATGTCATCTGAATGAAGCAGGTTGTTGTTTTCGCTCGATGGGATCAGCTGCGTGCTAGTGGTGACGCCGTCATCAGCTGGGATGATACCGGCGGCTGGGAGGGTAAGGGAGGAGTCCATTTCGTAAGCCATCGTTAAAAAATGATGAGCGCTTCTGCTTGAAGCTTGAGGAAATGATAGAATGATAGAAATTAGAATTCAAAAATATATAATAATCAGAATAGTAGTATTCTATATATATACACTATATATACACTTACAACCAATCGGGGTTATTGAAGAGAAATGGAGAGGTGCGCTTTGTCCCTGTCCCGATGGTAGATGCAGTTCTGTAATGAGTGCAATTGTAATGAGTACAATTTTAATTAAATTTAGTTACATTTAATTTAAGAATTTAATTAAATTTTGAAACTCACCCTCTGATTCAGCGTCTGACACATCTATCACTTCCAAAAGAGAGTCTCCCATCACTCAGTAGTCGGGAAAGGAACAATGAAATAATAATATCCGGTTGAAAGAGATAAAAATTTCTGGTAGCGAGCTTCTATGAGTTCTGCTTGTTCTAAATCTAAGCTTAAATGAGAGGGGAAGTATTTTTCAATGAAAAGTTTGAAAAGCGCTCTAATTCCTCTCAATCCGACATCCTCGAGAGATCCAAAAAAACTTTGATCTATCTCCCAACCCACCCTCCGAAACTCCATACAAATAAAACGAAATTAGTCAAATTAGTGAAAACCGATTACGTAAAAAACGTTTAAGTAAAAACTCCCTGTATTGAGCTCTACTTATTAACCCCTGCTCGAAAATTATTCTCAAAACGTAAGGAAAGTCCACGTCAAGGAGAGGAATAAGTCGGAGGTACTCTACACACTGGAGATATTTAGCTTCACTAATCAAACCGCTCAAGTACGCTGCTTTCAAATAAATCGGATAATCTTTATCCGACGGATCCATCGAAAGAAATAAAACAAAAAAATTAGGCCGACGGAGAAGAGTGTATAATCCGGATCCCCATAAGATTATTGTATTCAGCTTCAGTCAGCAATCCGGTTTCAAACGCTCTTCTAATAAGAAGATCTACACCCTCATGACCCTTTTCAGCAAGGATTTCAAACAGTTGCTCTCTATTTTCAATGAAATCTCTGACTGAAAAATTATTTGACTTCTTCTGCTTCTTCTCACCCCTACACTTACTCCTACGTCCCATCGCGATATAGCACTACATATGATTGAAGATCTCATATTTATGTAGGGGCCTTTAGGAGAACTTAAAAGGAGAATTCAACCTTTTGTCTTTTTTTTGTATCTATTCATTCCTATAGACCCTATTGCTCGCGAGGTGTAGGCAATCAACCTGCAAGTTTATTCAAATCTGTTTTTCCGCTTTTAAACAATACCCCCCAATTATCTCACGCATCACGCTAGCTCTTGCGTCACTACCACCAGCCGAGTAACTCGTCCAGTAACCCCTTTCAATCCCATTCGCTCTGCACCCTCTCTCCCCCCCCCCGACCACATGTGGGAAAGACCACATACTGTTTAGAACGCATGCAGAGACTCAGAATGACTTCAGCACGCGGGCCAGAGCGCACATGGTTTGCCTGACCACATGCACATGGTCATGGTCTACTCTTTATACTTTATAAAAGTTTATACAAGTTTCTACTCTCTCTCTCTCTCTCTCTCTCTATACTAGACAATTGTATCTACAATTGTATTCCCCTCTCTATACTAGAGAGAGGCCCTTTCTCTCTACTCCCTCTCTATACTAGACAATTGTATCTACAATTGTATTCCCCTCTCTATACTAGAGAGAGGCCCATTCACACCAACCATAATATTCCCACCATATATTAACAAAACATTATTACCACATTATTACCATATATATTACATTATCACATCAAAGATACATCAAAGAAACATCAAAGATATTATACACTTACAATGACCTCACACATACGTCATCCTTGAGTACACCTTCAATATTACATGAATAATAACAATACTAATTATGATGAATAATAATTCAATAATAATAATTAAATCACCACAGGTGGGCGTGGAAGACAAAGGAGGATACGCCCACCTGTCACTTTTGATGGAAGCTCTTACATATATCTCTCTGACTTGAGTTACAAATGTTTGCTTAAAAAACATAGATATTCAAAGATTTGCACACATTTTCACGATTTTTCAAAAGAAATAGCAGATCTACAAGCTTGTACATCTGCTATTTTTGAATGCCCAAAGATATCTAAAAAGGACACAGATGCGTTCCCGGTCTTAAAGGGTTAAAGGTGGACAGGAGCAGTCTGACACGGCGTAAACCGCCTATTAATCTTTTTCCAGGTTTCATGCTTTTATTGTCCATCATCATAAAGTCTGGGTCCTGTGACCTCAACGGCAATATGAGACTTTCCAAAACAAGCCTTACAACTGGGTTCATTCCACTAAATCAGGGATCTTCAACGTTTTCAGGCCAAGGACCCCCTAGCTGAGAGAAAGAGATGACGCAGAGACCCCCCCACTACATATTGTGTAAAATTGTGTTGCAGATAACACTTTTTCATAGATGTCATAGATAGCTGGATTCATGTTAATGTGTATGTTCAGATAGTTAACCTAAACCCTCAATATTTAGTCAACTTGACCGTTAGCTCTGTACTTGGTCTGCTCTTTTTCCCTCTACGCTGACTCTCTGAAAATAGCAGATCTACAAGCTCACAACTGTTGTGAGCTTGTATATCTGCTATTTTAGGCTAATGTTCCCCACCACACAAAGATTTGGCGGAACCCCTGTAGTAACTCTGAGGACCCCCTAGGGGTCCCGGACCCCCTGTTGAAGACCCTTGCACTAAATCACTGGTTTCCAGTGCAGAATGGGAGTAATAGCCACTTCCTCTGTCAGCTCTGCCATCAGTGTCCTGCTGCAGAGGTAAACTGCATTGAAGCTCGCGTGGAGAATATGGACAGTTTTCAGAATGGTTCAAAAAGTTAAACAAACAGCTCCCAAATGACTAAACCTTTTGCGTCTCATTTTAGATGCATTTTGCGCCTATTATGGGGCAGGCTGATTGGTGTGAGGCGTGTAGCCAACAGGTGAATTCACAATTGCCTAGAGGTGTCGTGTTTTTCCGTACATTTGGTATTTTTGAGGACTCGCCCACTGGTGTGGGAGGAGATACAGTAAGGGGTGTGTCGTTTGTAAATCAGCAGCACACTGCAATTTGGGGATCAAGAGGTGATTTGCGCCATCTCCTGCTTACATAAGGTCTACCAATACAGTAGCTATTAGTGAAGTGACAATGTGATTGGGTGAGATTAGAAGCTTGGAGCTGAGCTATCCCTGGTAATAGATACGTTTCCATACAGCCATACATTTTCTTATCATTTTATATTTATTTAACCTTTATATAACCAGGCAGGTAGGTCACTTACGAACAAATTCATTTACTGGAGCTCTGATTGAGGACATTCCACTACTCCACAGCAACTTTTGAGTTCTGCTCCAAATACAACGCTGCTGTCTTAGTAAATCAGATGTCAATTACAGATCCGGAGAGAAATTCAATGCCCTAAGAATTTTAAATGTATTTTTAAATTATTATATATTATAATTATATCATATGTTAAATTAAAATGCATTATGATTTATTTATAAATAAATACACTTAAAAAAGTTAAAATAGCTGATCTACAAGCTCACGATGTGTCGCTATACAGGTTTGCCTCAGGATTTTGATTTGACCATTGTGTGCTTTAGGGCACAAACACTTTTAAAAGAAAATTACAAACATTAAAACAAAAACAAAAAGCGTACAAAGCTTGCTTGATCCAGGCCTAGAGGGGACCTTGGACACAAGCTCAGAGCTGTTGTGTTTGATTACCAACCGATGTTTTCCACAACATCACAGTGGTATAAAGACAGGGACCCCGCCGAGTGAACACACAGACCCCTCCAAGGCACGAGTGGACGTGAGAAACCTGGAGCTTACTCACACAAATATTAGCTTTTCCTTCTATGAGTCACACATGACGCGCGCACACACACACACACACACACACACACACACACACACACACACACACACACACACACACACACACACACACACACACACACACACACACACACACACACACACACACACACACACACACACACACACACACACACACACACACACACACAGAGAGAGAAAGAAAGAGACCTTTCCTCTGAGACAAGGAACAATTTGGCCTGTCAGCTCCAATCACACCATTGTTTTAACTCCAGCAGTTTTGCAATCCAATCTGCCCAAGTAGTCATGCGCGTACACTACAGTATACTGTATGTGTCTCCTTATGTGTGTGTGTGTGTGTGTGTGTGTGTGTGTGTGTGTGTGTGTGTGTGTGTGTGTGTGTGTGTGTGTGTGTGTGTGTGTGTGTGTGTGTGTGTGTGTGTGGCCATTATTGTACATGTCAAACTGTTTCCATTATGCATACTGAACTACTGCTGCTCACACTACTGAGGTGAATAGTAGAGTTTTGTCTTGGTTCCACTGTATAGCTCTTAACCACATTAACCCTGGCATCCATATTTGGCCATGTCACTATAGGCAAAACAATACATTCATAAAATAGTGGATCTACAAGCTCACAATATGTCACAATGTTACATGCCTTTATTTTGCTTTGTGAATAGACTAAGGTCTATTTTTTGCTCTTGTATTGGAAAGCACTTTGGGTAAACTGTTGTTGCTGTTGTTTTTAAATGTGCTATAGAAATACATTTGACTTGATTTGACTTGACAATGTGATGCATAGCGAGCTCAAATAGTATAAAGTATAAATAAAAGGCTTTAGTGATTGAGAATAAGTAGAGAATAAATATCACAATCTTGTGTGCTGTCAAGCATCCTATGTGCTAATGGACATGCAGGAGAAAAACAGGTTAAAAAGGTTCCCCCGGGAGCTGTACAGTTTGGTGCACAATCCCCCCATAAAACGTGTGTGTGTGGTGTGTGTGTGTGTGTGTGTGTGTGTGTGTGTGTGTGTGTGTGTGTGTGTGTGTGTGTGTGTGTGTGTGTGTGTGTGTGTGTGTGTGTGCGCGCGCGTGTGCGTGTGCGTGCATGCATGCATGCGCAGCTTAAGGGTTTGTGTCCACAGAAAGCACGTTGGATATCAAAAATATGAATGCCCAGAACGCTTTCCAAAGTGCATATCGTTGATGAGGTTCGACCGTCGCCTCATCTGCATTACTAGAACAAACAGCCTTACCAAAGTAGCTAACGGATAACATGACGGTAAACATTATCATAATGACAGAAACCACGTCCTTGTGAAATCTCCATGAAGACCCCCAGCTGTTAGGAGAAGGGTAGGAGTGTGTGTGGGTGCACAGCAGCCTGTCTCTCCTCTGCCTCTGTCTGTTATCTCCACCAGGACGGCGGAGGATGTGGTGTTCGCCGTGTCTGTCTGTCTATCTGTCAGCAGGTAATCTTGCAAACTACAAGACTGATGTGTGAAGCATCACAATATTCCAAGCAGTGGTGTAAAAAGTACTCAAATGTTTTATTTAAGTAAAAGTATCAATACTGCAATGTAGAAGTACTCTGTTACAAGTAAAAGTCCGGAATTCAAAATGTACTTGAGTAAAAGTTACAATAGTATTGGTATAAAAATGTACTTAAGGTACCAAAAGTAAAAGTACTAAAATGTTTGAAAATAGCAGATCTACAAGCTCACAACGCGTTGCAACGCGTTGTGAGCTTGTAGATCTGCTATTTTCAAATAGCCTAGGTATAAAATAGTGTTTAATGTATGTTTTATAATGTAATAATGTCTTTAAAGTAACTAGTAACTAAAGTTTTCAAATAATTGTAGTGGAGTAAAAGTACAATATTTGCCTCTGAGATGTAGTGAAGTAAAAGCATAGATAATTGGAAATAATCCAGTAAAGTAAAATGACCAAAAATGTTTTACTTAAGTACAGTACTTAAGTAAATGTACTTTGTTACTTTACACCACTGATTCCAAGTCCTCTCATAAGCCCACTGCTAAAATATTATGCGCGCACATCGCAACTAGTCACCTGTTACGTAGGCTGCCCTAGCGTGTCTGATATCTGGTCTAGAGGGGCGGGTTCAAAATCTCAGGAGAAAAATTCTGTCAGATCCCATTGGTTCACCGATCTGTCCGTCAGCCCCCCCCCCCTCCCCGCCCCATGCCCCTCCTCCTCCCCTATGTGCAACATTGAGAGCCCTGACGTCACAACATTTGGAGCGACACCCACTGCACTCTGGTTGGTTGGGGAAATTAAACACTTCCTATTGTAGGAACGTCAACAGCCTGGAGATTGAGGCTACCTGTTACGTTATGTGAAAAGGTCATGATTGTGCATGTCAAAACCAATACATTCCGTGGTCAAATCAGCAACCATTAAGAAGAAGAAGCGATGTCTGCATACTCTGCACACTCCCAGGTTATACTTTACCATTAAAAGTCTTCATTAGGTGTGGGAATGTGCACCCAAACCAACTAGCAAAAAGCAAACATGGATAAATGGCTCAAACGTCCAGTTGCTGTTTCTCTCATTCTCCCTGCAGCCATAGTTTTGGCTGATACTATTACTGACGAAAAAAGTAAACAGTCGACACACTAAAGACAGTTCCAATAAAGGTGGCTTGTTTCAAGGTTACGTAACCACTATTACTACAGTGGCAAGCTGAAACACATGAATCAACTATAACTGACCACAAAATGAAAGAATGACTTTATTAATAGTTTCTAACTTGTGTGAGATCCAGGTTTCAAAGTTTCCCAACATCAGACATCTTGTATTCAAGTGGCACTTCTTGGTGAGAAACTCATGTGAAATCATAATCTGCCAGTCACCACATCAAAGCATGTGAGAGAGAGAGAGAGAGAGAGAGAGAGAGAGAGAGAGAGAGAGAGAGAGAGAGAGCTTTTATTTTGTCCCACCTCTTCCTCAAGTCTGATTGATTGGTTGAAAAAATTGCCATTGATGAGTGGTGGCCCACATCCAAAATATTTTTTACTCAAGGTGCCCCGAGCTTAAAAATGTGAAGCACTGCGTTGGGAAGAGGATCGATTTAAGGACACTTCCAAATCTGAAAATGAACTTTGCCTCCCTACTGCCGCTGATAGTATAGCCAGTATAGTGCTATGAGTCTGAGGGAACTGCAGTAGAAAAACACTCCTACTTAAAATCTATGTTTCTAATTACAACAATCAAATTTAGTTTTACCTTCAATTTATTGAACAAGAATCAAACAAGAGACTGACTTGAGAGGCTAACGTTAAATTGACTTTAGAAGTGCTTTGCTGTCTGATATGGCGACACGAGAAGCAACATGACGGAGCAAACACAATTAAGTCAAATCAGTCAATGGACTTCTTTTTTCAGGGAAAGGAACAGAAAAGCCAGGAGAGTTGAGCAATCGAGCTAAAATAGAACACAACTGCAGTTAAACGTCCCTATGAGTGCGATGTTTGTGCGTGCGTGCGTGCGTGCGTGCGTGCGTGTGTCTGCATGTGTGTGGGTGCCTGCATATCTTTGCTGTCGAGCAAAAACCTTGTATCTCCATACTTCATCTTTTTATTATTATTTTTCATAAATCGATTTAATACTTTACTATACTGTGAGATGTGTGATGTGACACGTTTGTAGATCAGCTATTTTTGCTCTGTTTTGCTTTGTTCTTGGGAAGTGATTAAGTCTTTCTGCAGGTTTTTTATAAATATTTAACCAATAAACAATATTAACAAGAACTACAATTCCTAGTAAAATGTTGCACACATACGGTACAAGGTGTCCGGCCAACTTACAGTCGGGGCACAAACACAGGACTCTCCCCTACCATCAGTAGGAGGTCTTAGCAGAGGCATTTCCCAGAAATTGGAGCCATTATTTTCCGAACGGCTCCAATGTGATGAAAGACACGACCAACAGTGCAGTTTGTGAGTGTGGCTTTGGGAGTCGTTGTCTGTGTGTGTGTGTGTGTGTGTGTGTGTGTGTGTGTGTGTGTGTGTGTGTCTGCTGATATGTGTAATTGTATTTACATCACTTGATTTTCAAATGATGGTGGTTAATCTTCAGTGTGTGTGTGTGTGTGTGTGCGTGTGCGTGTGCGTGTGCGTGTGCGTGTGCGTGTGCGTGTGTGTGTGTGTGTGTGTGTGGGGGTGGTTGGCAATTTTTTGGACATGAAAATTGCGGGGAAAGGGCCCTCTTGAAGGAAGCGATTGGCTAAGACCTTAAGTACCAGAAGGTTTCATAACCATTTCCATTCTGTGATCTGTAAGCACACATGTGTGTCCGCCCGTCTGTGTGTGCGTACGTACGTATGTGTGTGGGTGGGTGGGTGGGTGGGTGCACGTAAGGGATCACGTCCCATCTAAACACAGGCATGTGTATCTTTCCCTGTGCCTTAATTTCCCCAAATTGCTGTTAAACTGCCTTAAATGCACCCCAAGGGAGAGAGACTGTGAGCCCTCAGACTCTGTCCTCCTGTCACCTCAAACAGACAGACACACACACACACACACACATACATACAGTACACACGCGCACACACACGCACACGCACAGATACACACACACACACACACACACACACACACACACACACACACACACACACACACACACACACACACACACACACACACACACACACACACACACACACACACACACACACACACACACACACACACACACATTACTATACTTGTGGAGACATCAACATTTTAGGATAGTGTAACAAAAATAGTTCAAAGCGGACGAAAAATAGCAGATCCAGCGACGCGTTATGCTGCAACACGTTGTGAGCTTGTAGATCGGCTGTTTTCCAGTTTGCAACACCGGCACGCAACAGAGTATAAATCAAGCATGACTCTAACTGTAATCCCTTAACCTAACCTCTAAATACCTAATCCTAACCCCAGACGTGAATCTTTGCCAAATTGTAAAGCCATCTATAAAAATCTTTAACCATAAAACAACAATGTTTCTTGTAAGGAGCAGGAAAATGTACTCACATGTCTATTTCTCAAATTCTACTATCATTTTAGGGACTTTTGGCCATCACAAGTACAGTAATACATGCACACACACACGCACGCACGCACGCACGCACGCACGCACGCACGCACGCACGCACGCGCTCCCTTCCTTTGTTTCACTGTCTGGAGATATCTGCAAACACTCTCTCCCACTCTCTCAGTCCTTAGTGTGTAACTACTGTCCAGGACGTGCTACTGACAGAACTATCACTCTCACACGGGGAATGTTAACCCATTTAGACCTGAGG
This sequence comes from Gymnoscopelus microlampas, assembly GCF_963454915.1. NCBI lineage: Eukaryota > Metazoa > Chordata > Actinopteri > Myctophiformes > Myctophidae > Gymnoscopelus > Gymnoscopelus microlampas. The sequence continues at coordinate 34,263,679 of NC_139945.1, forward strand.
CCGATTCTACAAATGTCTATATACATATTAAAAATGTTCAAGATTTTCCAAAAAATAGCAGATCTACAAGCTCACATGAGCTTGTATATCTGCTATTTTTAAATAGCCAAAGAAACCTAAAATGACACAGATGCGTTCGTTCCTGGTCTTAATGGGTTAAATAAACGAATAGAAAGTAAAAGGCTGTATAATAATTCACTCCTTATAGCTGAAGGCAAATGGCAGTTTGATTATTAGTACAGTACTTCGACCCAGGTGAAGCCCAGACAGCTGGCGTAATGAAGGCCTTGTTTGCACAGCGCATGGTGTTAAAAAAGAAAAGGAAAATGCTGTGCGTTGGATGAGGTTCAGGGTTTGATTCCTCCCAAGCAGCCATCCCTACACAGAAACATCCTTAATTAGTGCAAGTGCACAACAATTCTACACAGCAAAATTCTAGGGATGTAGTAGTCCAGACCGGTCTTGGTCTATCTGTATTTTGTTGGTCTGAATTGATTGCTTGATTGTCTTTTCTCGGTCTGGACTCTGGCTCAGATCAAAGGATTTATTTATTTTTGCTCATTTCCCAAAAGCCTGCAGCTTTAAAAGATTTACTGCCAATGTAAGGGTATACTATTTTGGTTTGATTTAATATGTTATGACTTATTAAAGGATTACCTCCTGCTCTAAACAACACAGAGCCAAAGGCGAATTCACTTAGAGGGCCGTGTCCACCAAGATGTTTTTTACCTGAGCGCAGTGCATGTTTTTAATCGTTGTTTATAATGGGAGCACTGGCTCTCACACACCCACCTGTGCCATTTGTATCTGCTTGCTGACAGCTGAAATGTTTTCAACTCGGGTGTTTGGAAGCGCTTCTAGGTGAGCACTTTAGGGAAAGAAAACGCCTCGGTGGACACGGCCCCTTAGACTCATAGGGGGGTGTGGGTACCATAAGGCTTTTTGAAGGACACAGTGGTGAGCTGCATGTCTATTTGTGCATGTAACATACTCAAAAAAAGGAAAAACCTTATAGTCAAGCTAACATGCTTCATTTGACTGCAGACTGAACAGCTTCAGTCACTCTACAGTTGTGTGCAGGCACAATGTTGTTTTCACTTTAATTTGATTCAATTTTACTTTGCCACATATTGTTCATTTGTCCACAGAGGTAACTCTAAGTACAGCAATGGCTGCAATGTTGCCACAGCTGCATTGTAAGTACAACACGTGACAATAAAATGCTTGAACAACTTTGTCCATCAAAATGTAATCCAAGCCGAATCTCACTTTCACCGTTCAGGCTGTAGACCAAAGCACCTCCATCTGGGTATTAATGCTCCATTACATGAGATTTGATGGCTATGATCGTGCCATTGCTCCTTAAATTTCCCCTTAACCACTTAAACCCTCTAGACTTAGTAAACTGGACATGAGCTGGCTCTGTATTTGGGCCGCTTTTTTTCCCGGTCTACACCAACTCTATTCCCTGACGCGTTGTGAGCTTGTAGATCTGCTATTTTTGGCTAATGTTCCCACCAGAATATGGATTCCCTGAGTTCAAGTGTTTAAGTGAGTTGTGCTGCCATATGAGTGGGGGTTCGCTGTAGTCAATACATCAATATTACCCTGTGGAAGCCAGCCTTTGTACAGTGAACAATTGATTTGTACTCAGGTTAAATGTTACATTTGTACGTGCTCAGAGTTAAATTAACGCTGGGCTGAGCGTGTGAAATAGCAATGAAAAATGATCTATAATTTAGAGAATTATGCTTTTTTCACAGCCATTTATTTTGCTGGGCAATCATTAGTAGTGCATGTATGTGTGTGTGCGCGTGCGCGTGCACGTGCGTGTGCGTGTGCGTGCGTGCGCGCGCATC
>NC_139945.1:34268037-34333037 GCF_963454915.1 Gymnoscopelus microlampas
TGACTGATAGTCACACAAAAGGCTGACTCTAAAACTGTCTGGATAAAATCAGTCACTGGGCATTTCCACCTCATTATCTGATTCTGAGGGGTGCCTGAGTGCGTATGTGCCTGTGTGTACGTGTGCATGTGTGTGTGCGTGTGTGTGTGTGTGTGTGTGTGTGTGTGTGTGTGTGTGTGTGTGTGTGTGTGTGTGTGTGTGTGTTTGTGCGTGTCAGGGTTTGACACTAGCTAGGCTGGTGTCCCATTGTGGTTCCACCTCCAGACCAAACTGGAATAGTTCAGGTCGACAGCATGTGACAGCTAGAATGTGACTATACAAGCAAAAACAAAAACAAGTTGCTGTTTTTCTCCAGCTACAGTATGTGGCTAACGATGACTAACTGAAAAACAAGACTAGGAAAGTGAGTGATGTAGTCCATACCTGGCAACAAGGTCATTTGAAAATATTTTTCAAACACCAATGGGGTGGGGGGTTGTTGTTTGCGGTGCACATTGTCCGCTTAATTTCCGTTATATTTTCTCCAACGGGGTGGGAGTGGGTGTAATTGTTATTTTATTTTAAGTACTGGTTTGACCAAGTTCACAAAACAGTTCATTCCAATTCCATAATAATTCAGCTCAGTTCATCAAGGATGAAATGTTTGTGACCAGTAATGTACCCACCTTTCATGCTGTATTGAGGAATGCTATGTTTAAATGTACTAGACCATGCCCGTGGGGGGATATGAGCACCCACGCTTGTTTCACTTACGCACATGATTTGGCAACCCGGGAGCCAGCGAACCCAAAAACGCTAATAAACAGCTGACATTTGGGGAAAGTGAAAAACCGGCTTTGCCGTTCCGTGCACATGGTAATGGTCAATGTCTGTGTGCAAATGCAGAGCAATTGCTCCAGCCACTGAGGAGAACCGGGCAGAAGAGTTTTTGGGCTCACCGCACACAAAGAGCTTTGTAGAATTATAGGAGGATGTGTAGACTGATGGAGTCAAAGAATGTATTAATTATGGCCTTAACAGGGATCACACAGAGTGATACAAGGTATTCCTCATGCTTCTGGAAACACTGGAGGCAATGTTAATATGTTTTTAATTGATCTGGGCTTTATGGAGTGAAGACAGTCTGGTACTCAGGCTATCTATGTGTTGTTATTGTCTGTTTTGTAGCTCTGTTTTTTATATGGACCTATTGTGTCTGCAATAAAGTTTATATTAAGCAGCATCACCGTCATTTCATTAAAAGTCCACGTTGGGATTTCCCGGTTGTTAAACAAAATACAAAACAAGGAATCAAAGCTATTCCCAACCACAGTTCAGGTCACACACAATAAAAAAGAGTCCACTTTGGGATTTCCCGTTTTAGAGGAAAGTTTAAAATAACGGGATATTAAGGGGATGAGAGTTAGCCTGGTAAACCCTCCCTCCGGATATCTCATTTCCATTTGATTTCAGGAGTGAGTCTGGCATGAACACCCATTCTGCAATATTGGCTCTGTACGCCAAACTGACGAGCCTATCAGCGTCGTCGCTCATCGTTCTGTGATTGACAGCTTAGGTTGGCCAATCAGGTGGCGAGTTCGAGTGAGCCCGAATGAAGCCGAGTGCAGCCTGAGTGACGCCGTAAAAAGACGAACGGCAGCCATTGTTGTTCTGCGAGTGCCTTCAAAATCATTATTTTATTCTTAAAACGGTCTCAAACTTCTTTTTTGTGGCACGGAATTTACTATTAAGATATCGCTTGGATAGAATTTAGTTGTTTAACTTCATATATGTGGTCAATTAATCATGAAAGAGCCTATTTAAAAATATAAACTTAGAGAACCGGCAGGGGCGGGGAGTGACACGCATGTATCCCAATAAGGCAACCTATTTTGGGCATGGCCGTCTCAAAAGTCCCGTTGCGTCACATAGTCTGGAGGTGGTAAAAAATTAACTGCTGATTGGCTGAAGGGGAAAAACGATCATCGGCTGAAGGGGTTGTCAGTCCAGCCCACAGCCAATATTGCTGAATGGGCGTTCATGCCAGACTCACTCCTGAAATCAAATGGAAATGAGATTTCCGGAGGGAGGGTTTACCAGGCTAGATGAAAGTGGGGTTGAAGGGTAAATGATGGGAGAATCCCAGTGAAACACGGGACGGTTGGCAGGTATGAAGTACAAATTTGCCAACTTGGTTTTAAACCCAAGGAATTCAATCAAAACTAAGAGACCCAGGTTTGAACTGAGATGACTCAACCCGGGGGTAAAGTGCTGAGTCACTCTGTGCAGGAAGATCCAGTGTGAGAAAATATGTGAATTTTTCAGGAGATTACGCATTGACTCTAGGATTGGGATTTTGACTCAATTCACAGAGAATTAAACTGGCTTGTGGTGTATGTGTGTGTGTGTGTGTGTGTGTGTGTGTGTGTGTGTGTGTGTGTGTGTGTGTGTGTGTGTGTGTGTAGCAGTGGTGGAAAAAGTACTCAAATGTTTTAAGTAAAAGTATCAATACTGTAATGTAGAAGTCCTCTGTTACAAGTAAAAGTCCGGAATTCAACATTTACTTGAGTAAAAGTACAAAAGCATTGCTATCAAAATGTACTTAAAGTACCAAAAGTAAAAGTACTAAAATGTTTGAAAATAGCATATCTACATGCTCACAACGCGTCGTGAGCTTGTAGATCGTCTATTTTCAAATAATCTATAGGAATAAAATAGGGCTAAAATGTATGTTTTATAATGTAACAATGTATATCTGCAAAGTAACTAGTAGCTAAAGTTTTCAAATAATTGTAGTGGAGTAAAAGTACAATATTTGCCTCTGAGATGCAGTGGAGTATAAGTAAAAGTATAGAAAATTGGAAATACTCCAGTAAAGTACCTCAAAATTGTACTTAAGTACAGTACTTGAGTAAATGTACATGGTGTGTATAGGTGTGTTTGTGTGCGTGCATTCGTATGATGTGTCCAGCTGGTGCCTGCCTGGCTGGCTAGCTGTTATGTGTGTGCACATTGGTGTGTGTGTGTGCGAGCGAGAGAGGGAGAGATGAATTAAATGAGGTAGAGTACATGACCACCCTACAGAAAAAACAAAATGGCATAAAAGTCCAAATGAGCTGTCACAGATCTGCAGCTCCTCTGTGATTTCAACTCTCTCTGACCGCTTTCCTTTCATCAGGCCAGCTCAAGCCTATAGCGCTCTATCCGCACAGACTCATTTCCTCCAGTTAAGACACGCACACGCACACACACACACACACACACACACACACACACACACACACACACACACACACACACACACACACACACACACACACACACACACGCGTGCGTGCGTGTGTAATTGAGAGAAAGGCATGGTCAGACTGCAACATGTGCTGTATGCTTGGTACTTTCCCTGCTCTCCGTTCCCTTCCCCAATATGTTCCACATCAGTCTGAGAAGAAGTGTGCAGCATTCCAACATGGGACATCTGGGAACTCCTGCTGCGTAATGCCTTCTGCGAAAAAAGTACCGCTCCGTTTCCTCGCCGCTGCTGAGTCTCTTCAAGTGATTTACACCAGTATGACACTGGTTCATTCCCAGCCATGGCAATATCAACAACCCTGGGCAAGTTTTCAGTCACATGTGGACAAGCGCCAGCGTTGCAACTTGGCCAAAGAAAAGGGGGAATAAAGAGCTACAGGCATGTGTGAATGCACACAGGCAGACTGTTAAAGAAGGAAATATCTACACAGAGAACACACACACACACCAAACACACACACACACACACACACACACACACACACACACACACACACACACACACACACACACACACACACACACACACACACACACACACACACACACACACACACACACACACACACACACACACACACACACTTGTGTGTATTACTATACTTCAACATCATAACATCAACATTTTAGGATGTCAATTATATGAATGCCATTTTTATGCACACTTTTTGCACACTTGTAATCTTGAGCCGATTTTCCAATACAACTTCAAATGGCTTACTACAACCTCTCAAATCAGTCGTTACAACAGCGCAAATCTGCGTTCATACATCACCAATTCGTTAAACTATTGCGCTCGGATATCGCTACATATTTTGCGATACGTCTGTTGCAAAACCTGAACTGAGCGAGCAGGGGACATTGAACAATGTGAGAGCTTGTGAACTTTATTTGAGCGCTCGTACACTGCACACTACGCACGAGTACATGGGCATTTGCACACACAAACACACACACACACACACACACACACACACACACACACACACACACACACACACACACACACACACACACACACACACGCGCACACGCGCGCGCGCCCCAAAGGCATACACATTTGATGTAAAACGCATCCACATGGACAAACAACACTCACCAGTGGGTGTTGCTCAGCAACCATTTGGATGAGCCTGATCAAGTGCTGCTGCTCCGGGGAGTCCAGCTGTGACATCATGGCCGTCAGGTTGCCTAGGTGATGGTGGATGACATCTGGTTGTTTGGGGTAGACTGATGGCAACACTCGCAACAGCATGTGGTTACCTGTAGGAGACATGGAAGACCGAGAGAGACATACAGTCAGCAAAGCATTTCTTTCCTCACTAGTGGTGCCGCTAAAGCAGTGTTTCTCAAACCTTTTGTTTCATTTCTAGGACCCCCAGTTTGATATGCATTAGGCCACGGGACCCCCATTTTCTAATCTCTGGGACCCTAGTTGTTTATATTTGTACTCTGTTGGAGTTACAGACCCGTAACGGTCCATTTGGTTCCTAACTATCAATCACTTAGATGGGGACGCCTTGGAACTCCCCCAAGGACCCCTGTGAGTCCCCGGAACCCCACTTTGAGAACCACTACTCTAAAGTAACATCTGTGTGTAACAGTGACTTACACACCTTATGACTCATGCTGACTAATAATATCATAATAACTCAGAGACAGTACAAATGCTGTCGGGTAGAAAGCTTGTATCTCCATATTTCAATAATGTTTTCAAACTAGAAGTATATTATAATATATATATACTGTAGACTTTTTTCATATTTTACAGTTGTTTATGACTATACTGCTGAAATGTCCAAGAAAGCTGAACAAATCAAGATTGATTGATTGAATACCTTTATTAACATTCTGCAAAAAAAGTACAGTGGTACAGCTATACAATAATGCTAAAAGGATAACACAAAAAAGCCCTGGGGGTTAGTTTCCATTGTGGTCCTATGGGCGGCAGTGGCTCAGGGGTAGAGTGGCCGGTAGAGCGGTTCGATCCCAGGCTCCCCCAGAGTTAGTGTCGAAGTGTCCTTTGGGCAAGACACTGAACCCTACATTGCCTCCAATGAGTCAGTCGCTAGCTTTCCAACATCGGTGTGTGAATGTGGGAAGTGAGGACACTGGCGTCGACTGTTCGCCGCTTCACCTCCCAATGTATGACTGAATGAACCATTGTGGAGCGCTTTGAGTACTTGGGTAGAAAAGCCCTATAAAATGCAATTCATTATTATTGTATTATTATTATGTATTCAATTCATCAAGACAGAATACTATACAATCATCAATACTAGGAGCAAGTATACTTATGTGCCTGTAGACTTAGATGTAACAACAATAAAGTACCTTGAACCATGAACCTGGGAACAATCAGCAGGGCCCCTCCCACAGATCTCTTTGCGTACACATTGCCTCATAGGAGATCAACTAATGTCCATAGAAAACTAACTCAAATCCACTACTCAATTTGCCTGTGGTCGCAGCAAGAGGTGGCTCTCCATGGAAGAGACTGCAGCCTGCCATGGTCTCACATGGAGATGTATTGACATCTGTGTTGAAGAGACTCAGAATGTTCCCCATTTGTTGTCAATATCCCGTCAGCGTCGCTGACACAGGATGAAGGAATGTCAGCGCTGACATATCTTTGGATATAAAACGCATTAACAGACCAATAAGACCCACAGAAAAAGAACCCACAGCATTACTCAACAGGCCCTCGACTCGCGTATCAAACATCTTCAAATGATTCACGTTGCTGAATAAAGACTTTTGTCTGCCTAATGGTAGCCCCACTCTGTGTGACATTTCATACGGTCTAACGAAATTTCCTTTTTGTCTTGATATGAATCAAATCGCAGCGGAAAATGTACTAAATTCAGAGCTAGTTGCAGCAAGTTGTACAAAACCCGAGAGGTCCAAACCATGGGAGTGATTATAGGTAGGGGGAAAAAATAGACAAGGGCAGAATATTCCTTGTTACTGTAATCAACAGCATGATTATTCTTGCTTTGTCTGTTTATCGTTGCCCCTTGCTGTCTTTGAATTGTTCTTGTTGGATGTTTCAGGGACTCATTGTACTGGTTTGCGTAACACTTATGTTAAGAGTTTGTTAGAATTGATAAGCGCTACATGCTTGCATATGTAGATGCACAATATCTGCGGACGGACGGATGAACAGACGGACGGACGGACGGACGGACCAATGATGTGCTGGTTCTCCTCTTTAAATATAGCTACTGGTATTTATGTTTGTTGATGACATGTATAAATGTGTTAATATTCTATGCCCTATGACCCCAGGCTACAACACTGATGATACGTCCCAGTTGCATCCATGTGATGTTTTTCTTTATTCAGTTATTCTATTTATAGTGGCTCATAGGAATTTATAGACTACGTGACAACCAGGAATAGTTTGGTGACCACAGGAGAGACTGTTGACAGCCGGAATGTAGACGGCATCCCGGGAGCAGTATGGGTTAGCGCCCCATGCTGTGTCTTCCGTGAGGAAGAAGCCCAACAAACCCGCGGTGAGTCCTTTTGGAGGGCCATTCCAGCGTACCGCAAGCGAAGCTAATGCCATTAGACGGCCCAATCTAGTGGTATCGGCCCAAGGAACCATCACGCCAGAAGGAAATGTTTGGATCGGGGCGGTGCACCTGATCTGGCGCAGCGCTCAGGTCCTGGACCTGGTGAGACGAAGGAGGAGCCCGGCCAGGAGACAACCCACAGAGCCTAGTCCCTCCACGTGCCAGAGCCTCCCCGAGTCCCGGCAGAGTACTTCCGGAGAAGCGGACTGCCCTGTCTTTCCCTATAGGACTGACCGTGGGTGCTACTGGGACGTAAGTTGGGGCTTGATCAACCCTGGCTGGGTCACCTGGGTGAGGGTGTATGTTACGAGACCCGAAACACCCAATGACCCCAGGCTACAACACTGATGATACGTCCCAGTTGCATCCATGTGATGTTTTTCTTTATAATATGCTCTATTGATTTATTGAATACACAGGACCACAATGGAAACAAGTCCCCGGGACCTGTTTGTGTTACCCTTTTGGTTAAAGTGTTTAAATGTACCTACATGCTGTTTACATTTTTGACGAATAAAGTATTTAATGAATCAACCAAAGAACATGAAATACAAAAATACAAAACATTCTGTTACAACTATAGATATTTCACAGGTAACCCACTTAAAGTTGTTTTTATGTTGTTTCTTTAAAGCGACTTTGGGTATTTAGAAAAGCACTACATAAATTGTATGTATTATTATTTTGACTTGCTCCTCACAGAAATTGTGTGTGTGTGTGTGTGTGTGTGTGTGCGTGCGTGTGTGCATATGTACGTGTGTGTGCAGTAGGCTACCACATGTCTGCTGGTATTGTATCATCGCATCTGGAAACAATCCTACAGTTCCTGTGAAGGTGATTCTCTTCCTATGAGTGAGGGCCCTATTCATTACATACTTACACACAGACAGTAATTGTCATCTTATAGAATTGACCCTCTAGTTTTCAGCTCCTGATTGGTAGAGAGGCAGGCGGTGCCATGGTAACACATGATAATGAAGCCCTCATGTAGGTGCATGTTACTGTGTGTTGTATACAGGAAGTTGTATACTTGTCTAGTGTATAGACGTAGTAAAGGGAAATAATGTGATTTTTGAGAATGTGTTGTGAGCTTGCGTTGTGACTTGTGAGCTTGTAGATCGGCTATTTTCAAATAAAATCTTGCGGGAAATTATAATAAGCAGATCTGGCAACCCTGGTTGGAGGCGAAGCTGAGTGTGTATGAGGAGTGGCCGTCCTCTTCACGTTGGTCACGACGACCTCACTTTTCCCCCTTTTTTTCCTTTTTTGGGTTACCAATGCGCGCGACCCCAACGGCATCTTCCCGCGGCCCCACTTCATATGACCTTTCAAAGTCACTTTGAAAACTGAGAGAATGCTTTTTAATAATAAACTAAGTAAAAAGACATGAAAGAGCAGGGTTTTACAAGCAAAACAGACAAACGCATGAATTATGAAGAAAAGGAGCGTGAAATGCGTTTTAAGATGCTTTAAAAACGTAGACTGACTCAGCTTCTTTGACATTTCGGAGCCACATGCTAGACTTATATATGATCTTAAATTACAAATGGCAACAGTTACTGAGGATCCACATTCCTCCTGATTATTAGAAGTCTTCACTGATGTTAATACACTTGCTATATACTGTATGTCAAGTTAAATTAAGTCAAATGTATTTATGAGGCACATTTAAAAAAACAACTCCCACTGACCAAAGTGCTGTACAGAGCAGGAGCTAAAATCACAAATGCAAAATCCATAGACATAAACAAGACATACAGTTCAAAGACACTGCAATACAACACTCTGCAATAAGAACAGTAAAAACACATCTTTTGAAAATAGCCGTTCTAGAAGCTGTGAGCATGAAGATCAGCTTATTTTCAAAAGGCCGAAGATTTAAAATAATTGTAGTGGAGTAAAAGTACAATACAGTATGTGCCTCTGAGATTAGTGGAGTAGAAGTAAATGTACTGAAAATTGGAAATGCTCCAGTAAAGTAAAAATACCTCAAAATTGTACTTAAGTAAATGTACTTAGTTACTTTCCACCACTGGGGTACAGTAGATCTGACAGGGAGGGGAATGCTGTTCCACAGTCTAGGCCCTAAGGGCTGTATGCCATGCACACATCTTTGAAAAACACAGAGAAAGACAGAGTTAGCTTTGGTCATGAAGGTGAAGGTGTAGAATTTACACGTCTTTCCAGTGGAATGTTTAAGTCCGGAGACGACCGTCTATACGCCATAGGAAAAAGACTTGTTGGAGGATTTATGGGGCTTACCTGTTCACCCCTGTTGGAGCACACTTAGTCCTCCCTCTACCTTGTAATGTAGCCCTGAGCACACCCACACAAAATGAGCCACTTACACATACACTGAAGAGCTGCTTCAACAACTTCAACCCCAGCATCCCCATTCTGGGGGGAACGTCGACCAAAGTAGATCGGCTATTTTCGTCAAAGACGTTTGGTGTAGATCGCCAAAGTAGCCTACAGTGCAAGTGTAGAGGGTCTAAGTGGTTACTTATTTTGGACTTATTTTGTCTCAATTGCACACAATTGTTTTTGTTGCATTCCTGAGCCAACAATTTGATGGCCGGGTGTATTTCCGGTAGGAGACACAAAGAGTCTACTTTGTGTCTCCTACCGGATACATTAGCATCTTTCCACCAGTAATCAAATTATTGGCTCAGGAATGCGACAAAAACAAAAAAATCCATAAATTCAAGGCTTCATGGGGTGTGTAATTGATAGCAGATATGTCATTTTTTGGGTGAACAACTCCTTTAACTGTACTATTTTACCTACAGTAACTGTACTTAACTTTAACTGTACTATTTCTCATAGTTTGTCCTATGAGAAATTTGTCCTAACTCATAAAGGACAAAGGATAAACGGGTGAAATTGGAAGTTATGAAACACAAATAAATTGGAACTGGAACACTAGAAAAATCGCTTAAATGACAACTTTGTTTTTTTACAACCAATGTTTATGTTTTAGATTGTAATTAAAGAAAATAAAAGGTGAGTGTTAAAATTTTTAAATTGACTGCTTTCTATAGTTTTAGCAATTTTCACAATCTTTTTTACAGTGTTTTCACAGTGGGCGGGGGCATTCTGTCCGGTGGCTAAATATGTATTTTTTTAACACATTAACCCGGCGTTTTCTTTATTATTATTTACAGTAGCTCTTCTAGCCCCCAATAACTCACATCTGGCCATCTCAGATAGCCGGACCTTTTTTATTGTGTAAAAAAGGCATATTTAGCCACCGGACAGAATGCCCCCGCCCACTGTAAAAAATATCGCAAAAAATGCTAAAACTATTGAAAGCAGTAAATGAAAAAAAAATTACACTCATCATATATTTACTTTAATTACAAGCTAAAATATAAACCTTGGTTGTAAAAAAACAAAGTTGTCCTTTAAAGAGGGGCAGCACTCATCACCACTGGTTTCAAGTCATTTAATATTTCTCCTGTTCCTGTTTATTATTGTGTGAAATATCTCTAGCTGTCCTCCAGTTAACCTTACTCACTAATACTTACTGTAATCCAGGATGCGGTTAATAGATGATCATCAGGTCAATATCCATGTGTGTGTGTGTGTGTGTGTGTGTGTGTGTGTGTGTGTGTGTGTGTGTGTGTGTGTGTGTGTGTGTGTGTGTGTGTGTGCGCGTGCGTGCGTTTGTGTAGGGGTGTTTCTGTGGGATTCATACATAATTCAGCCAGCTCATCATGACTTCAGTAAAATATCAAGAAATGACCTTTTATTCTCGAGCGCACAAAGGAACCATTTCTCAAGAGGTGACACAGATCTTTGACGCACTAGGAAAGAAAAAGCCGTTTTCCTACACAGTCTGAGCAATTTTCAACCACTTCGGCCATCATCTTACAGAATATAATGAAGTTATTGTATGAGACTATGAGGGTCCTTGAGGGGGTTCCAGGGGGTCCCCAGCAAAATGAGGAACAGTTTAACCACATTTTAACCACCAACTTTTATCCTTTGACTATTTGAAAATATCCGATTTACAAACTCACAATGTGTCACAATGAGACGTTGTACAGCTTGTACTGTAGATCGGCTATTTTTTATATTTGGAAAAATCGTGCAAAGTTGAGGATAGTTTATCAATAATCTTTACAATATTTAAGAACACAAATCTTGAAATCTTTTCAGATGGGAGACGATACATGTCAAGGAGGTCCTTGACATGAAAAAGTTTGAGAACCACTGCGGTACAGTATATCATATTTAGTTTGCCACCTCTGGGAGCCATGCCACTGCAGCAGTCACTAACATAAACCAGCCTCCGAACGTCGTTTTGTTATAGAATACGATCACGAGTATGAAACGCAGGACAGAAATGCATAGATCAGCAAAAAGGGGTCCGACAGGACTCCCAGAGAGAGGGGAGTTTTATGATCTTAACCCATTAAGACCGGGAACGCATCTGTGTGTCATTTTAAGATTCCTTTGGGCTATTCAAAAATAGCAGATCTACAAGCTCATAGCGCGGCACCGAACTTGTATATCTGCTATTTTTGAAAAATTGGGAACATTTTTGCAAATCTTTTGAATATATATATATTTTTAAAGCGAACATTTTTAACTCAAATCTTTGCTTCTGGGTGGTCCCTGGAACAACATATTTTGAGATGGGGTGGGGGGTCCGCGGCCAAATACATATCATTTTGGGGGTCCTTGACATGGAAATGTTGGAGCCCCACTGATATAGCAACATACTGTTAGGATTTAAACCTTTTTAGATATGTATTTGGCCGCGGACCCCCATCTCCAAAATGTTTTGTTCCAGGGACCCCCCCAGAAGCAAAGATTTGAGTTACAAATTTAAAAACACATATTCAAAGATTTGCTAAACATTTCACGATTTTTGAAGTGGCAGATCTAAGAGCTTGTAGATCTGCTATTTTTGAATCGCCAAAGCATAAAATACTGGGTTTAAGTGGTCACACACAGATGCGCTCCCGGTCTTAATGGGTTAAACATTCCAACCTCTTCGGCCTTTTTCATTTGTGGCCTATAACATCACAGAGCCCGTGTGCATGTGCATGTGCATGTCCCAACGCTTGATTTACCAGCCAACATCAAATCTCCTGCCTCAATTCATGGCTGGGGGTGAGGTGGGGGGGTGACAGGGCTGCAACAGTGAAATGGAAATCTGGAAGGCGAGCAAAACATGTGCTTGAGAACCCATATCTTCTGGAATCTATACGTGTTTGGCATCGTGGTGCATGTCATAGCAAATTACACACTATATAGGGGGAACCTGGTTTCCCAGCATGTTGATACGATTCATGAATTGTGTAACCAATACTGTACATTAATTCAATTTAAAAAATCAAGTCGGTGTCACCGTTCGTTATATCCATTGAATCGATACATGAAGCTGCAGTTTGAAGAATGAAAATTAGATCTCATATCCCCATAAATCCATAACCTATGTTCTACACTACCGCGGTTCTCAAACATTTTCATGTCAACGGGCCCCACAAATTGATACAGTATATATTTGGCCGTGGACGACCCCCCCCCCCATCTGGAAAGATTTGTGTAACATTTTTCAAAACTATTCCAAACATGTCGCATTGTGAGCTTGTACGTTGGCTATTTTCAAACAGCCGAAATACTTTATAACATAGGGTTAAAGTGGCTTTGATGCAATATGAACTCATTTGGCTGGGGACCCCCTGGAACCCCCACAAGGACAACTGGGGATCCACGGACCTCACTTTGAGAACAACCGCTACAGCAGAAACCCAGAGTAAGAGCCAAGCACTTCAGTAAACATACCGTAAATTTCATACCACCATAAACACTCAAACACACACACACGCACGCACGCACGCAAGGAAGCACGCAAACACACACACAAAGTCACTGAAACTGGCCCGCCTGTTGTGTTTAGACTGAATGACTCTACATACATACGTACATCCTCTCCTATGGGGTTGCTGTCTCTGCGGCTCTCTTTCTCTATCATTCATATTTAGCACAAAGAAAGAAGAAAAATGTCCAAATGGTTCTTATTTCCCCTTCCCCTTTACTCTATATCCAGTCTCCAGTGATGCCTCAGCAATGTTAACATAATGTATGAGCTGTCACATAGAGACATACTGCTCAACACACCACCTGTCTACTTAGGACCAGTCAACCACAGATGTACTGTAGAGCTGACACTATGAGATACTTTATAGTCCCCCTGGTGTAAAAACTCACTTTAAAACCCACCGCTTTAAAGCAGGGGATTAGATAAGACGGTGTCAGTGAGCATTAGCTCTTTATTGGTCATCTGAGGGTAGGACACATATTGCATAAAGGGTGTGTTTGCACCATCAGCACTTTATCCTATATATATTAAAATTGGCTTATGGCTGGGACCACGTCGTAACCATAACCATATAAGGAGTTTCCAATGCAGCTACGCCCAATTATGGAGTGTGTTGTCTAACCCATTGGTTCTCAAAGTGGGGTCCGGGGACCCCCAGGGGTCCTTGAGGGAGTTCCAGGGGGTCCCCAGCTAGATGATAGATAGTTAGGAACCAAATTGACCCTTATGGGTCTGTAACTCAGAGAGTGTACAAACCAAATGGTGTGTAAACCAAATGGAACAAACCAAATGGAACAAACCAAATGGAACAAACCAAATGGTGTGCAAACCAAATGGAACAAACCAAATGGGTGTACAAACCAAATGGAACCAAATGGACCCTAACGGCTCCATTTGGTTCCATTTGTACACCCTGAGAGTTAAATTAACATTGATTTTACAATATCATTTGGGATCCCAGAGGTAGAAATGCCATTAAATGGGGGTCCGTAGCCTAATGCATGTCAAACTGGGGGTATATCTTTTCAAATGGGGGTCCGCGGGCGCGTCAATTTGGTGGTTCTTGACGTGAAAAGGTTTGAGAACCACTGGTCTAAACTAAATGTTTTGTCAAATACACCTATATGCCAGCATCTGTCATTCTGTCAGCTAAAAACTTAGTTTTGTTGTTATTTTCAATGTAATTCATTTCATAGCTTGTCATTTCCTGGAAAATGGAAAATAATGACTCATCGTGCACTCGGGAATCCCAGCCAATAAGATCAAGTTCGAATTCAAATACATTTTACGGTAACCCACTCTTGGGGATTGGCATGTTAAGTAGTGACACATGAGCTTGTAGATTGGCTATTTTTCACTATTTGAAGACATTTCACAATAGGGTGACCACAGCCAGAGGTTATGGCTATTCCGGGGGTCCTTGGCATGGAGGCGTTTGGGAACACCTGCCTCAGACCCTCTCTCTGCCAAGGTTATGGACTTCAAGTTGTCCCTGCAGCGGAGGTGTTGAGCACAGTGGTGGAAAAAGTACTCAAGTGTTTTACTTAAGTAAAAGTATCAATACTGCAATGTAGAAGTACTCTGTTACAAGTAAAAGTCCAGAATTGAAAATTTACTTGAGTAAAAGTAAAAAAGTATGGGTATCAAAATGAACTTATAGTATCAAAAGTAAAAGTACAAAAATGTTTGAAAATAGCAGATCTACAAGCTCACAACGCGTCGCGATGCGACGCGTTGTGAGCTTGTAGATCGGCTATTTTTCAAATAGCTTAGGTATAACTTGAGTAAATGTACTTAGATACTTTACACCACTGGTTGAGCATGTATTGTTCTACACTGTCTCCTTTCCAAGGCCCTTTAATCCGTATTACAACAGGGAGTGTAATAACCAATCGATTGTGTAGGTTTGTTTATTTAGATCACTATTAGCTGTTACCAATAACAGCCACTCTTTCCGTTAAGATACTGTAGGTGACGTGTTTGCATATTACTTATGGGATATGGGATTCAGACTGGGTTGAGTTCCAACAAAAATAAACCATTTCATAGGTTATTATTTGAAAACAGGCCACGACTGTTGGATCAAAGGAGGCAGGCAGAATGCACAGGGAACCACCATGTATTTGGATATACACACACGTAACGCACGCACGCACGCACGCACGCACGCACGCACGCACGCACGCACGCACGCACACACACACACACACACACACACACACAGACACAGACACAGACACACACACACACACACACACACACACACACACACACACACACACACACACACACACACACACACACACACACACACACACACACACACACACACACACACGTCCTGGTTGGTCAGAGTACCATGTATCCTGCGGTTCCAGCTGGATTGATGCAGACCCCGGGTCCTCAGGTGGGAGACATGAGGTAGAAGCCCCCCACCCACACACACACACACACACACACACACACACACACACACACACACAGACACACACCCTTACTATTATGTGAAAAGAATTATGATGAAATAATAAGAAAACAGACATAGGATATTATCCTATATTAAAATAGGCTTAAGGGAGGATGTGTGGGTGGGTGGGCGGGCAGACCACGTCGTCACGCTCATGTCACCATGACTCAGCTATAACCATAATAAGGAGTGCAGCTGCGCCCAAATATGGAGTGTGTTGTCTAACCTCAATGTGTCGTCATGGCATCAGGCGCAAACAAATCAGTCAACTCCATATATGGGCACAAGAGGAGGCTTGCCCATATATTGTTATATACTGATCATGGATCTCCATACTGTATACGCGCATTAAAGGGACATGGACAGACAGATACAGAGAAGCTCCATATATAGGCATATCAGTCGGATCGGCGGTGCAACGTATGAAACTCTAGTCATGTGAAGTAAAATAAAGCGAAAACCTACAAAGTGCCTTTAAAACAGAAAACAAGTGTCTAAGTGGTCTAAGTTTGGCGCTGCTTCTCAACCTGTGGGCCAGGGCTCACTGGTGGGCCGAGAGGGAATTGCAACTGGGCCCCCAAATAATGGGCAAAACACTAAGATTTTATTGGTAACATAACATTAATAAAAAAAATTATGTAAAAAGAAATGTCATGGTATCTTTTCTTTAAAATCCGGAAAATGACTACGTTGGTTCCATTGATCCACGCCGGGAACACAGTCGATTGATTGATCATTAAAATAAACACACTCTAAATTAAACACTTAACACAGCTGCCGTGTTGAGTGGTGAGCGGGCCGCGACCCGGAAAAGGTTGAGGACCACTGCACTAGAGGAAAGACCATGTGGCCAACTACATCAGCTGGGTTCATCCTTCCATCTCTCTGTAATGAGATATCTGGTGTGGAAGGTTGATTATACACGAATCCACGCGCCGCCATTGCTGCGGTCTTACGTCCGCGTAGCGTTCAGACCGCAGCAATGGCTGCGCGCAGGGCAGCGCGCCGTGGATTCGTGTATAGTGTGGCATGTGGGCGGTGGTGGAAAGTAACTAAGTACATTTACTTAAGTACTGTCCTTAAGTACAATTTTGAGGTTTTGTACTTTATCAGAGTAATTCCAATTTCCAATACTTCTACTCCACTACATATCCAAATAGTGTACCTTTTACTACCACCACATTTATTTGAAAACTTTATTTACTAGTTACTTTGTAGATTTTGATTGTTCTTACAAAACATACAGTAAACACTTATATTACCCTGTATACTTTTCGGCCATTTGAAAATATCCTTGTGAGCTTGTAGATCTGCTATTTTCAAAAGATTTTAATACATTTTATACATTTGAAAAGTACTTTCTACTTTTCGTACTGTAAGTATATTTTGACACCAATACTTTTGTACTTTTACTTTTTTAATTCCAGATTTTATTAATTTGTAACAGAGTATTTCTACATTGCAGTATTGACACCTTTACTTAAGTAAAACATTTGAGTACTTTTTTCCACCACTGCCATGAAGCCACCTTTATCATCAGGGTAGCATGGAGGTGCACAGCACAGTCCAAGGCTATCCAGCCAGTATTTTAAACCACTTGACAGCATCTAGTCCTGCTATAGTGCATCCATCCAACTCTGCTGGCAGAGATAAACATACAGGTTTTGAACGGTCCAGTGAAATGAGGGTAAATATTTAACACACTGCTGTATTTTCTACTTTTATTCAGCTTTACCATTCCTCTATGTATATGGAGGTATTAGGAACCAAACAGGGAGGTCTGTTCAATACGTGTGTGTATGTGTGTGTGTGTGTGTGTGTGTGTGTGTGTGTGTGTGTGTGTGTGTGTGTGTGTGTGTGTGTGTGTGTGTGTGTGTGTGTGTGTGTGTGTGTGTGTGTGTGTGTGTGTGTGCGTGTGCGTGTGCGTGTGCGTGTGCGTGTGCGTGTGCGTGCGCAGCAGCAGAGTATGTGCTGGAGTGTGTGAGAGAGACTAGAGTAAAACAGTAAAACAGTAAAAGAGTGAGGCAGACACACAGAGAGATAGTGAGACAGAGACAGACAGAGAGAGACAGAGTGTGACTCAGAGAGAGAGAGAGAGGGGGGGGACCAAAATGAAAAACAGAGAGACAGAGACAGATAGACATACACACACAAGAGAGACGTGGAGAGACAGAGAGACACAGAGAGATAGTGAGACACAGAGAGAGAGAGAGAGAGAGAGAGAGAGATGGAGACAGAGAGAGAGAGAGAGAGAGAGATAGTGAGACAGAGAGAGAGAGAAAGAGAGAGAGATAGTGAGATGGAGACAGAGAGAGAGTGTGGACCAAATGGAAAACAGAAAGACAGAGAGAGAGACAGAGACGAGGCATGTGAGAGCAGGAGAGGGGGCAAATCCTAAAATCCCATGAGGAAGTTATTACTTCCATCCCCTTGAAACATACACACACACACACACACACACACACACACACACACACACACACACACACACACACACACACACACACACACACACACACACACACACACACACACACACACACACACACACACACACACACACACACCACTCACACACATAACCACACCTGTGCACGCAAGCATGCACGCACGCACACACACACACACACACACACACACACACACACACTCACATGCACACATTTAGGCCGACAAATAAATAAATAAACAGAGAGGGAAGAGAACAATATCTCCATTTAGAAGCCCATCGTGTCTGGGTCCCATTCAACCCCACACACACACACACACACACACACAGAGACACACACACACACACACACACATTCTCTGCATGGGGTGAACATTAGGAAAGTTTGGGTTCTCCACTTTCCTCATCTTCCCATTCTCCTCCTCCTTATCCCTCTCTCTCTCTCTCTCTCTCTCTCTCTCTCTCTCTCTCTCTCTCTCTCTCTCTCTCTCTCCTCTCTCTCTCTCTCTCTCTCTCTCTCTCTCTCTCTCTCTTCTCTCTCTCTCTCTCTCTCTCTCTCTCTCTCTCTCTCTCTCTCTCTCTCTCTCTCTCTCTCTCTCTCTCTCTCTCTCTCTCTCTCTCTATGCTGAGAGTCGCGGAAGCTGAAGCTATATCTGATTACGACATACATGCTACCTCCAACGACGCATTACTCACTGCCCCACTCACTAGGCTGGGCCGACGTGTGTGTGTGTGTGTGTGTGTGTGTGTGTGTGTGTGTGTGTGTGTGTGTGTGTGTGTGTGTGTGTGTGTGTGTGTGTGTGTGTGTGTGTGTGTGTGTGTGTGTGTGTGTGTGTGTGTGTGTGTGTGTGCGTGCGTGCGTGTGTGTGTGTGTTTATTACAGCCTGAGCAGAAACCCACCCCCTAACTCACCCCCTGGCTGGCTGCAGAGCTCTACGCTGCCAGGCTTTCTGCCAAGGGATTGCTCAGCATTTGAGAGAGAGAGAGAGAGAGAGAGAGAGAGAGAGAGAGAGAGAGAGAGAGAGAGAGAGAGAGAGAGAGAGAGAGAGAGAGAGAGAGAGAGAGAGAGAGAGAGAGAGAGAGAGAGAGAGTCAGAAGGGAGGGCCAAACTGTGTATGAGAGAGAGCAGGGGGTTGAAAAAGAGAGACAGAGGTGGACCTGAGCTCCTATAGGAGAGGCAACACACAGAGAAGCAGAGCAACACAGACAGCAGCCCAGGAGAGGAGACACTGCTTAGACAGCAGAACAACCACAGATACACTCTGACTGTCAAATGATTTGACCACAGACAGACACACACACACACACACACACACACACACACACACACACACACACACACACACACACGCGCGCGCGCACACACGCACACACGCACGCACGCACGCACGCACGCACGCACACACACGCACACACACACGCACACACAGCCTGTTTCTAACACACACACACGTGCAGAGGAGAGGAGTGCGGTGCATCAGCATGTTTGGGTGGAGCGTTCCCCGGGCCGCGTGCCTCGTGTCAGTGTTGATGTGGTCAGCTGTAGCCTATGAGGATGATATCGAGGTCAACTACGGCGACCCCTTCTACAACGAGATCGTAGAGGGAGACGCGCAGGAAGGTACGTTTACCCCATGTGACTGTGTGTGTGTGAGTGAGAGTGACTGTGTGAGTCTACACCCCAGAGTCAATCTAGTGAGAGTACATTTGGTTTGTTCAAATGGACCTGTAATTATGGGTCCATTTGGTTACATTTGTAACCATGTGGACCTGTACTTATGGGTCGATTTGGTTACATTTGTAACCAAGTGGACCTGTAATCATGGGTCCATTTGGTTACATTTGTAACCAAATGGACCTGTAATTATGGGTCCATTTGGTTACATTTGTAACCAAGTGGACCTGTAATTATGGGTCCATTTGGTTACATTTGTAACCAAATGGACCTGTACTTATGGGTCCATTTGGTTGCACTTGTACAGTTCACAGTCTCTCAGAATTACGAATGGATACATTCAAATGATCCCTGACGACTTTATGGTCTAGTGCAGAGGTTCTCAACCTGTGGGTCAGGACCCCTAGGGTCCCCAGATGACAGTGAATTGACAATTTAAGGACTTTTAAGACCTTTTTAATACCTTAAAAAAATAATAATAATAATAAAATCCATTACTGCATCAAAAGTAATCAACAAACTATACATTACAAACTGGTCAAACGTTAGCCAAATTGTCAAATAATATAAGAAAAAAAAGAATCTGTGGAGTCAAACTAAATGTAATGCCTCAACTCCTACATTCCAAGTGCTTGTCAGGGTGGGGGGTCCCTCCCCAGTTCAAATGCCCCCTCCCCAGTTCAAATGTGATTATTTTGACGGGTCACGGCCTGAAAAGGTTGAGAACCACTGATCTAGTGTAATTATTGTTGAGTAATAATGTCGTCAACAATAACAACAAAACCTTTTGTGTCAGGAGTGCAGGTGTGTGTTAGATATGTCTTAACCAGTTAAACCCTCAAGTCTTAGAGAACCGGAATTGAGTTACAACTGTACTTTATCCACTTGTTTCCATCTACAAAAATTACCAAAATCTCTTCGCCAAAAAATAGCTGATCTACAAGCTCACAATGTGTCGCGAATGCTCCCTCCAGAATATGGATGCTGGGAAAGTATCCTGGTTTCCATTGTTACATGGAGATTACTCAGTCAACTTTAAAACATGGACGTTAGGTCACGGTATGTTTTGTATGTACAGTCAGTGTAATAATGGTAACAAGGGAGGATTCTAATGAACAAGGTTCACACAATATCCCTCTCACACACACACACACACACACACACACACACACACACACACACACACACACACACACACACACACACACACACACACACACACACACACACACACACACACACACACACACACACACACACACACACAGTCAGATAGGGGCTTGTGAGGTAGTTTTTATGTGTGAAAATACATGTATGTGCTGTAGGCTGTGTGTGTGTGTGTGTGTGTGTGTGTGTGTGTGTGTGTGTGTGTGTGTGTGTGTGTGTGTGTGTGTGTGTGTGTGTGTGTGTGTGTGTGTGTGTGCCTGTGCGTTTGTGGAGTCTCATTGATGTACAGAATGTGCAGTGGTGGAAAGTAACTGAGTACTGTATTTAAGTACAATTTTGAGGTATTTGTACTTTACTTGAGTATTTCCAATTTCCAATACTTTTACTTCTACTCCACTACATCTCAGAGGCAAATATGGTACTTTTACTCCACTACAATTATTTGAAAACTTTAGTTACTAGTTAATTTGTAGATTTTTATATTATTACAAAACATACATTACCCACTTCAGCCCTATACACATTTCGGTCATTTGAAAACAACCGATCTACAAGCTCACAATGCGTTACGCATTGTGAGCTTGTAGATCGGCTATTTTCAACAGATTTTGTAAAAACTTGTAATGGGACATTCTGCTTTTACTTTACTTTTGGTACTTTAGGTACATTTTGATGCCAATACATTTATACTTTTACTCAAGTAAATGTTTAATTCCAGACTTTTACTTGTAACAGAGTATTTCTACATTGCAGTATTGATACTTTTACTGTGCTTAAGTAAAAAGTGAGTACTTTTTCCACCACTGAGCATGTGTGACATGTACTGTATGGCAACACTGAGTGACACTGAAGGCAACTCTTTCATAATGTGATAGAAGCATGGAGTACTTCAGCAGAGCTCTTCTTACACAGTGTTCATGTAACTCTGAGAGGGTACACATGTAACCTAATGAGTGTACAGTATGTGAACTGACGCTGAGAAACACTACATAAAACTGCATGTATATAAGTCTATTACAGCAGGGGCTCCAGGGTCAAAGAGAGATACAGTACATGGTGTTACGGTATTAGCTGTGTGTGTGTGTGTGTGTGTGTGTGTGTGTGTGTGTGTGTGTGTGTGTGTGTGTGTGTGTGTGTGTGTGTGTGTGTGTGTGTGTGTGTGTGTGTGTGTGTGTGTGTGCGTGCGCGTGCGTGTGCGTGTGTGTGTGTGCGCGCGCGTGCGCGCCCAAAATGTCCCCTCAAGTATAGTAAAATGAGTTTTATGGTTTATTTGGGGAGTTAGGCTTACAATTAGTAAAGGATTCAGGTTGGGGTTAGGTGTAGGATTAGGCATTTAGAGGTTATAGATTTAGTTTTTTTTGGGGCTTTAGGTTACAAATTGGAAAATTAAAATAAAATGAAATTCATAAAATTGTAAAAAGTATGTGTGCGTGCGTTCGTGCATGCGTGTGTGTGAGTGTCTGTGTCTGTGTCTCTGTCTGTCTCTGTGTGTGTGTGTGTGTGTGTGTGTGTGTGTGTGTGTGTGTGTGTGTGTGTGTGTGTGTGTGTGTGTGTGTGTGTGTGTGTGTGTGTGTGTGTGTGTGTGTGCACTGAGATGAGCCCGGGGCTTTTTAGCTGCCTGTTGGGAAGAAGAGCACATACTGTAACATGTAACAAAGCATGAATGACGGCTCACTAGTCTCAGGGATAGTGTTACTGTACTATTCAATTATGGGATTCTTCCCCCACCTGATTTCGAAGCCATCTGGTGTGTGTGTGTGTGTGTGTGTGTGTGTGTGTGTGTGTGTGTGTGTGTGTGTGTGTGTGTGTGTGTGTGTGTGTGTGTGTGTGTGTGTGTGTGTGTGTGTGTGCGCGCGCGCGCATGTGCATGTGCATGTGCGAGAGAGAGAGAGAGAGAGAGAGAGAGAGAGAGAGAGAGAGAGAGAGAGAGAGAGAGAGAGAGACAGAGAGAGAGAGAGAGAGAGGAAGAGGGAGAAACTGAGAGAGACCCTGAGAGAGAAAGACAGAAAGTATGAGAGAGAGAGAGAGAGAGAGCGAGATGGGAAAGTGTGCATGAAAGGAAGAGACTCTGCATGTTTGTTTATGTGCACTCCCAAATGGGATGGTGTGGTGGTGGGGTATGTGTAAACACAGAGGTGTGTGTGTGTGTGTGTGTGTGTGTGTGTGTGTGTGTGTGTGTGTGTGTGTGTGTGTGTGTGTGTGTGTGTGTGTGTGTGTGTGTGGCGTGCGTGCGTGCGTGCGTGCGTGCGTGCGTGCGTGCGTGCGTGCGTGCGTGCGTGCGTGTGTACAGTTTAAGTGATGTGGTCCCTGAGTGCAAAAGCCTTTTTTGCATGAGTTAGCGTTTGTTTGTGTATTAAACTGGCAGGCTTTGTAATTGGTGCCTCAGCAGTAAACAGGCAACGTACTTTATTCTGGGCAGAGCCTGGGATCATTAAAGGTGAGAATGAGCGGTGGCTATGTAACAAATGATGGAAACTAGCGAAACACAAAACATTAATTACAAGCACTGCAGGTAGTTAGTCACTGTCTGGCTGCCAGGGCATGAGATATGGATGAAGGAAAGGAAAGGAAGGAAGGAAGGAAGGAAGGAAGGAAGAGAAACAAACAAACAACAAACAAAACTATCAGAATAAATAAACAACAATAACAAAAAAGAAGAATAAAAAGACCACAGTGCTCTTGTGTGAGTGGAAGTACAATGTGAAAGAGAGAGAAAAGAAGAAAGAATGTGAGAGACAGAGAGGGAGAAAGAAGTGAGGTTAAAGGGATAGTTCACCCAAACAATAACTTTTTTTCTATTGATTAGTCACCCCATGGAGACTCATGGATGTTTTTGTCGCATTCGCAAGCCAATAATTTGATGACCAGTGGACCGGTAGGCAGCAGTTCCGGTAGGAGACACACACCAGTCATCAAATCATTGAATTAGGAACGCGACATAAACCAAAACATATCCATGAATTCAAGTCTAATCGATAGTAAAAAAAAAGTCATTTTGGGGGTGAACTATCCCTTTAAGAAATACCACAGTCAAATGAAAATCAGCTGATATAAATATCTACTTTCTGCTTACTTACTCTAAACTCGCATTCAGTCATATACTGTACATATCCATATCCAAAAATGTACGTTTTCTTTTTAAATGCCTGAAACTGACATGCCGCGATGCAATGCGTTGTGAGATTGTACATTGGCTCAAAAAAAAGAATTGCTCTTAGCTTGTGGTTTATACGGTAGTTGATATGAATGAGAAATCGCGAAAGATCGTTTTTCATTTAAATTGCACACCAGAAATATCAGCAAAATCTGACTTAGCTAAACCAATAAAGTCAACAAAGCCATATCATCACAAACCACAGATGATGTACATGAGCGATTATACTATTACAATCTCAACATTAGCGGTTTAGACTTTCTTCTTTTTTTCCAGTATTCCCATGAGTGCTCAACAGGCAGTAGCCCAGCAGACGTCCAACAGGATCAATGGCCAAGGGCTTATCTTAAATCTTATTTAAGCAAAACTCAAGACAGGTCCTTACTTATCACATCTGACACTATATTTTTTCACATCCTGTAAAATAACACCGATAGAGACTGCTGCTTTGAGCCTTAAAACATAAACCTTTCGATTCTGTGCCAAAACCTCTTGATAATGCCTTTACAGGTATATTTTAAAAACTTTATGGCAGGGGTCTTCAACGTTTTCAGGCCAAGGACCCCCTAGCTGAGAGAGAGATGAAGCAGGGACCCCCTCTATATTGTATAAAATTGTGTTGTAGATTAAACTTTTTCTTTTTTTTAACTTGGTCTGCTCTTTTTTTTCCCTCTACACCTATACCTCTTTGCCAAAAATAGCCGATTGACAAGCTCACAGCGCGAGGCGTTGTGAGCTTGTAGATCGGCTATTTTTGGCTAAAGTTCTCATCAGAAATGGGATGCTAGTGGTTAATGTGAAAACATATCACGCAAAGATTTGGCGGCCCCCCTGTAGTAACTCTGAGGACCCCTTAGGGGTCCCGGACCCCCTGTTGAAGACCCCTGCTTTATGGGAACAAGGTTTCGTCGCTCTCCCATTAAAAATCTGTTTACAGTAAAGGCCTGTTTTTAATGGCAACCATGTCAGCGAAGAAATACAATTCTTTGTATTGAACTTGGTGAATACTGCAACTGATTTGATTCCCCCCCAAGGTTTTTTTGGGGGCTTTTTGGCCTTTATTTATAGTTTTACAGAGACAGACAGGACACAGGGAGAGAGAGAGATGGGGAAAGACATGCAGCAAATGTCGGGAATGGGACTCGAACCCGCGATGCGCTGTCAGGCTACTTTGGAGCCTATAGGTGCCCGGACCGCTACGCCAGCAGTCCGGGCCTTCTTCTGTTATCTTCCCACCTCACTATGCCGCCCTCTTCCTTCCCATTTCCCCTGAACCTCACAAGACAAATGAATCAACATGTCCCTTTCCAGTCAAAAACGCGTTTGAAGGATGTTGCAAGATTGTCTGGTTTGTGTGGTAACCCACCCGCCCCACCCCACCCTAAACCTATGCCTCAGCATCCTGTCTGCTTTCTTTATCTTCCTGTCGTCACGCGTTCTCAGCCTCACACGACTCCTCTCGCTCAGAACTAAGACCATGTCCTCGGCTAAACCGGACAGGCTCTTATCTTCACGGTGGAGAACTAGACCAGTGGTTCTAAAAGTGGGGTCCAGGTTACCCTTGGGGTTCCATAAGGGGGTTCTAAATGGACCGTTTGTAACTCTGAGCGTATACAAATGGAACCAATGGGTCCATTTGGCTCCATTTGTACACTCTCAGAGTTATGAGGGTCCTTGAAATTAAAAAAGAACCACTGATAGACGCTCATCTGCCAAAACATATACAAGACAGGGCTGAGTGCAGAACAACATGCTGGCGGGTCAACACGCTCATGCGCCAACAGCCTATTTTTCCCCAACATTTTTTTTAACATTGCTCTCGCTCTCTCTCTCTCTTTTGTTTCTTCGCCTTCCTCTCTTAATTCCTTCAGCCACACCAAGTCCAGCCCCCTGTAAGTCTTCGGACCCGACCAAATGGGACAAGCTCTTCTCCATGCTGGAGAACAGTCAGATGCGAGAGAACATGCTGCTGCAGTACGCTGATGACATCGTCAAGGTGGAGATGGGCTCACTTCGTGGAGAGATGCTGAGGTGAGGTCCACAAACAGAGTGCTAACTACTATAGCTACGGTATATCAGTGATTTCAACCCGTCGGCCCGGGGACCACTGGTGCGCCGTGAGGGTATTGCGGGTGGGCCTCCAAATAATTGGCAAAACTCTACGATTTTAATGATGTAATAGAGATACATAGGAATACTATGTTAATTCAAGCCAGAACACAATTAATTGATTGATCATTAACACATTGGCTGCCATGGACGCAGATCTGCGTTCATTTGCGCAAAAGCCCGCACACTGCCAAGAACGCAGATCTGCGTTCTTTCAAAAAAAAAAGTTTTTCAAAATAAAAGTTTTTTTTTTTTTTTTTTTTTTGACCCAAAGACCAAGGAGATATGATTTTCCGAAGATTTTGACTCCCAGACACTTCCTTGTAACTTAAAACTTAAAAATTCTGTATCTCGGCTCCTAAGTACTTTTTTTTTCTCATTGAAAAAGTCTGGCAGTCTACTGTAGGAAAAAAAAAAAAAGATGGCAGACAATGTGTTAAAATAAGCATGCTCTGAAAATGCACGCGGTCCAAGGTCAGATGGGTTCGAGTGGGACCTGATCCTGATCGAAGGTTGAGAACCACTGCTGTAACTGTATTGCACTAAACTAGGTTGATCTGGGTATTATAGGCTTGTGCTGAAGCACATCTGAACATGCCACCTTTCATTTCCCACTCATAAGGTTTGTCGCCGAGTACGGAGGCGCCTGCGGCGTCGCCGTGGAGACGGCGGGGAGAAGGATGTCCCTGCAGCTGGAGACCCGTCTGCGGGAAACCCTGGAGCACCTCAACCAGCGGGACTCCGGCAGGAACGCCGTCGTCGCCACATCTGGGAATACCTCTCAGAGTCAGCTGGAGGCCATGCTGCACCAGCTCTTGTCCATGTCCCGCGTGCAAGCCTCCCGGCTCGCCAAGCTGGAGACCAGCTGTTTGGGGCAGGGACCGGAGCCGCTGGCCAACCCCAAGATGCGGTTCCCGGCTCCAGAGAGAGGAGACGGAGGGACTCGGAAACAGGAAGTGACCTCGCCGGAAGGGGCGGGAGCCCTGGAGAAGACCCTGGCGGCCGTGGTAACAGAGCTGAAGGAGACCAGGGCGGCGCTCGAGCAGGCCATGAGCTCGTCGAGGCAGAGATTCCTGCCTGCAGGTAAGATACCATGTTGTTTTTTGCCGCCATCTCTCTCTCCCTTTCATCTTTTCTCTGTTTTCACTCTTCTTGGTCTGTCTCTTTGCTTCCCCCTTCCCGAGACGAGACCAGCCTTTGACCTCCACCTCTTTGTGTCATCTTTTTTCCTGTGTTGACACATTTGGGTCACGTTCCAAAACAGAAACACGAGACACACCCAGGGCCAACGCGATGTTTCCAGGACATCCTGCCCATCGTTGTCCTAAATACCTTTTTTCCATTTCCTCTGGCTGTGTTCAGGCTCCTCAAGTAGTAGCTCCTCTTCCCCCAGTAACATTACTGTCTATCTGGGAGACCTTGGCACGTTGGTTCTTGTTACAGTCCGTCCGACCGATGCCGGATTTTATATATCATGGACATCACTGTCCATCTCTAGACATCAGGATGAATTTATGTAATGCTTCTTTTACAAAGCCATGGTATGTGACCATTCTGTTCCTTTTCTCAAATAAAACAAAACACCTCATCCAGCCACAGGGACAGATTTTCGGACCCTCTGGTCCCGATTTGTCTAATCCTCATTGGCTAAATCTCAGAAACACACTGTGTACAGCCTCGTGATAATTCTGATCAGGGCATGACATCCCCGGAACACAAAACAACAGAACCAGGATCTCCATGCATCCGGAGAGCCATAAGGGTCCGTTTAGCTTGGATATCATGCAGAGGCCCTGTTTTAATCACTTAAACCCTCTAGATCTAGCAAACTGGACCTGAGCTGACTCTGTACTTGGACTAGTTTTTCTAGTCTACACCAAATCACTTTGCCAAAAATCTGTGGTGGAAAGTAACTAAGTACATTTACTCAAGTACTGTACTTAAGTACAAAAGGTATTTGTACTTTATTTGATTATTTCCAATTTCCAATACTTTTACTTGTACTACACTACATCTCAGAGGCATATTTTGTACTTTTACTCCACTACAATTATTTGAAATCTTTAGTTACTAGTTACTTTGTAGATTTTGATTATTATTACAAAACACATTAACCACTTCAGCCCTGTATATACATTTCGGCCATTTGAAAATAGCAGATCTACAAGCTCACAATGCGTTGTGATGCGACACATTGTGGATTTTGTAGATCTGCTATTTTCAAACAATGTTTACACAAAACTTGAAATTCTGCATAATGAGTACTTTTACTTTTGGTACCTTAAGTACATTTTGATGCCAATACTTTTGTACTTTTACTCAAGTACATTTTGAATTCCGGACTTTTACGGAGTATTTCTATATTGCTGTATTGATACTTTTACTTAAGTAAAAAAAAAAAACCTTTTCCACCACTAACAAAAATAGCCAATCTGTATGCTTATGCTATTTTTGGCTAATGTTCCCAACAGAATATGGATATGCTGGGGTTGAAGTGGTTACGATACCAGGTGATGGTGTTCCCCGACCGATCTGTCTGTTCTGGCTCACTTCATGTGATTGTCTGGGCCACAGCTGCCCTGCGTTGGCACGTGGATCAAACAGTGACTAATATTAATGTAAGATTAAAAGGTTGATGAACGGAGGGTGAGTGAATGTCTGCTCCTATGGAGGCGCCGGCCTGTTCAATGAGCCAGCTCTGCTCCACCACATTAGGCAAATAAAAACCTCAACACTGTTTAGGTTGCATTACTCAGCTGCACTCACATAAACACACGCACGCACGCACGCACGCACGCGCACCTTTATGCAAACAAATAGGCACACTTAGAGGTGATCGTGAACCACATACACTATATGTATGCCATAAATGCTGACGCAAGCAAGCAAGCAAGCAAGCACACACACGCACGCGCACACACACACACACACACACACAGTGTCTATAGAGCCCGACAATGTAAGACTATGGCCTACATACAGAGCGGAGGGAGGCATAATCATTAGCAGGTCGGCACAGAAACCACACCAAAGTACTTCAGGAAAGCAGAACCAGATGGGGGCCGTTTTTAACACACACACACACACACACACACACACACACACACACACACACACACACACACACACACACACACACACACACACACACACACACACACACTACACACACACACAGAGAGAGCATGTACAAAATGATTGTTTCTCCACCGTTCCCTAAGGAGGAAGAAACCTGAGAAAAATGTCAACATTTAGGGATTGTGGTCTCTGGTAAAGAACCACCAGTGTGTCTCTCAACTGGGAACTGGTTTGGGAGGGGGAGAGAGAGAGAGAGAGAGAGAGAGAGAGAGAGAGAGAGAGAGAGAGAGAGAGAGAGAGAGAGAGAGAGAGAGAGAGAGAGAGAGAGAGAGAGAGAGAGAGAGAGAGAGAGAGAGAGAGAGAGAGAGAGAGAGAGCGAGCGAGCGAGAGAGAGAGAGAGAGAGAGAGAGAGAGAGAGAATATATATACAGTATATTGTAGAGAGAGAGAGAGAGAGAGAGAGAGAGAGAGAGAGAATATATATACAGTATATTGTAGAGAAAGAGAGATGACAACTGACAGATGGGGAGATGAAACATGAGAAAAGCTGTACTGATGTAAATAATGATAAAAAAGGTTACCACAACTTAAATATAATGTTTAATTATCAGAAGCATAAACACACACATTCGCTCATACACGTGCGCACGCACGCACACACGCGCGCACACACACACACACACACACACACACACACACACACACACACACACACACACACACACACACACACACACACACACACACACACACACACACACACACACACACACACACACACACACACACACACAATCCAGCTCATACCTCCCACTGAGCTTTCCTGTCCAAAACTCATAACTCTCGTTGTTTGAGCTGCGGTTGATGCATTATCTCATGGAAGCTAAATCCCCTAGAAAGGCCCCACACAGAGGAATATACTGTGTACACACACACACACACACACACACACACACACACACACACACACACACACACACACACACACACACACACACACACACACACACACACACACACACACACACACACACACACACACACACACACACACACACACACACACACACACTCTTTGGCACACTGAAAGGTGCAGCAGCAAAAATACGTTTCACAATACAGCACAATGACTTCAGAAAAAAAGAGTGTGCCCTTAATAACCTTTATCTTTTTTTAAAGCTACACTATTCCATATAGTGTGTGTTGTGGTAAGAGCAGGGGGGGGGGGGGGGGGGGGGGGGGGGGCGTGGCACGTGAATGATGTAAAACATGCAGTGGTCCTGACCTAATCTGATCATCAGTTAACAGCTAAAGCTAACATGATGTCAGTTAGACACACAGCCTGGACAATGGGGTGTGAGGAAAGAGAGAGTGGGTAGAGGGAGAGATACACAGTGGAGAGAGAGAGAGAGAGAGAGAGAGAGAGAGAGAGAGAGAGAGAGAGAGTAAAGGGTAAAAATAACAATTCTTAAAATCCATACAAACTGTAACTTGAAGGTCAAGACATTTTCAAAGAGATCGTAACTTTGCAGTGTGGTGGCGTTGCGTAAAAATAGCAGATAATGCTATTTTGGAGAAAAAACATTTGACCCATTCAATCCGTGAACGCATCTCTGTCCTTTTAAGATGTCTTTTGCCTATTTTTGAAAAATCGTGAAAATTTGTGCAAATCTTTGAATATATATTTTCTAAACATCTGTAAAATATTTTGTTCCAGGGACCCCCAGAAGCAAAGATTTGAGTTACAAATGTTTGCTTAAAAATATATAAATATTCTAAGATGTGCACACATTTTCATTATGTTTTTCAAAAATAGCAGATCTACAAGCTCATGATCTGCTGTTTTTGAATAGCCAAAGAAATCTAAAATGACAGAGATGCGTTCCCGGATTGAATGGGTTAAACCTTTGAAAATGTTCACCTAATGTATAATGACATGCCTAAAATAGAGACGCCAGGTTGAAAATGGTTCAAAAGAGCAGTATAATGTATTTGAATTGTGCCAGATGAATAAATATGAAAAAGTCAAAAGCAGTTGGACCAGCACTTTGGTTATGTGAACCCACTTTTCATGGCCATAGAAGTGAGTGTGTCCCTTCTATGGCAATGATTTTCAAACTTTTTTAATTTCAAAGACCCCCATAACCTGTAAGGGTCCATTTGGAACCCCTGAAGGAACCCAGGGGGTCCCTGGACCCTACTTTGAGAAACAGGGTTCTATGGGACACATAGGTGTTCCAAGGGTCTAAAAACAAACCATGATGTGTATGGGGTATTGTAGCCCACCGTGGTTAGTAGAGTCAAACTTCAGGTGTACCACATGAGAAACAGATTCCACTGAGAGATGCTTATCTGGCTCTGACCTCTCTGCAAAGGTCAAACTAATAACCCTGGGGGTCTAAAGAGCTGAGAGACAGACAGACAGACAGATAGACAGACAGACAGACAGACAGACAGACAGAGAGGGAGAGAGAGGTAGGGAGGGAGAGGGAGAGAAAGGGAGAGAACGAGAGAGAACGAGAGAGAACGAGAGAGAGAGATATTACTCTGTTACAAGTAAAAGTCCGGAATTCAAAACTGACTTGAGTAAAAGTACAAAAGTATTGGTATCAAAATGTACTTAAAGTACCAAAAGTAGAAAGTACTCATTATGCAGAATGTTTTCAAATGTATAAAAATCTTTTGAAAATAGCCGACAAGCTTGTAGATCGGCTATTTTCAAATGGCCTAAATGTATATAGGGCTGAAGTGGTAATGTATGTTTTGTAATAATAATCAAAATCTACAAAGTAACTAGTAACTAAAGTTGGAGTAAATGTACGATATTTGCCTCTGAGGTGTAGTGGAGTAGAAGTAAAAGTACTGGAAATTGGAAAAAAACTCCAATGAAGTAAAAATGCCTAAACATTTTACTTAAGTACAGTTCTTGAGTAAATGTACTTAGTTACTTTACACCACAGTTTGTATACAGTATGTGTGATATTCATGCCAACTACTGCACTGCTGTGGCCATCTCTTTCTCTTACTAAACCTGCCTCTCGTTCCATATCAATATTTGACCGAGTCACTGGTGCATGTGTTGGTGAAGAAAGTAACTGAAGCCTCTCTCTCTGCTCTCTCCCCGCCCCCCAGGTTGTGAGACGGCCCTCCTCTTCCCCATGCGCTCCCGTCGCATCTACACCTCCGTGGTCCCCGACGCGCCCCTCTCCCTGTCCTCCTTCACCGCCTGCCTGTGGGTCAAGCCCACCGCCGTCTCCAACAGGACTGTGTTGCTCTCCTACGGAACCCGCCGGAACCCCTACGAGATCCAGCTGCTGCTCAGCGGCAGCTCCGCCCTCTTCACCGTGGGAGGGGAGGCGCACCTGGTGGAGGGGCGGGGCGTCGTCAGAGGGGGCGGGGCCGCCGCTCCGCCCGAGTGGCTCCACCTGTGCGGCGCGTGGAGCTCCCACCAGGGCCTGACGTCACTCTGGGCCGACGGCAAGAGGGTGGCCTCCACGCCCGGGGTGGCCGAGGGCCACGTGGTGCCCGGCGGGGGGTCCCTCCAGCTGGGGCAGGAGAGGAACGGCTGCTGCCCCTCCGGCAGCAGCAGGTCCCCGGCGCCCGGCGAAGGGAGCGCCAGCGGCATGCCGGGGTTCGAAGACGGGTTCGATCCCAAGCTGGCGTTCGCGGGGAAGATAACCGGCGTGAACGTGTGGGACCGCGTGCTGTCGGAGGAGGAGATCTCCCAGCGGGCTGCGCGGGAGGGCGAGGGCTGCGCGCTGAGGGGGAACGTGGTGGCGTGGGGGGTGACGGAGATGGTGCCCCACGGAGGAGCTCAGCTCGTCAACTGAAACCCTGATTCTTCAAACCTTTTTTTCATTTCAAGGACCCCCCAGTTTGGCATGCATTAAGCCACTGACCCCCCCCCCCCCCATAACTCTGAGAGTGTACACTCTCAAGAGTTACAGACCTGTAAGGGTCCATTTGGTTCCATCTGTACACTCTCAAGAGTTACAGACCTGTAAGGGTCCATTTGGTTCCTAACTACCATCACTTTGAGACCCACTGAACTAATGGGCTTGCATCGCTAGCATCCTCCCCATCATCATTGATCTCGACCACATCATAAAGACTTTTACTCTGAAGCCCCGCGGCGAGGACCAAACCGACTCAAACAACTGCTTTCATAATTATTCCAATCATCCTCATCAATCATCATGTACCGTCACCACCACTAGTACCATATCACTGACTAAGTCTTTGTTAATTGTTTTAATCATCAACATCAATGTCTTCATCATCATTATCATCATCATTGTTATCCTCGTGATTGTCGTCATCGTTGTTTAAATAATGCCAAGAGTATCGTAATCTCAGTTATAATCATCATCATCATCATCATCGTCATCATCATCTTCATGAACGCTGATGCTGCCAGACAGCATTTAAGTTCAAATGGAGAAAAGCCAATGCTGTGAGATACTGAAGTTCTTTGGTGAAATGCTTATCATATTCAACATGTAATTATGACAGCCAGAGGCTGTAACACACATACACACGCACGCACGCACGCACGCACACGCGCGCACACACACACACACACACACACACACACACACACACACACACACACACACACACACACACACACACACACACACACACACACACACACACACACACACACACACACACACACACACACACACACACACACACACACACTGCAATAACATAATAATTACAACATTTAAAATGTAGTGTTTGAAGAACACCGCGGATTACCAAAACTATAAGTAGGACTGGAACGTTTAGTGTTAAAGGACACTATTTAGTGACTATTTACTGAGCCAATAGATAAGAGTGACCAAATGTGCCATGCTAAAATAAAGACTGGCGTGTCAATGTAGAGGAGGTAGCCACTGTAATAGTCCTCCATCTGGTCATCGCTGTCGGTGGAAACCTTGTACGTCCAAAACCGTTACTTATCGGGAAATGGGGAGAAAAAAGCACCTTCAAATGGATCCAATGTAATTATTATTTAGTCCACTGTTTCCCAAACAGTGGGTCGGGACTCATTTGTGGCTCGCGGACACATTTTTATGGGTCACGAGTAAAATAAATATCCCTTTATTTTTTGTTTCCTACATTGTGTTTTTCATTATTATTTCAAAACATAAAAAACAACAAAAAAACAAAACAAATGCAACGTTCAAAAGTATTTCATAAATAAAAGAAAATAAGAAATTCGAAAACAGATCTTTAAGAAGTAGTGAAGATACGTTGTGATCTACAAGCGTTGTGATCTACAAGCTCACAACTAGTGAAAATAGCAGATCTACAAGCTCACAAGGCGTCGCAATGCAATGAAATATGGAGATGCAAGGTTTCTGCCTGACAATGATGATGTCTATTCTTTGCCATTTGAATTACCAAAGTGCCTTTCCTGAGTGTGTGCATATGATATGGACTATGACTACAGTATGAAAGGTTAGTGTAAGTAAAAAAAAAAAGAAAAGAAAAGTTTTTCTATCCTTCAAAGACATTTTTGTATGTTAAATGAATAGATGATGAAAAGTTCAAATAGATGTTAACTCCATTGTGGCAAAGTAAATGTATGCCATGCAACATTTGATATATTAATGCAGGCTAAAACTGCTGTATAGTGCATGAGTCCTTTGGAGCATAGCCTGCTAATGGAGAAGCTTAAAAGACAGTTACATTAATTTCTTTTTTTAAAGTGACTCTTCATTTTTTGTAAGCTTTTTAAAGCGTCTTTTGAAACATTTGCATTTGCAACTTTGTATTCCTCAGAATGTTTACATTCCTATGAGACAGACATTTTATTTCATTTTGCTGTCTTGTCATTTCTCCGTAGTTTTCATATAACTGTAGGGATTGTGTGTGTTTTCGTTTTTGTTTAGTTTTTGTGTCTTGGGGTTTTAAATAATTTGTGCCAATAGATAATGATGATACTAGCTAGCTTCACATCCATTTTGGGACAAAACGGTATTTGGAAAGAGAAGCTGTGGACAATGTTTACAGAGTCTATTATTGGATAATCTAATGTGACTTGTACGATAATGTAAATGTTTGCTGTTCTTATTGATCTTGTTAACACGTAAGATTGAATGTATTTGTACATAAATGTTTTTTTTTTGCATTACGTGATTGGTGGGATGGAGAGGAATTTTATTAATAAAATCTACAACTTTTAAAATGATCCCTTTGGTGAATACGAGTTAATTTATACTGTCAATTCAGCAAATACAGACATCTAAAAAATGTTGCATGCTGTATATGACCATTAATAGTCATTAGAGGATTATTAAAGATATACAGTAATCCGTCAATTATTACAGATATTAAATGTATTTATTCAAGTGATAATGATCTCAAGGCATGTTCTCCTAACGTAGCAGAGAAGACATTCTACTCTAGGGTTCTACGGTTATGTCCAGACACCTTTCTTCAGGGTCTCTCTGTCCTACACTTTCGCCCATTCAGCTTTCTTACTGTATCTCAGTAAAAAGCAGAATAATACACAATGGGGATGCACATTACTTTACTATTTTAACCCATTAAGACCAGGGAAGCATCTGTGTCATTTTCAATTTCTTTGGCTATTCAAAAATAGCAGATCTACAAGCTCATTTGTGAACATCTTTGAATATATATTTTTTAAGCAAACATTTGTAACTCAAACCTTTGCTTCTGGGGGTCCCTGGAACAAAATATTTTGAGATGGGGTCCGCGGCCAAATACATATAGGGGGTCCTTGACATGATAAAGTTTGAGAACCACTGTAGCAACATCATTCAAGGGCAATCTACAAGGCAGGTTGAAAGCATAGCTACATACAGAGATAAGGAAGAAACTGCTTGTGCTACGGGCAAGTGTGGGACTAATACGTTACAAAGTAATGTGTTACTGTAACACAACTACTTTATGTGGTAACTAGTGAGCATAACTAATAACTCTTTCCAATTCAATAACGGCATTACAGTTACTGATATTTAAATGGGTGACGTGTTACTAGTTACTTGGCCGACAACTTCGAAGGATTAAAGGTTATTTTGATCCGACTTCTAGTATTTCAAGGTATGTTGTTGTTGAAGACATGCTTCCTCTATCTACTAGTTTTCATCATAGTGAACTACAATAGATGAGAGTTGAGAGTTGTCATCTCGTGCTGCAGCAACATACATTCATATTGAAGCAAATCAATACATGAAATAACCCAATTTACTTTCCCTATAGTAACTAGTTACTTTTATAATTCAGTAACTAAGAGAGTATAAGTCACTTTTTGAGAGCAGTACAATTTACAATGTAGGCATTTAGCAGACAGTAAGCAAAGACAACACAAGGTAATTACATCAAATGCATAGAAATAGTAATCTAGGAACATAAGTATACAAAGAACCTATCATCAGTCTAACAGTAGAATATCCCCCAAAAACAATAATCTGTACATTGAAACTATACACACTATAGGATGCCAGGTTAACAATGACCTGGCATCTGTCTACATAACATGCTATCTAAATTACATGTTAGCCTTTGCATAAGCCTGCAAGGACATCCAGGCTAGGTCAAGTGCTACGGGCTGAGGTGGAGTCTGAAGAGGTGAGTCTTCAGATAAAGTAACTTGCCAAACATTGGTCACAGAACCAAGCCGTACCCAAAACAATAAATAGCAGGCCTGTGCCATGTCATCATGATATTCAGATGGCCAGAACATTATCATAAGGACAAAGGTGAACAAAATAATACCAATATAAAGGTGTAAATCTATCACAATTCATGCAAAGTTAAATCATCACTTGAATGCCATTTATATTAACATATTAAGATTTTTTTTCTCTGTTATGTTATTTTTGTTTGTTACTTGTGTTTCCTTTACTTAGTCCTTGTCATACTTCAATGTTTGTGTTGTTGACAGTATGGACATTGTCCTTTAGGGTGTGGGTGTGGGGGGGGGGGGGTATGGGGAGAAAAAAGAAAAGAGAAAAGGGGGGTAAAGAGAAAATATTTAAGTTTCTCTTTCTATTTTGACGCTGTATACAAACCGTTTTCTGTAATAAATACATACAAAAAAACAAAAAACCATTAAGAATACAATAGTCTCGCGTAGCCAGACCCCACAGAAAATGAAAAACAGCGACCTCTGCTTTTCTGATATTCTGTGGAGTCTGGCAGGAGTATAATGTTAGACTAGAGCGCAGGGAAACACCGGTTTCATGTCTGCCTATAGCGCATCACTTCCGGTTGGTGCGACCATGTTTTCATTCCCACTAACAATATTTCTACACGGAACACTAACACCACTTCTCCCAGAGAACATGGATGGTTTTGGTTATAAGCCCACTTGTTTCTATGATGAAAGAGTAATTTAAAATGTGAATATCTTTCCGTGGTTTTGTCCGCTCCGAGGACGCTATTGTTAAATTAGTTTCGGCTAGTTTCGAGGGGGGAGGGTGGATCATGGTGGATGGACACGTGAATCCCGCCCACTACATTTGATTGGGTAAAGCGCGGCCCACTTCCTGATCTGAAGGCACGCCCACTTGTAGCCAATGCGCACTGGTTAGGACGAACCGCTCCGACAGATTCCACCGCAGGTCGGAATCTGTTCTTGAGAGATTAAGAATACAATAATGTGTCAAAGTTAAAGGCCCACCAAATCAGTAGGCCTACACACTTACAGCATAACTGCAGATGTTGAACAACTTTGCCAATAGGACTGGTAGTGATAAGCTACACCTAACATACAGTAATGAAACATACACGTGAGTCTGACTAACACAAAAACTGGTAATGTTTGTGGAAGAAAACTTTAAAAGGTATTATCTGCTGTTTGAATCTGTAAAAAGCAGGCTGGAATTGTTCATGAGCTGTTACAACAGAACCGTGTTGTGCCTTTTTCCAAAACATATCAGTCAGGGTACACTGACTGCATATGTCACAGCGGGGGAGAGACTCAGAACTTTAACAGCTGCTACATACGAGACTTTACTGCTACTTTAACATCAGGCTTCAGGTAGAGGAGGAAGGACGTTCAAACCCCCTTGTAAATCATCAATATGGCGGAGCGGGGGGCCTTTGTGTATGTGTGCGTGTGTGTGTGTGTGTGTGTGTGTGTGTGTGTGTGTGTGTGTGTGTGTGTGTGTGTGTGTGTGTGTGTGTGTGTTAGAGAAAGAGAGAGAGAAAAAGAGAGAGAGGGGAGGGTATACTGTACTTGATAATGAGTCCAATGTGGTTTACTGTAGTTAACAGTGAAACCTTTACACTGTATCCTGCTGGGAGTTTCCTGTATCAGGCACGCACGCGCGCGCACACACACACACACACACACACACACACACACACACACACACACACACACACACACACACACACACACACACACACACACACACACACACACACACACACACACACACACACACACACACACACACACTTTGTTTGCACAAGTAACTGACCACCTCACATAGCCCGTCCTCGACCTCACCCGAACCTCATTACATCACCCCCACTTCCTCACGTGAGGGAGGGTTGGGACAGAGAGGTCATCTGTTATTGGTTCTGCAGGCTATGTGTGGATTTATATGCAAACGCACGTGTGTGTGTGTGTGTGTGTGTGTGTGTGTGTGTGTGTGTGTATGTGTGTACGTGTGCATGTGTGTTACCATACACGTGAGTGTGTGTGTGTGTGTGTGTGTGTGTGTGTGTGTGTGTGTGTGTGTGTGTGTGTGTGTGTGTGTGTGTGTGTGTGTGTGTGTGTGTGTGTGTGTGTGTGTGTGTGTGTGTGAAAGCATAATTTACTTAGTATAGAGTATGTGTATGTAAGCCAGCAGTATAGCGTTGCTGTTGGGCAGAAACCTTGTACATCCATATTTAAACTTTTTGTGAATTAATGCTCAACTGCATCGTAGAAGAGTATTGCACAAAATGTGTGAAAGTAGCTACAAGCTCACAATGCGTCACAGTGAGAGAATCGTCCATTTTCACTGTTTTAAAATGTCTTAAAAATTATAATAAAAAAACGTTTTGGACATACAAGGTTTCTGCCCGAAAGCCACAATATTCTCCAAGTGCTGACTGTGTTTCCATTTGTCTGCACTATGCATGTGTGGTGTGTTCATGCATGTACTGTACAGATGTGTGTGTGTGTGTGTGTGTGTGTGTGTGTGTGTGTGTGTGTGTGTGTGTGTGTGTGTGTGTGTGTGTGTGTGTGTGTGTGTGTGTGTGTGTGTGTGTGTGTGTGTGGCTGAGCCGTTCCATACAGTAGCGATCCAGATAAATATCAAACATGTTTAAAAATGGCCGGGCATTCCCAACCGTCCTCTGAGCAACTTGGGAGGGTTAAGATTGGATATTGGAACCCTAACACTAGACGATATTTATGCCCAAAATTCGCTCCTGATCTGGGCACGCCCCCCCCCCCCCCCCCCCCCCCTCCGATACTCGGGAGGGTTGTTTCAGACCCCGATTATCTCGTAGTGTAAGGCAACCTTTACTGTACGAATACACTGACATGTTTGATATGTGCTGCAAAGTGATGTCTCACCTGCACAACAGACTATAGGTACTAAATAAGAAAAAGAGGTTGCACATCAACAATGGGTTTTCTCAGTGAAGCGCTAGACCCAAAATCCAGTATACACGTAAAAAGTAGGAATTGAAAAAATCCCCAAAAAGGTAGCACATCCAAAATGTCATTGGCACACGCCAATAAACGAACGCTTACGCGTTTCGGCCATGAGCCTTCATCAGAGCATGACTATAGGCACTATTTAACTGCCTCAATGTATTGCTATTGTTTTTAACCATGCACCTTATATATCTCTGCTGTCCAGCAGCAACCAACTCCAAAAAAACCCAACTAAAAGTGGAGTTAGGAGGTTTTGTTCATCATTGATAAGAACAGCTGAATGGACCTCTAAACTCACAATGAGGTTGGAGGTCAAAAGGGGGTGGAGCCTAGAGTCAGCAAAACCAGCTAACTCCACCCCCCTTTGGTGGACTTAGCTGGTTTAGCAGAAAGTTTGAGAATCCAAAGGAGTCAGCTGGTTTTGTCAGAAGAGCTTTTTAATGCTTTTCATTGGTTCGATATTTTTTTTTACCAACACACAGACATAAAGGGTTCAATAGCATTGATTTATGGAAAAAAAATGCAAAGGCGTCAAAATGGAGTTAGCTGGTTTCAGCCGGACAGCATATCTATACACCCTGCACATATTAGGAATATCTGACATATCTGACAGGTTTTCCTTGTTTCTTTATTCTTTTTCACACACCTTTTTACACCTGTAAGCCTGTGATGTGACAACACAGTTGTACTATGAATGAGTGAGTGTAGGTAGGGGTTTGCAGGCTTGTTAAGGAGACAAAGAGA
This sequence comes from Gymnoscopelus microlampas, assembly GCF_963454915.1. Lineage (NCBI taxonomy): Eukaryota > Metazoa > Chordata > Actinopteri > Myctophiformes > Myctophidae > Gymnoscopelus > Gymnoscopelus microlampas. Next base: position 34,308,219 of record NC_139945.1, read on the forward strand.
GGGTTAGATATGGAGCATATTATGTTGGATCAGCCACAGCGATGCCACAGCAGGGGGTAAACTGTCTGAAACCGTTCTAGGCAGCATTTACAACATTAATGCGCTCCAAATGTGTGTGGATTTGATTTAACAGAGCCATCTATATTCTCTCTATAGTCTGGGTTTCATCTTTCACCCTATACTGTGTCTGATATCGTGCTTGTGTGTGTGTGTGTGTGTGTGTGTGTGTGTGTGTGTGTGTGTGTGTGTGTGTGTGTGTGTGTGTGTGTGTGTGTGTGAGAGAGAGAAAGAACATGGAGCAGAACATGGGTGTAAACGTAGTTGGCAATCTGCCCATTGTGTGTGCAATTAGACATTTTGGCCTAAGGGTGGTGCCTATGGGTGACCGAAATCTGTAAGGGCCATCGCCCGGCTAGCATGAATTCTCCAGTGAGTTTCAGTGAGATTGTTTGGGAGTAAAATGTGTGCATGTGGACATTTTCCCTAATGGTGATTCACCGGGTTACCAAAAAAGGAGCCATCCTCTAGTAGTTTTTGAGTTATTTGGTATTAAAGTGCCTGTCATGCCATTTACCCACTCACTTCCTTGTTTTTCTTTCCCATTATCCTATTACCTTTTTTCATTATGCCTCAAGTTAGTTGTTTTACCAATCCCCATGTAATCCCTGACATCGCTGACCTATACTGGTTGATCTTGGGATGGTGTAGACAAGCACACCTGCTCCAGTACATGTGACGGTTCTTTTCACCTGACGTATGAGCCGTGGTGGAAAAGTACTCAAATGGTTTACTTAAGTAAAAGTATCAATACTGAAATGTAAAAGTACTCTGTTACAAGTCTGGAATAAAAAATGTACTTGACTAAAAGTACAAAAGTATTGGTATCAAAATGTACTTAAAGTACCAAAAGTAAAAGTACTATATGTTTGAAAATAGCAGATCTACAAGCTCACTACGCATCACGACGCAACGCGTTGTGAGCTTGTAGATCGGCTATTTTCAAATAGCCTAGGTATAAAATAGGGATGAAGTGGTTAATGTATATTTTATAATGTAATAATTTATATCTAGTAACTAGTAAGTAAAGTTTTCAAATAATTGTAGTGGAGTGAAAGTATAATATTTGCCTCTGAGATGTAGTGGAGTAGAAATAAAAGTATAGACAATTGGAAATACTCCAGTAAAGTAAAAGTACATCAAAATTGTACCTAAGTACAGTACTTGAGTTAATGTACTTAGTTGCTTTACACCACTGCAAATGATGCGTTTCACCAGGAGGACGTAACACACGTGGAGGAACATGCTATTCTTCACAGTTCCACTCCCCACTGAACAAGCGCCCTGACCAACCATAGGAGCATATAATGCACTGACAGAGATTGCCCTCCTCACCCGGCTTCCCACCTTCAAACACCACCAATTGTGTTCGCTGGAATGCCAGATGCCTTATGGAGGATTCAAACCCCCATCTCCACGGTGGTCCACCCATTTACTTTGATTACCAGATTTCTCTCTCTCTCCTAGTCTCTGCCCCTCCGCCATTAGAGCAAAGAGCAAAATCTACACGTACCACACGTAGAGGCAGCGTACGTCATAATGCACTTTAGCTTGCCATCTGCTCCACATTCTGGTTTGATCTCACACAAACTGCGCAGTATGTGTGAGAGCAAACTTGAATGTGGACCCAAAGCACAGCTGAGAACAGATGGCAGGTTCAAGACTGTTTAATGACATGACAATCAAAGCAAGCTAAAATGCAAGGCACACGAAAAAACAAAACAAACAAGCACCAGTCAAGGCTGAAAAACCTATAAACAATAAGTAAAACAGAGTCCAAAGACAAACTTAGACCGGCAGGAATGTCTATAGGCACTGTGAAGACAATCTGGGAACCCATTCTGTAAAAAACAAAAACCTTTTTTCCCCCTTTGTTTTTGCATCTGGGGGCACCACTTCCTTTTTTGTGTAGTAACAGTTACTCGGTTAGGCCCCTCCCCTTTCTAAATCCACTTCCTCCCGGGTGCTTCAGTGTTTATTCCTACTAATGACAACGCAACATGTTTAGGGCAGTGGTGCTGAATCTGTCTTGAGAGATAGCTGAGCATTTCTTGTTTTGCTCACAATTAAAATAGTGAGCAAAACAGGTGCAAACAGTTAGTGATGATTAGTTGGGTGTGTTTGTTTGGTCTCCCAGGGTGAAGCCTGTGACAGTACGCCCCCCCCCCCTCTCCCCTCCCTCCCCCCCTCTGATGAACAGCCATGTGGATAACACGCTCAGGATGTTGACATCCTAAGGTCTGGCTGAGCTCAGGATCCAGGACCTCCAGGACCCAAATGCCTCCCAGTCATCTACTGGATGTACCCGGCCAGGCAGGATACATGGGGGATTGATTTGCACACGTGAGATTGATTTACGTGGAAGTGGTTGGTTGGAGACAGATAAGACATCGGTTTCACCCCCCTGACATCCTGAAAGCATCCACAAAGCATGGAGCTAGCTTCCAGTTGGCCTGGTGCTCTTGGCACGCTCTGGTCCGAATCACGGTCTCTCTCCAAGTCCGAGCATAACACTGTATAAAGTCCTCTGGGCTTGATAGTGGATCACGATAAAATTGACTGGACAACAGTGATAAGGCTTGGACATTAACACTCAACATGGATAGATCTAACAGTGCGTCACACAGCATACATGACCTACCAGAGGAAATGGGGGGGGGGGGGGGTGGAAGAGGCGCATTAAATGGGGGTGACAGTGAACTCACATTATCCTCCAAAGGTAAGGAATCTGTTGACCAAAAAGGTAACATGATGTCCATTATATGGAAGTGGTTTAGATATCTCAAAAGTGACGCAGTACAGTAAGATGTTCTACAAACTGAGCCATTGATCGGTGCCAACCAAAGAACACACACAAAAAATCCCATCACCTGAAAAGGTACTATCCCAGCGCGTGTGCGGCTACTAATTTTGTCCAACGTGCACCAGCGGGGCTCTGCCAAAACAGCAATCAATTGTTTTGTCTTTTGGGGACATTGTCCCATATGGAAAGTGATCAAAAAGGAGCAAGAGTATAAGTAGTTTCTTACTTTATAAAGACAAACAGGATTCCACTGAGCTCAGTGGAGAAAGACGTTGTATGTGTACATACATTATTGTATAGGATTAAAGTGCTGGACTCCAGGTACGAAATCCCAGGCAAAAGAAAATGCACTGCCTCATCTTCATGAAGAGTCCAGTGGAAAGCTAGATATTCACTTTATTTTACTCCTGCTATGTCTCCGATTCAATTAACTTCAATTCAAAGGGGCTTTTCTGGCATAGGAACTTACGTTTACACTGCCAAAGCAAGTGAAATGAATTAAAAACAATCAAAACTAATAAATGTATGTCAAATTAAAATATAGAATAAAGACAAGTGTAAACAAAGCTGTAACATTGCAACTTTGCAATCAAATGTATTGTAGAAAATGTAAAAACAAAACAAAGAATACTAACACAAGAAGACCGCAAAGGCACAGAAACTGTGCCTTTGCGGTTAAAACATAAAAACAAAGATACATGTAAGTAATGATCACTTAATATAAACATGTATTTAATGGTATGTGCTGATGCATGTACAGTAGGTCTATAGTTCTGACATCGGTGCAGTACAGACATTGCTGCATATAAAGATATATGATTGACAGTCTTTATGGTGGTTCTATTCCATTGGATGTCCTTTTCCTGACACAACAGCTCACAAATCTTGCTGTTTGCACATTACTGTACTTCATGCAGCACACATGAGAGTTTCTTTTGCTATTAGTCATGTTTTCAAACTCTCTTTGGGTGTTTGTAATCTGTGGGAAGTATGTGTCTCTGATATCTTGCTACAGTTGGCAGGTATAGTTAGAAAATTCAGCTGGGTTTGCACCTCATCATGTGTGCCTTTGGAAGCCTTTCTGAGTGTTGAGTCTGTATATAGTCAAGGACCACCTTAGTTTTGGATCAGTCACAGTGATCAGGTATTCTGCCACTGTGTATTCTCTGGCCAAATAGTATTCAAACTTGCCAATAAAAAATATATAGTTTTGTTTACCGTACTTATAATTTTGTTTAGTCAAGGGGTTTCTGTCTGGTGGCTGTAAAGTGTAGAACCAAATGACATGCAACTATTAACTAAAATAACAACAGTCTAGTGTAGCTGTTGTTGAATTTAAAGCAACAACAATGCCATTTTGCTATTTGTAACGTATTGACATAAAAACTTGGACTTGGACTAGGGAAATGTGATGGCCAGAGTTTAGAATAAATCTGCTCAGCGGGGATTGATTGCAACTCTTTTACTCCATTGCAGTTTTCTAAGCAAAATGTCAAAGTCGGCTAAAGGGGGCACTTGGATTCAGATATCAGGGAAAGGGGGTCCAGGAGCCAAAAACACCACAGTGGTCTGGGGGGCCTATCTCTGTGGTATTTGTTTAGTGCACGTGTGGTACAGTACGAGCGGAGATGAATGACCGGATATCATTCTCCACAGTCATCTACAGAGGAATTCTAGGGATCACGTCCTGCCGGGATGCCTAGTGAGTCAGGAGGAACCCGTGCAGGATTCAGGAACCCAACGAAATGTTAACATACATTCTATTGCAGTGGCTCTCTCATTTCTCAAAAACTAAAATTCCTTTCTTTTAATTGTTCAAAGGTAGCCCGTCGCAGCACAAGCAGACCATGTGCTCATGAGACTGCTAACCAGAGAATGTCAGCAGGCATGTCCCTATGGAACCCTGGGGGGGGGGGGGGAGAAAAGAAAGAAAGAAAGTGCAGAGGCCCCTCCACTAACCTCATTAGGAACTACCCCACTAACCCTAACCCTTACCTGGCAATTTCCTCGAACTTAAACCTCAATTTGATTTGGATTTGGACATTTTCAATGTATCACACCTTGCTTTGTGAGGTGGAGGAAACCTTGAATGTTTTCTCACCCCAGGGCTGTCTTCTGCTTGTACCCCCAGGCTATTGCTAACATGTTTGCCCCCTTGTCATGTGGGGACATGCAAACCGGTTAGGGTCCTCAGAGAATATCGTAGATAGTTGGAAAAAATGCAACGATTGAGAGAAGCCAAGGAGAGTTTGAAAACATGATCCCATATCTGTACAACAATGTGAAAACACAGCAGCAAGATGTGTTAGCTGAAGGATGTCTAATGGAATACAACCATTTTAAAGGCTACTAATCACTGTGTGTATTCCTGCACTGCCTGCACAGAGTGATCTCGGTACATAGAAATACTGTACATACAAACAAAGCAACTACCTTTATTTGAAAAAACGCTGCTATTTGTGCACAATTTTAAATTCATTGGAAAGAGTTGCTGCTATTTGTCCCAATGGTTGCATACCAAGTGAATACAAAACATTTACATATTGCAGCCATTTGTTTCAAAGGTTTATCCCAAGCTAACCATACAACGATGTATACGTAACTATTTCTGACAACAAATGCGCAATTCCTATGGATTTGTAAGATAGTTTTCTCTAAATTGCAATGCAACACAGCTCTGCTTACACAATTCTTTATTCCCTTATGATTGAGCAACTATTTTTTTTTCTCATGCCAATAAAGCCCTTTTGAATTTAATTGAATGAAAGTATGCAATACATAGAGTGGTCCATCACAGGATCTACTTCTAAACCTTTGATAAAACTCCACTTTGAAAGCTACAGTATGATAAATGAACCAGACTGCAGAGAGCTAAGTTGTTTCAAGCAGTGATGTACTGTAGGTGTCACACAGCGGATATCAGTTGCAGTACTGTACATCACGTCATGACACCACACCACACCTACATACTATGAACAACACACACACACGTTCACATAATGCACATGGAGGATATTTCTAAAGAAAATAAACCAGTATGGCTCGTTAGCAAGATTGTTTTCCTTTGACGGGTTGGGGCAGGGGGCAGAGGACCCCTGGACAAAAGAAAGACCCCAGCACACATGCACGCTCACACACACACACACACACACACACACACACACACACACACACACACACACACACACACACACACACACACACACACACACACACACACACACACACACACACACACACACACACACACACACACACACACACACACGCACGAACGCAACTGCAACCTCAACAGCAATATGCTGTGCTGCACATTTGCATAAATCATTCATGTTCGTACGTGTGTGAGCATGTAGATCAGCAGTGTGCAACACTGGCGCACAACTAAGTATAACTCAGGTGTTGAAATGTCAAAAGAATGGTAAAATTTGCATTTATACAATTCGGACACAAGATTTTGATGTCCTCACAAGCATAGTAATAGAAACGTGTGTGTGTGTGTGTGTGTGTGTGTGTGTGTGTGTGTGTGTGTGTGTGTGTGTGTGTGTGTGCGTGTGTGCGTGCGTGTGTGAAAGAGCCTGGAGTAGATCAGATCACTTACAGGCAGCAAGCATGGTCCTAGAGGGACGTCTACTCCAATAATGTTGTTTAAAATAAATAAACTCGCTCTCTCTGATGCAGACGAGGTGAGGAGTGCAGGGAAACACTTTGGGGATTAACGTGTACCCTGAAGCATTGACTGTTCCAAGTGGACCCTTACAGGTCTGTATAACTCTGAGAGCTATGGGGGGTCCCCCCCCATAGGGGACTACTGAACTAGAGGGTCTCTCTCACTTCCTTCACTGACCTTAACCATGACAAAAACTAATTGCAACACTAAGCCGAGATCAGCATTCAGGATAGCCTCGCTGTGCGTCCCCCAGAGGACTTCTGCCGTAATCTGAAGACTCACCTCTTCAGACTCCATCTCAGCCCGTAGCACTTGCCCTAGCCTTGATGACCTTGCAGGATTATGCAAAGGCTAAAATGTAACTTAGATAGCATGTCATGTAGACCAGTGGTTCTCAAACTTTTTCATGTCAAGGACCCCCAAATTGACACTTATTAGCCCGCGGACCCCCATTTCAAAACATATGCTAGGGACCCCCCATAAGAGAAGATTTTTTTCCGGCTCTAGCAGTGATTCTCAACCATTTTAATTTCAAGGACCCCCAGTTTGACATGCATTAGGGCTACGGACCCCCATTTAATGGCATTTCTATCTCTGGGACCCCAATTCACATTGTAAAACCAATGTTAATTTAACTCAATCTAGTGTACACTCTCAGAGTTACAGACCCATAAGGGTCCATTTGGTTCCTATAAATCATTTAGCTGGGGACCCCCTGGTATCCCCTCAAGTACCCCCGGGGGTCCCCGGACCCCACTTTGAGAACCAATGATGTAGACAGATGCCAGGTCATTGTTGGCCTGGCATCCTATAGTGTGTTAGCCTGGTAAACCCTCCCTCCGGAAATCTCATTTCCATTCGATCTCAGGAAGGAGTCTGGCATGAACGCCCATTCTGCAATATTGGGGAGTTTCCAGCGAAATCAGGACCTAACCGCGCCTATCAGCGTCGTCGCTCATCGTTCTGTGATTGACAGCTTACGTTGGCCAATCAGGTGGCGAGTTCGAGTGAGCCCGAATGAAGCCGAGTGCAGCCTGAGAGCCGCTGACAAAAGACGAACGGCAGCCATTGTTATTTGTGCGAGTGCCTTCACTTCTTACTTTCGGTTTTAAAACGCTCTCAAACTTCTTTTTTGAGGCACGGAATTTACTATTAACATATCGTTTGGATAGAATTTAGTTGTTTAACTTCATATATGTGGTCAATTAATCATGACAGAGCCTATTTAAAAATATAAATTTAGAGAACCGGCAGGGGCGGGGAGTGACACGCATGTATCCCAATAAGGCAACCTATTTTCGGCATGGCCGTCCCAAAAGTCCCGTTGCGTCACATAGTCTGGAGCTCGTCAACATGAACTGCTGATTGGCTGAAGGGGAAAAACGATCATTGGTTGAAGGGGTTGTCAGTCAACGGTATTACTCCCGCCCAACTCCAGCCCACAGCCAATATTGCAGAATGAGCAATCATGCCAGACTCCTTCCTGAGATCGAATGGAAATGAGATTTCCGGAGGGAGGGTTTACCAGGCTAATAGTGTGTATAGTTTCAATGTAAACTGATGATAGGTTCTTGGTTTACGTATGTATTAGTTATTATTGTCTCCGCCAGACCGAAAGGCATGGCGAGAGAGTATGTTTTTAGATTATTGGTTTACTTATGTATTACTTTATTATTAGATTACTATTTTTATGCATTTGCTGTATTATGTGTATTATGATGTATTATGATGTTTTATCTTGTGTCCTTGCTTACTGTAAATTGCTCTGGATTAAGAGCGTCTGCTAAATGCCTATAAAATGTAAACTGTAAACTTGAACTTCAAGGATTAAGACACTTCTACAGAGAAAGATACCATGTCCACCACCTTTAAGGCAGTGGTTCTCAACGGGGGGACCTAGAGAGGGTTCCAGTGGGTCCACAGATAAATGATTGATAGTTGGGACCCTAATGGACCCCTTAAGGGGCTGAAACTATGTGAGAGTACAAATGGTACGCACGTGGTCCCAGAGATACTGTAAGTAGAAAAAGTGCTCCTCGGAGCACAGGTCTCCGCCAGGTCAGGTAGGTTATTGTGGCCTCCTGGTGGCGCTATAATAGGCCAATGTGAAAAGGGTGCCATTTATTCTTAGGTAATCCGACACTGTATTCATGATTTGAGGCATTTTGTTCCAAAAAAATGTTTTGCTTAATTAGACCTGCTGGTGGCGCTCTAACAGGTCAATGGGGAAAGGGTGGCATTTCTTCCTCGGCCTAGTGGGAATGTGCGTGTGAAATTTCACGGAAATCGCAAGCTGCGTGCATAGTTTGAGGCATTTTGTTCAAAACTGAAAACATTTGAAACATTTGCCAAAAAATTGCAGATCTACAAGCTCACAACACTGCTGTGATTCGTTGTGAGTGTAAAGAGGTTTGGTGTAAAGGGGAAAAAAGCAGACCAGGTACAAATTTAAGTTTTGATAAACAAAAAACATGAACTTACACAACAACTTTGATGATAGTGCTGTCAAACAAGTGTATGAACCTATCTATATGAAATCTATGAACACGTTTAATCTGCAATATGTAGTGGGGGGTCCCTGCTTCATCTCTCTCTCAGCTAGGGGGTCTGAAAAACATTTAAGACCCCTGGTCTAGTGCATATGAAACTGACAGGCCTCAATATTAAAAAGGTTGAGAATCACTGTGTATAAGCCAAGGCAACATTAATACTTTCTGCACGGTAAAATCGAGTGTTACCACAGTATAACTCTGAGAGCAGTGGTGGAAAAAGTACTCAAATGTTTTACTTAAGTAAAAGTATCAATACTGCAATGTATAAGTAGTAAAGTCCGGAATTCAACATTTACTTGAGTAAACGTACAAAAGTATTGGTATCACAATGTACTAAAAGTACCAAAAGTAAAAGTAGTGAAATGTTTAAAAATAGCAGATCTACAAGCTCACAACGCGTTGTGAGCTTGTAGAGCGGCTATTTTCAAATAGCCCAGGTATAAAATAGGGCTAAAGTGGTTAATGTATGTTTCATAATGTAATAATGTATATCTGGAAAGTAACTAATAATTGTATTGGAGTAAAAGTACAATATATGCCTCTGAGATGTAGTGGAGTAGAAGTAAAAGTATAGACAACTGGAAATACTCCAGTAAAGCCAAAATTGTACTTAAGTACAGTACTTGAGTAAATGTACTTAGTTACCTGAGGATTTTGCCTGTGTACTGAAACCATCGATGAGGGGAAGAAAAAAAACATAAAGACATGGCTCACTCCCTGCAATTATTCTTACTTGTTCTTTGTGTGGTAAATTCACACGTCTATGACGTGAGGATTGCAGTCATGCGTGTCCAGTCTTGGGGGAAAGAAAAATGGGTGTAGCTGGAGAACAGACCGACCGATTCCTCTACAGCAGCATACAGTTAAGTGTTCCAAATGAAAGAGATTTACATGTACTGATGAGGTAGATGTGTGTAGGCAGAAAGCAGCCAACTCTTGAAAATATGGGCTCTTGTACTCGTTGGAATGACTGCGAATGCCTTTGTATGCCACACACTATGAAATAAAAAACATAGACCCTTTCACTGCCAAAGACGACTTTTACGACGGCGCTGTTCTCTAACACACGAGTGACCATTTTCATCCTCAAGTCAAACAGATCCAGGATATCACGTGATCGAAAGATCTCCACCACCATTCCCTTCCTGCTTAGCGTATTTGGGGAAATGGCTGTAACCTTTTCTTTTTCTTTTTTTCTCCCTGCATTTTTGACGAGACAAGCTATATTCAACGGCCTGTAACAAGCGACCGGGGGGGGGGTCGCGATGACTTTTTCTTTTTTTCTCGCGGAAGCACAGTGGAACCCTCCGTGATTACGAACCATTAGGGAATCCATCATACTAAGGATACATATTCTGTGACTACTTGAAAAGGGAAATCAGGAAATTCACTGGCATTGGGTGATTTATTTGTTTATTTATTCTGGCAGTGAAAGAGTTAAAGGCAGCACCGAATGTTCTTTTTATACTGTTTGTTTTTGTACAATTTATTTCTTTTCTCAAGCATAAACACACTTTAAAGAGTAGACCTCTACAGAATCCCCATGGAAAACTTGATTTACAACAGGTGGTGCTATCCTTTTTTTTATCATCTGAGTCCTCTGTGGGTTAATAATCATCATAATAATAATCGTGAGAATGCTTTATGATAACATGCAGCCAATCAGCGTGGATGCTGATGCTACTATTAGGCTGCTACGCTACAGCAGCTCATTACAACTGCAGATCCTGTTCCAGTCCACTGCAGACCCGGGTCTAGCTGCAGGTCTGCTAGCTGCCCTCAAAGCACAAGTCCAATATAAATATTATTGCCATAATCTAAACCCTCATATCAAGCAGCATCAACAGTAACTAAGTGAAAGTGGGCCTCTAACTGCCTTGTTAAAATGATCCCTGAGCAACATGCAATCTAAGAGCCAAGCGGGAGTTTGGCTGTAAGGTTTCTCCGAGTCCTTCCACCCTCCCTTCTCTCTCTCTCTCTCATTGTATTTCTATCTCTCCATCTCTTTCTCCCACTCCCTCTCCCAAGTACAAATGAACGTGGACCCTTAAGGGGCTGAAACTGTATGAGAGTACAAATGGAGCCTTATGGGTCCATTTGGTTTCATTTGTACAACCTCAGTTAGTTAAATTAACATTCAGGAGTTTACAGTGTACATTGTGGTCCCAGAGATAACAGTGGTATCAAATGGGTTTGTGGTCTAGTGCGTGCGTGTGTGCGTGCGTAGGTGTGTGTGCGCGTGCGTGCGTGTGTGCGTATGCGGCTGTGTAATTGTATGTTTGTGTCCACACACACATGCGGCTAAGTGTGTGTGTGTGTGTGTGTGTGTGTGTGTGTGTGTGTGTGTGTGTGTGCGTGCGTGCGTGCGTGCGTGCGTGCTGGGCATGACGTTAAACTGCCCCGTTGTAACTACCATCGTCAATGTAGTAGGTGCAGTGGATGCATTTGCAATTTCTGTGGAAGGCACTTCTCACGGGTGGACTCCACCAACAGCCGACGCTACCTGACGGCCCCTCCCCCCCGTGATCAGCTACCGGGAAGAGAGGCAATAGACCCGGCGGCCCTCCGGTGGTATGTCCGTCCGCCGTCTGAATAGCAACGGTGGACCTCCAGGCCCATGAGAACAACTACTACAGAGAGCGCTTTAACACCAAGCAGCAGTACAAGACTAAGCAGTTTGTTTCCTCTGGTGATCCAGCCAAGGACATTATACCCACCGACTGGTTGCTGGAGGGTTTCGACAACAACTTGTGATGCCCAAAGACGAGGCAGAAAGGCTGGCAAAGTATTGTGCTGTCTCTGCTGCCATATGTGACGGAGTGGAGTGCTGAGTGACATGCGTGTTGTATCATGAGGACATATCCATGAGTTTGTGAATGTAACCTTTACTGCACCTGACATATTTGTGTCCCTGTATACTTTCCCTGTGTGTGGACATAAATAAATTGTTAAACTGTGTGTGTGTGTGTGTGTGTGTGTGTGTGTGTGTGTGTGTGTGTGTGTGTGTGTGTGTGTGTGTGTGTGTGTGTGTGTGTGTGTGTGTGTGTGTGTGCGTGCGTGCGTGCGTGTGTGCGCGTGCGCGTGTGTGTGTGTGTGTGTGTGTGTGTGTGTGTGTGTGTGTGTGTGTGTGTGCGTGCGTGTGTGTGCGTGCGTGCGTGTGCGTGTGTGTGTGTGTGTGTGTGTGTGTGTGCGCATGTCCTACCTCCCAGCACACTCAGTGTGATGGTGTCGGTGTGCTTGGCCAGCAGGTCGGCCTTGGCGATGGCGGCCAGTGAAAGGTAACTGGACATGTTCCTGCTCAGCTCTCTGTTCCCTCTCTGGAGGAACCGCACGGCCACCGGCACAGCCAGCACCATGACCACAGGACGACTGTAGTTCTGGAGAGAGAGACAGAGAGAGAGAGAGAGACAGAGAGACAGAGAGACAGACAGAGAGAGAGAGACAGAGAGACAGAGACAGAGACAGAGAGAGAGAGAGAGCGAGAGACGAGAGACGAGAGACGAGAGAAAACACACAGACGGAAAGGTAAATAAATCGTATATAACAAATCCTATATGAATGTTCAGTGAATGCTTGGCAAAGGCCCTGAGTACTGCATGGGTTCACGTATACAACAGGGACCACACAAACAATAGTGATTATGTGAAGCTGTGTTACCAGGCAGACCCAAACGTAACAGAGAACAGATCAGCAATGCCACAAAGCATGTGTGTATAGGGTACAGAATCTACACCATCTATCACAGCCACACACACACACACACACACACACACACACACACACACGCACGCGCACACACACACACACACACACACACACACTCCTCCAAAGTGTGTAAGGTATACCCAGCAGTGATATTAAGATCTTTAACTAGAAGGAAGAGAGGGAAAAAAAAAGAAATCTTTAACTATGACCAGAAACCGCAACCGCACAAACAATGGCCATTATGTAGACACAGTGATGCCAGACAGAGCTGTAATACAGAACATAAGGACCCTGAGTGGTTCTGTGTTAACAGACTGGCATAGACTGGGACCGGGGGGATCTACTTGATGTAGATCCAGTCTTCTAAGCTTACTGTACGTCGCTCCCCCCTGCTCTGTAAAGGGACAGGGGTGGGTGGGTGGTGGGAGGAACAGGGGCCTGACTTCACAGTCCTGAATATAATAGCTTTGCATTGTGTGCAGTGGCATTGTCTTGGCAAAGACAAGGGGGGGTTGCATGTTCCCAAATGTTTTAGTTTTTTTTCCACACTCAGTACAATGCGACACTGTAATTCAAAATTCTGTAATTAAAAAAATACAATTTGTTGTTGTCGGGCACTTTCGTAAATTAATGTCCTACTTTGTCGTACAAGCGTTGCACAAAAATAGTGAAAATAGACAATCTACATTCTATAAGCTCTTGTAGATCGTTTTTAAACAAAAAAAGGTTTATTATGGTCCTTCTCGTACGTCCAAAAACGGTTTTGGACATACAAGGTTTCGACCCGACAGTGACATTTGTATTCTATAAAGAAAAGGTTCCCATCTATCAAGCGTGTTTTCTGTATCTACAGCATTGGTTCTCAAAGTGGGGTCCGGGGACCCCCAGGGGTCCTTGAGGGAGTTCCAGGGGGTCCCCAGCTAAATTATAGATTAGGCACCAAATGGACCCTTATGGGTCTGTAACTCTGTAAAAATGAGTGTAAAAATGGAACCAAATGGACCCGTTAGGGTCCATTTGGTTTCATTTGTACACTCTCAGAGTTAAATTGACATAGATTTTACAATATAAATTGCGGTCCAAGTGATAGAAATGCCATTAAATGGGGGTCTGTAGCCTAATGCATGTCAAACTGGGGGTCCTTGAAATTAAAATGGTTGAGAATCACTGCTAGAGCCGTAAAAAATCTTCTCTTATGGGAGTCCCTGGCTTATCTTTTGAAATGGGGGTCCGCGGGCTAATAAGTGTCAATTTGGGGGTCCTTGACATGAAAAAGTTCGCTGAGCATTACAGTGTGTACCAGAAAGTCAAAATATGCTATTTAACAGCTGATGAATATACTCTGTGATCCACCTCACACTATACCCGAGTTGTCCATGTTGTGGAACCCACCCATTCCATGTTCCAAGCAAGTTGAGACAAATTCTCTGTAATGGTCATTTAGAGCCAGATCTGAAGGGGGATTATGGGAATGTATAGGGAGAGAGCTTGGATGTTAAATGCCTGTAAGAGAATGAGCGAGAGTTTGAATTCCAAATGCACTAGCACCCTCAGGAGGACAGAATGGAAAGTCTGGTTTCAGAATATATTGCTGTTTGTCAGGGCTGCTGTGATTCATTGGTGCGGTCGACTACATTGATTATGTATTGATGCGACTTAAACGGTAAAACAGGCCTTCCATTCTGAGGAGTCACACATACATATATACGCTTCAGATGCATGTGTTCACTTCCATTCGATTGGATCAAGAGTCTACTTGCAGGGTTTTGACCCAACTTTCAATGCATCTAAAACAGTGATTCCGACAGTGATCTATGAGGGTATTGCATGTGGGCCCCCAGATAATTGCCAAAACACTAAGATTTTAATGATAATATCGTCGGCTTGCGAAGTCCCATAGGACCATTGGATCAGCGCTTCTGGTTTCCCACTCCAGTGCCGGAGCAGAGCAGTGACTGTAGAGTCCAATACGGGAGTGGCAGTCCATCTGACACTGCTCACATATGAACGAGGTACAGTAGCAGGTCTTTCAGATTGGTTTGTAGTGTTTATGTGGGCCCTCTTCTCATCCCACTGAAGCAGCAGTTGTTCTTCAGACCTCTGCAGCCCCTTCTGGGTTTCAAGCCTCCAGGTGTCTCTGTTTTTCGCTGAGGCTTCCCATGTGGTTGTGTCGATGTTTGTGGCTTTTAGGTCTCACTTGCATAGGTCTTTGTATCGTAGCTGTGGCCGCCCTCGTGGCCTTTTTCCCGAAGCAAGTTCTCCGTAGAGGAGGTCTTTAGGGATTCTGCCATCCTCCATACGGCACACATGACCCAGCCAGCGAAGACTTCTCTGTTTAATGAGTGGGTACATGGATGGTACTTTTGCACGGGCCAGGAAATCCCTGTTGGGCACCGTGTCTTCCCAAGAGATGTGGAGTATTCACCGAAGAAAAGCATGTGTGGAAGGCAGTCTCCTTTCCTGATGAGCCTTGAGATTCCATGTCTCACAGGCATACAGCAGTGGAGGAGCTCACTACACAGGCTCTGTATACCTGCACTTTAGTGTGATCTGTGAGTTTGGTGTTCTTCCATAGCCTTTTGGTCAGCTAAAATAAATGCAAATTAAAATGTCATTTTATCTTTAAAATCTTGAACAAAAGGTAATACCAAATAGGAACTATACTACGTATAAGTATACTTCTATAGTGAGAGAGGCTATTTCACCTATCAAGCCGGAACTTACGTGTCAATCAATTGATCAATCAATCGATTGATTTAACATTAAAATAAACATGCTCAGAAAATGCACGTGGCCCACAAATCTCACCACTTAATACGGCAGCCCAGTGCGTTTGATATTTTTGATCTATAAGGGGTCCATTTGGTTACCAACTCTCCATCATTTAGCTGGAGACCACCTGGAACCCCCTCAAGGACCACTGGTTGTCCCCGGACGACTGGTTGAGAACCACAGATCTAAAACATGTAGTTCAACGTCGGTGAACTTTGACCGGCCGTCGACCAATAGGAAACATTGGCCTTGGTTGACTCCACTCGACAGGCATTTTGCTTGTAGTTTTCTATCAGCGAACTAACCACTGCCACGTAAATCACACCGACTACACTGCAGGAAACCGGCACTGCCCACAAACCCGCGACATGGGACAACTGACACGTCTGGCTGGCGCCTCGCCATGCGTCGACTACAACACTTCTGGCGCAGATTTGTGACCGTAACATAAATCAGCCGTGAGAAGTGGCCTTTTTAATCCAAACATAAGGACCGATCAAACGGGTACACACTCATGTAAAGAGGCAGGTTTGTTTTGCTACCACCACAGGCTCTTTATACACCTTTATCACGTCTTAAATGACTGTGCCCAATCTGTAGTAGAGCTCATACCATGAGTTGTTGAACACATGGGTATTGTAATCATGGGGGTGGCTGGCTATAGGGCTGTGAAATTAACCATAAAATATAACAAAACCGATTTATTTAGAGCCAACAATTGACTTGCTCATGTAGGTTAAAAAGCAGTGTTTTTTATATGTATATTGTATCAACAAAACATGAAATAAAATCCAATAGATTTTTTATAATCAACTAAATGGATTAGTCTGATTAACCGCCCCTGTATTATACTTCGTTATATAAAGGTGGCGAACACATAATTGCAAAAATAGACGATCTACAAGCTCAGAACCACTCACAGTGCCACGCATTTTGAGCTTGTAGATTTTCACAATTTTTCACAATTTCACGATTGTCATTCCAACCAGTTGGTGTCTATTTTCTGTATTTCAGGCATTTGTCATTTTTTTTAATCCACCTATAATCACAATTCATCACAAAATGACATAAAATAGGGGACACCAGGTTGAAAGTGATAAATAAAAGATTTCCAGTGAGGCTGCAGCTTTAAAGTGCCATACCTCTAACCATCCACATGATGGCAGTACAATACATTCTATTAATCAAGTGGAGGTCTACCAAGTCTACCCGTCTTACCTTGGTATGAATGTATACTGTACATGTAGAGTATTCAGCCAAATACATATTTATGTATGACGCACACATGCACACGTGCACACGCAGACACACACGCACACGCACAAAAGGCATGTGAAGTGGGAAAACACACGCACACCTGCAGTTCTATTTCAGAGGTAGCTACTCTAACAGTAAATAGATCTAAATTATATAGTGGTTCAACTAATCCTCATTTCGTCGGGGACCACGTACAAATGGAACCAAATGGATCCATAAGGGTCAATTTGACCTATAAGGGTCCACTGGGGTGTCCATGGACTAATGCAACTGTTGGTCCGTGAAATTAAAATGTCTGAAAAGCATTGCTGTAGACAAGCAATGTACTACTTGTGGTGTAAAGTAACTAAGTACATTTACTCAAGTACTGTACTTAAGTACAATTTTGAGGTACTTTTACTTTACTGGGGTATTTCTAATTGTCTATACTTTTACTTCTACTCCACCCCAAAGGCAAATATTGTAATTTTTCTCCACTACAATTATTTGCTTAAACTTGTTTACTTTGCAGATATACATTATTATATTAAAACACATACATTAATCACTTTATCTGCTAGATCTGCTATTTTCAAACATTTTTTATTCCGGACTTTTACATGTAACAGAGTACTTCTTTTTGCAGTATTGATACTTTTACTTAAGTAAAACATTTGAGTACTTTTTCCACCACTGGTCAATACTGCAGTTGGGCTGGGACGCCATGCAGTGAATTGTGATTAAAATTTACGTCAATAAAGATGATAATCATTGGATATCAATACTCGATAATCGCCTTTATTTCTACTGTGACAGGCTCTTAAAGCTATCCATATCGATATGGATAGCTTTAAGAGCCTGTCACACAGTAGAAATAAAGGCATCAGCCAGTCAGAAACGAAAGGATATGAACTAATAGGAGTCTGTCCCTTTGCAAAACCCTCTGAGATAACCAGAAGGACTGGGAGACTCAAACCTGTGACCTTTTGATTACAGGAAGTCTTCTCTTAACTCCCTGCTTGTCTTTTCCATGCACATGCAGGTATTTGCTCCATATGTAGTCAGGTATGTGCAAAGGTATGAACTCTATGTAGTTCAGCTGGAACTAAAGATAATTATCTTCGGTGCTCCTTTACAAAACACGTTGCATGAAAGGTTTCTGTCTGTATTGCACATACATTAGGGCGACAAATATTAGCAATTATTTGATTGATTACTTTTTGATTAATCAAATCAACGAGAAGCATTTTTTTTACAATTTGTTTTATTGTTTATATATCAATGAATCGAGGCGAAAAAACTGTAATATGTTTTTATAATCAACTAATCTGATTAAATTGATTACCGTAATTTCCGGACTATAAGCCGCTACTTTTTTTCCCATGCTTTGAGCCCTGCGGCCTATACAACGGTGCGGCTAATCTATGGATTTTTCCAGCTAACGGCCACTAGGAGACCTTCTAAATCTATGGATTTTACACCTGCGGCTTCTAGTCCAGTGCGGCTTGTATATGCACACATTTGTTTTTTTCCCTAAATTTGGCTGGTGCGGCTTATATTCAGGTGCGCTTTATAGTCCGGAAATTTACGGTAATTTACTATTTTATACTTTGTGTGAACTGTGCTAATCTACAAACTAACGTGTCGTGATGCTGACTTTTTTGTACTTCTACTATTTTCACAATTTAAAAAAAAAGTTACATTTCCAGTCCAAAACCGATTCTTTTTTATAAAGATCGACTTTCAATCAATTAAATCGATTAGTTAGAGATGAACTATCACACCCCTAACAGTATGTTCTGTAAGTGTGCCTCTGTGCTTGACGTGCATACCTGTAGTATGCAGCTGGTGATGTCAGAGGCTATCTTGGCGTGTGGCGTGTCCTCTGCGCTCTCTCCCTGTGGGGTGAGGTTATGTTCCAGACATGACTCCCACAGAGCCACCAGTGACGCGCTGTGGCGCTCGATGGAGCCCGTCTCCCTTATCGCCGTGGTGATGCGCGTTATGCAAATCTCCACCACCGCCTGGTCGTTGTCGTTGGTCAGGTAGTCCTGTCAGACAGCCAATCCGTGGACAGGACAATATTTGATTGATTGGCCTTTTTATTGACAAACATGAATGTACGTGGACATTATAATTTGATATCTGTCAAAAGGAAAAACACAACAACAACAAAAAACTTGAGAGCTTATTTCCATGCTGGTGTGGACATACAGAAAATTGGTTGTGGTTCTCAACCTTTTCAGGCCGCGACCCCCCAAAATAATCGAATTTGAACTGGGGACCCCCAAAAATAATCGTATTTAAACTGGGGACCCCCCAAAATAATCATATTTGAATAATCATAATAATCAGTTGAGGCATTACATTTAGCTTGACTCGGTTCCACAGATAAATATTGTGTAAATAGCCGATCTAAAAGCTCACAGCGCCTCACTTCGTGCTACACTGCGAGCTTAATGTATATCTGCTATTTTGAACATTTTTGAAAAATCTTGAAGGTGTTCTCTTCTGGGGGGGGGGGGGGGGGTGGGACACTGGCACAAAACATTAGATGGGGGTCCGTGGTCAAATACATATAATTTTGGGGGTCCTTGGCATGAAAAAGGACCCCCATCTCAAAATAATTTGTTCCCGGGACCCCCCCTTCCCCCCAGAAGCAAAGATTTGAGTTGCAAATGTTGGCTTTAAAAATATATATATATATATATTCAAAGACTTGCGCAACTTTTCAATTTTTTTCAAAACATAGCAGATTTACAAGCTCATAGCGCGGCACTCAGTGACGCGCTATGAGCTTGTAAATCTGCTATTTTTGAATAGCCAATGTATATAAAATAATGGTTAAAGTGGTTAAAAATCTGAAATGACACAGATGAAGTTGAAAGGCTGAGAATCACTCCTCTATATAACTCATGCACACACACACACACACACACACACACACACACACACACACACACACACACACACACCGGTGAGCAGGAGATGGTCTGTATCTGATCCAGGGCCTGAGACAGACAGTCCTCTATGTCGGCGTCCTGCAGGGAGAACAGGTCCCCCGCTCTGGACAGATCCCTCTGACTCAACACCTGGCTGAACAGCTGATGCATGCTGGACCTCCTCCACCACGATGCACTGCACAGTTACACCAGCTGAAAGGAACAAAACACGGGTTTTCACACTTTTAGAGGCAGTGGTGCTCAAAATTTTTCATGTCAAGGACCCCTAAAATGATATGTATTTGAACCCCCATCTCAAAATATTTTGTTCCAGGGACCCCCCCAGAAGCAAAGATTTCGCTTTGAAAATATATATATTCACGATTTTTCAAAAAGAGCAGATATACAGCTCATAGCGCGGCACTTGCTTTAGAGCATATCCGTCATCCGTAGTCATAATGGAGGACATACTGCACAGGTAGTTACACCGGGGGGAAAAAATAAAGAATATATATATTTTTAAAGCGAACATTTGTTACTCAAATATTTGCTTCTGGGGGTCCCTGGAACAAAATATTTGAGATGGGGGTCCACGGCTAAATATATAATTTTGGGGGTCCTTGACATGAAAAAGTTTGAAAACCACAGCAATAAGAGACACGTATTTTAGTTTCCAAATAAGGGGGGCTTCCATATTTCAAGGGATGGTTGGCGAGGTTTAAGAGTAAAGCTTCTGTCTTTATTATCCAGTTACCATTCAACGTTCCAAGTTCAACTTGATGGATGTGATGTCAGATCAGGGTACGCTGGACGTCAGCACAACATGCTGAATCATGGAGTTCAGTAGTTCTGGCCTGCTTTGGTCCACATCTACTCTGGGACTGACCGAGGTAGGTTGTTGCCATGGAGACAGGACACGTTCTGTAGTCATTCAGGACCTTGAACAAGTGAAGGAGAGAGAGAGAGAGAGAGAGAGAGAGAGAGAGAGAGAGAGAGAGAGAGAGAGAGAGAGAGAGAGAGAGAGAGAGAGAACATTTTTCACTTTATGTTAACCTGACTGGTGTTCCTATTTTGGGCAAGTTATAGGCAAGAACACCGTACCCAGAATAGCAGCATTTTTGGTAGCAACATGGAATAGACCTGGTGAATACACTTCAGTCATGAAGTGGAGATCTAGCCAAATGATGTGTTTTTAGGCAGGGCCGGATATTATGTTTTCACTGTTTGTGTGTGTGTGTGTGCGTGCGTGCGTGTTTATATTTATATAAACTGGGAATGCTAGTGATGCTCCACTGACACTCAAGATATTCACTTCCTGGCTCCCACCTTTACATTGAAAATAGATGTTCTGTCTCCTTTCCTCTCTCCTTCATTCTCTCCTCCTCCTCTGTCCCTGTTTCTATACTAGTAACAACAGATGAGGCTGGGATAAGTTAATGTGTGATATAAGTAAATATCTTCTTTGCTAATATGTTACATATTTTCTACACATTTTACACAGTCTCTCTCTCTCTCTCATTCAGACACACTCAAAACACTTCTGACTCTTGTGCAGCCTACAGTGTAAATTCCTAAGCGTTCATTCAACTCTGAAAGTGTACAAAAGTAACCATTTGTGTAACCACATTGCTTCTGTCTGTCTGTCTTTGTCTGTCTGTGTTTTTCTCTCAAGCGCACGCACGCACGCACGCACGCGCACACACACACACACACACACACACACACACACACACACACACACACACACACACACACACACACACACACACACACACACACACACACACACACACACACACACACACACACACACACACACACACACACACACACACACACACACACACACACACACACACACACACACACACAGCTATCAAAACTCTGTGGTGGTAAGTCACAAAATACATTTACTTAAGCACTGTACTTAAGTACAATTTTGAGGTACTTTTACTTCTCCTCCACTACATCTCAGAGACAAATATCGCAAAACATACAATGTGAGCTTGTAGATCAGCTATTTTCAAAAGATTTTTTATACATTTGCAAACTTGAAATGGGACATTCTGCATAATGGAGTACTTTCTACTTTTGGTACTTTAAGTACACTTTGATACCAATACTTTTGTACTTTTAATCAAGTACATTTTGGTATTGAGTATATCTACATAGCAGTATAGAGGATATGCGTGTGACATCATCATCAAACCCGGAAGTTATGCAGGAATGCCTACTGAGTGTCAAAAAAATACTTTCTGGCCTTGACAGCCCATGCATCCAAACAGAAAAGTCATATCTGATTGCATTAAACAACATTAAACAATGTTAAACTCACTTTGCATGTTTCTTTGCCACTCGATTTGCCACTCGATGTGCCATTCACTTTAAGCATGCGCATATCCTCTATTGATACTTTCGCGTAAGTAAAACATGTGAGTACTTTTTCCACCACTGTCAAAACTAGCAAGGTGTCAGTCTTCAACTTCTAAACCAGTGGTTCTCAAACTTTTTCATGTCAAGGACCCCCAAATTGACACTTATTAGCCCGCGGACCCCCATTTGAAAAGATATGCCAGGGACCCCCATGAGAGAAGATTTTTTACAGCTCTAGCAGTCAATTCTCAACCATTTTAATTCAAGGACCCCCAGTTTGGCATGCATAAGGCTACGGACCCCTATTTTATGGCATTTCTATCTCTGGGGCCCCAATTCATGTTGTAAAATCAATGTTCATTTAACTCTGAGAGTATACAAATGGAACCAAATGGACCCGTTAGGGTCCATTTGGTTCCATTTGTACACTCTCAGAGTTACAGACACATGAGGATCAATTTGGTTCCTAACTATTAATTTGGCTGGGGACCCCCTGGAACCCCTCAAGTACCCCTGGGGGTCCCCGGACCCCACTTTGAGAACCAATGTTCTAAACCGTTTGAGAGTTTTCCAGTTCAATGGTGATTCAGTGACATTCCAACAACATGGCTGGTTGGACATTCAGGGGGTTGAGCAGGTTAAGGTAACACCATGTGCTAATGACATTGCATGGGTGCCAAATACCGCTTGGAAACCCGTGAAGCTGACATAGAAGATGAGCGAGAACATTATCCTTCATCCTTGCCATTTTTTTGGGACGGCATGGCTCTGCAAGAGGCTATAGGCCGTCTATGACAGGGTCTGTCTGTGTGCCTGTGCCTGTCTGTGTGTCTGGAGCTAACCTCGCAAACTGCTGAACCAATCAGCAACACATTACTTGTGCATGCTGCTAGGTCCCAGAAGTACCTTTACTATTCCTT
Organism: Gymnoscopelus microlampas; assembly: GCF_963454915.1. Lineage (NCBI taxonomy): Eukaryota > Metazoa > Chordata > Actinopteri > Myctophiformes > Myctophidae > Gymnoscopelus > Gymnoscopelus microlampas. Next base: position 34,331,249 of record NC_139945.1, read on the forward strand.
TTTTTCACATTATAAGTGAAATGTTCTCCAATGGGAATTTTAATCAAAAAAGTGTTTTTTCTTTATTATTAGAAAATGTTGCACTTTTTGACAAAATATCGGTAAAAACATCAGTAATTGGTGGTACAATGTGAGCTTGTAGATCAGCTATTTTCAAAAGATTTTTTATACATTTGCAAACTTGAAATGGGACATTCTGCATAATGGAGTACTTTCTACTTTTGGTACTTTAAGTACACTTTGATACCAATACTTTTGTACTTTTAATCAAGTACATTTTGGTATTGAGTATATCTACATAGCAGTATAGAGGATATGCGTGTGACATCATCATCAAACCCGGAAGTTATGCAGGAATGCCTACTGAGTGTCAAAAAAATACTTTCTGGCCTTGACAGCCCATGCATCCAAACAGAAAAGTCATATCTGATTGCATTAAACAACATTAAACAATGTTAAACTCACTTTGCATGTTTCTTTGCCACTCGATTTGCCACTCGATGTGCCATTCACTTTAAGCATGCGCATATCCTCTATTGATACTTTCGCGTAAGTAAAACATGTGAGTACTTTTTCCACCACTGTCAAAACTAGCAAGGTGTCAGTCTTCAACTTCTAAACCAGTGGTTCTCAAACTTTTTCATGTCAAGGACCCCCAAATTGACACTTATTAGCCCGCGGACCCCCATTTGAAAAGATATGCCAGGGACCCCCATGAGAGAAGATTTTTTACAGCTCTAGCAGTCAATTCTCAACCATTTTAATTCAAGGACCCCCAGTTTGGCATGCATAAGGCTACGGACCCCTATTTTATGGCATTTCTATCTCTGGGGCCCCAATTCATGTTGTAAAATCAATGTTCATTTAACTCTGAGAGTATACAAATGGAACCAAATGGACCCGTTAGGGTCCATTTGGTTCCATTTGTACACTCTCAGAGTTACAGACACATGAGGATCAATTTGGTTCCTAACTATTAATTTGGCTGGGGACCCCCTGGAACCCCTCAAGTACCCCTGGGGGTCCCCGGACCCCACTTTGAGAACCAATGTTCTAAACCGTTTGAGAGTTTTCCAGTTCAATGGTGATTCAGTGACATTCCAACAACATGGCTGGTTGGACATTCAGGGGGTTGAGCAGGTTAAGGTAACACCATGTGCTAATGACATTGCATGGGTGCCAAATACCGCTTGGAAACCCGTGAAGCTGACATAGAAGATGAGCGAGAACATTATCCTTCATCCTTGCCATTTTTTTGGGACGGCATGGCTCTGCAAGAGGCTATAGGCCGTCTATGACAGGGTCTGTCTGTGTGCCTGTGCCTGTCTGTGTGTCTGGAGCTAACCTCGCAAACTGCTGAACCAATCAGCAACACATTACTTGTGCATGCTGCTAGGTCCCAGAAGTACCTTTACTATTCCTTTTTTTCACATTATAAGTGAAATGTTCTCCAATGGGAATTTTAATCAAAAAAGTGTTTTTTCTTTATTATTAGAAAATGTTGCACTTTTTGACAAAATATCGGTAAAAACATCAGTAATTGGTGGTCTAGAGCAGTGGTTCTCAAACCTTTTCATGTCATGGACCCCCAAATTGACACGTATTAGCCTGCAGACCCCCAATTGAAAAAATATATCAGGGACCCTCATAAGAGAAGATTTTTGCAGCTCTAGCAGTGATTCTCAACCATTTTAATTTCAAGGACCCCCCGTTTGACATGCATTAGGCTACTGGACCCCTATTTAATGGCATTTCTATCTCTGGGACCCCAATTGATATTGTAAAATGA
>NC_139945.1:34338037-34340027 GCF_963454915.1 Gymnoscopelus microlampas
GCATAAATAACGGAGAACACACATACATCACTAACTCCTATGTTAAACCTTATGGGCCCTCTCTCAGGAAGTCTGATTTCTCTGCGCACGCACACACACACACACACACACACACACACACACACACACACACACACACACACACACACACACACACACACACACACACACACACACACACACACACACACACACACACACACACACACACACACACACACACACTCCTGTTTTACACCCCGTGGGTTAACTTTAAGTACGTGTTATACTTATTTCTCCGTTGCTGCAGTGCAGGCATATTTCCAAAAGGGTCTTTGGGGAATCTCTTCTCTATGACTTTATCCTTACTAATGAGAATATTTTTATTTATCTGTGTAACATTTCTAAGCAAATCTCTTAGTTACAATGTTGGTGTAATGCAACCAGCACCACTGTGAAGTAGTTTGTTTATGTTCAATGATGAAACTTAAGAAAGATCGCAGGGAAAACTGGCAAAAGCTTAGGCAAAAGCTTATTTTGAGGATCTTGACCAATGACCTTTGCTAGGGTTAGTGTTCGTATTTTGCGGTCACCTAATTTTCCTCCCTAGTGCTGCCCTTATGGATGGCCACATGGTTTAGGCACATGGATGGTTTTAGTTTACAGGAAATTATAATAAATAATAAAAATACATACAATTTATTTAGCGCTTTTCTAGATACTCGATGTCGCTTTACAGAAGCAATATGCTTCAGAAATTCAGGATTATTTTTCTCTGCAACAGACAACAAATATCCGTTTGTTACGATTGTAACTCTTAATGAAAAAGTACAGTAGTGCAACGAGCAGTATAACTACTTTTTTTTCAGGGAGTAATAAAAACAACATCCTCAACACTTCTAATCAATAATAATAAAACACTTTATTTATATAGCACCTTTCATGACATGAATGGAGCTCAAAGTGCTTTACAGAGGCAAAAAAAAGACAATAATAAAAAATAAATAAATAAAGCAAGCAGAAGTGCTTTATCGGCTGTTGTATAACCCCTAGGGAAGATATGGCAGCTGACCAATCTGCAGAAGTTTATCACACTTCCTTTTATACCTCTCCTTACCCATGGGAAATAAAGGCTTGGTATGTGATCAACAGCACTGACACGCCAACATCCTGTAAATGGTAAATGTTGCATTTATGTAGCACAATTATCCAAAACGCTGCACCTCGCTAGTTCTGCTGGTGTACTTAGTGATCATACATTATAGTATTTGGTGCAGAAGATGGAAGAATACATCATTGGGAGCTGGCTTGTTAGTAGGCTAACACAGCTCCAGCTCCAAACATGCTTTAGCCTTTTTATTCTGGGGGGAGACAAATTGTTTTAATCTGACATTTGGGTGGGTGGGTGCTTTCTCCCGTAAGCAAGACAGAGAGAGAGAAAGAAGAGCGGGATCAAGAGAGAACACTGGCCCTTTTGTATGACTTACAAGACAGACCCCCCTTCTGTCACACACACACACACACTTTTCTTCTCCCTGTTCAGTCAGCCCTGTCTCTCTGTGTAATGTGCACCTGCTTGGCCTACCAGGCGACAACACACACACACACACACACACACACACACACACACACACACACACACACACACACACACACACACACACACACACACACACACACACACACACACACACACACACACACACACACACACACACACACACACACACGATACCCCTCATTCATGCACATCATTGTCGTGTGGCTTTGTGAAGTGGGGGACAGAGAGTTGGGGGGTTCGGGGAGAAGCAGTGAAAGTAGTTCTTCTATCCCAAGGGTGCTTTTCAAGGAGCATTTGAATCCTCAATCCTCCCTCTAAACCCTTGATAAACAGCCCCTTCATGGCCAAACACTTCCCCCAAGTGACTATCCTTACAGAGACCTCTGGGGCTTCCGTTAAATTAGACCGTTTAGACCAGGGGTTCTCAGCCTGTGGGTCGGGACCCCACAT
>NC_139945.1:34340227-34475227 GCF_963454915.1 Gymnoscopelus microlampas
GAGAGATACACAGAAGACATAGAAGCAAGGCCACATTCTGTAATATAAAATATCCTACCATGCACACGTGACATGCACGTATACATGCATGATGAACGTGCACACACACACACACACACACACACACACACACACACACACACACACACACACACACACACACACACACACACACACACACACACACACACACACACACACACACACACACGGCAATCAGGCCGAATGATCCGACAGGCAACACCAAAGCCGTACAGCAGAGCTGAGCTTTACACCATCACAACACACAAACAACTGATATGAATGACAAGCAAATAAATGAATGTCATATAGTAAAGCTTTATGGTGTTGTCTGTACAAGACAGATTAGCCTATTCCAACACAGACATATAACCACATACATCATATAATGTGTAAGCCTAAAAATAATATATTCTTCCTGTATTCTTACCCACTGACATTAATAATGTATTTACTGTTGCTCTAATTACATCCATGCAAGGAGAAATATGTACCTGTGTGTGCCTGTGCCTAATATGCATACAGCAACCCAACAAACCAGCAAACATTCACCTATGTTTTGTAACCATTCTTTATGTATTACTCCCCAGTCCCCTCTGACTTCCGTATAGTCCCGACCAGGGGTGGGCAACGTTGATGATGGAGAGGGCCACTAAATTTCCACTCTCACTCCAGAGGGCCACATTGCATATACTGTCGGGCCATTCTATGTCACACAAAAGTGGCAAAAATAGCCGATCTACAAGCTCAAAACGTGTCGCAGTGCGACGCGTTTTGAGCTTGTAGATCTGCTATTTTTCCTTGGAAGCCTGATTTTTTTTTTTGCTATTTTTGAATTGGAATCCTGAAAAGTAACATTTGTATTTAATTGCAAATGCATTTAGTTATACGTATGTTAACTTTATGAACTAAAATACAAATAAGTAGGCTACATTGGACATAAAGAAAACGATAGAATTTTAATACTAGTCATAAAGCTACCAATATAGACTGAAGTAATTAAAGCAGGTCATGTTTGCATATTTGGAATTGAAACAGCTGACATCAATAATAAATCAGTATTCCGATGCGGGCCGCATTAAGTGAAGGTGGGGGCCGCCAGTTGCTCATGTATGGTCCAGACTCACAGACAGAGAGCTCAAGAAAGCATCTTGTTTTTACAGTGTGTGGGGGGGTGTTATTACCTATAGGCAGGTAAATGGAGCTTAATCCACCTTCTCACTGGATTTCTTTTCAAAGTGCACAGTAAAACCATCAGAGTTACTTAAACTCCGAAGACATTTCACATTTTAATCCATTAAGACCGGGAACGCGTCTGTGCCATTTTAAGATTTATTTGGCTATTTTTGAATAATCATGAAAATGTTTGCAAATCTTTGAATATATATATTTTTTTTAAAGCGAACATTTTTAACTAAAATCTTTGCTTCTGGGGGGTCCCTCGAACAACATAATTTGAGATGGGGGTACATGGCCAAATACATATCATTTTGGGAGGTCCTTGCATGAAAAGGTTTAAGCTTTTTCAAAAAACTGTTAGGATTTAGAAGACATTTGTAGAATCCCCAGAAGCAAAGATTTGAGTTAAAAATGTTTTCACGATTTTTCCCAAAAAATAGCAGAGCTTGTATCGCGGCAATCGGTGCCACGCTATGAGCTTGTAGATCTGTGTTTACGGATTGAATGGGTTAATATCACAAAAGGCTTGTACTTGTATAGGCAAACAAAAGAGTTAGCCTAATTGAAATCTATGACTTGAAATATTTCTGGAGGCTGTAGAGAGGGTAAGCCCACCTGTGCCTATTTTAGCAGAGCCTGTTTTTCATCTGTGACATATTTCATACCTATCATTTGATAAATTAGGTCTCTGCTATGTCTTGAGATATTATTAGTGTGAGGAGGAGGAGGATGTTTCCAAGAACAACACTTGCAGGAACACTATGTGTAAATACAGGTGGCAGTCCCCAGTGGTGGTTTAAATTAAGTAAAAGTACCAATACTGCAATGTAGAAACACACTGTTACAAGTAAAAGTCCCGAATAAAAAATGTACTTGAGTAAAAGAACAAAAGTATTGGTATCAAAATATACTTAAAGTACAAAAGTAAAAGTACTCATTATGCAGACAGTACGTCCCGGCCATTTCACACATTTTCAAATGTATGAAATGTCTAAAAGTCTTTTGAAAATAGCAGATCTACAAGCTCACTCATGCGTCGCATCACAACGCATTGTGATGTTGTACTGTAGATCGGCTATTTTCAAATGGCCGAAATGTATATAGGGCTGAAGTGGTTCATGTATGTTTTGTAATAATAATCAAAATTTACAAAGTAACTAGTAACTAAGGTTTTCAAATAATTGCAGTGGAGTAAAAGTACAACATTTGCCTCTGAGATGTAGTGGAGTAGAAGTAAAAGTACTGAACTTTTTTAATACTCCAGAAAAGTAAAAATACCTCAAAATTGTACTTAATTACAGTACTTGAGTAAATGTACTTAGTTACTTTACATCACTGTGGTAGCCCCCAACATGATGTGATGATACCGGTTCTGTAGTTTCATAAGCAACAACAGCATACCCCCCCCCCCACCCCTCTCTCTCTCTCTCTCTCTGTCTCTCTCTGACCTTGAAGAGTGGAGGAATGCGTTGGGACTGAAGGAGGGCCGACAGACACGATAGTATCAGCTTGGTGGGGATGTGTGTTGTATCACACAGACATCAGACGTGGACGATGCACCTTAACGTATAGGTTTAGGTGCATCGTCCACGTCTGATTAATAATACATCAATGATTCCACTACATGTCCATATGAAAGCGAGAAGGGAATGGGATAGAGCGGTGGTTTTCAACCTTTTTCGCGTCAAGGACCCCCGGCCAAATTGACACGTATTAGCCCACGGATCCCCATTTGAAAAGATGTGCCAGGGACTCAACCATTTTGATTTCTTGGGGGGGGGGTCCCAATCTACACTGTATCATCATCATTAGTGTTCATTTAACTCTGAGAGTGTACAAATGAGTGTACAAATGGAACCAAATGGACCCTAACGGGTCCATTTGGTTCCATTTGTACACTCTCAGAGACACATAAGGTTCCTAACTATCAATTTGGCTGGGGACTCCCTGGAACCCCCTCAAGGACCACTGGTGGTCCCCGGACCACTGGTTGAAAACCACTGGGATAGAGAAAGAGTGAAGTGTCTGCAAACAAACGAGTGCCCGAAATGCAATTATACGTCATTAGCCTATTAACCTTATGTAACATAACATAACGCAATTCAGTGAATCATAATGAGAACATAGTTATCGCCATTCATTTTTTTTTAATATAACGTTCAATGATCGTGCACCAGCAGGCAATGAAGCCCTTGCGCGGTTTGTTGTGGAGTGGATGGATGGATGGAGACAGACGACTAGACTGAGTGCTAATGGTCAATAGGCTGCTGTTGGATTAGCCCGCTGGTCCAGAGCGTTAGCGAGTTCTCTCTCACGCTGTGCCAGGCGCGCTGCTCTGCTCATACACCCAGAATTCCACTACAGTGCGAGGTCTCCGTCTTTAGTGAAAATAAACGAAACTACTTCGTTACTCACCGAAACAAAGGTTGTTTTGTGTTGTCGAAAGTATATTCTCCAGGGTGGTAAGCCTCTCACTACCCCACCTTCTCTGTATAAATACACTTTTTGGGCAGAAAATAAAATGTGTCCGCCAGACGAAAATGACTGTATGTGCTCCACTGCGCCCTCTACAGATCTGGTCAATGGTAATTTATATTGACCAGATCTGTAGAGGGCGCAGGTGAGTAATTTAAATAATTTCCGTCTGGCGGACATATTTTATTTTCTGCCCAAAAAGTGTATTATACAGAGAAGGGGGGTCCTGAAACGTTTCCCACCGTGGAGAATATACTTTCAACAACGCAAAACAGCCTTTGTTTCAAAGAGTAGCGAAATAGTTTCCTTTTTTTTTGTTTTACTAAAGTTGGAGACTTTCACAGTAGTGTCGTTTTCAGTCCATGGGAATAGCACCGTCTCCTAACAGAACGTTAGACCAGAGATGCACTCGTCGTGTCACATTCGACCACATACAAACATACCAGGAATGGAATGGATGGCATTCATACGTTAACCTCGGCAGCACGTCTCATAACTACGGCCAATGGCAGAATAACATGATGGCAAAACCAAAAGCTGCCTCAAAGCAGGTGAATTCATTATACAGACCGAAGTTCCAAACGCTTACCTGTCTGTGCTCCGCAGGAGGACGGAGGGTTGAAGGGAGGCACGTCCAATCTATGTGAGATCGCTTTAAAGCGACAATTTTGTGCACAAATATGCCATGCATGCACCACGGCTCCAAGTTGTCCCACAGGGCTGGCATTCATCCCTGCTCAGCGTGGGTGAGGGCGCCACCCTGTGGTGGATGAGAGGGAGCAACAGGTGGATGATGGATGGATGGAGACAGGTTGTGGTGTCACATGGAGAGGAGAGTCAGGAGGCAGATAGAGGGTGAATGGAAGGAGACAGTAATCACAGGGAAAGGAGTGTGTGGGAGGGGGGCTTAAAGGACCATAGTATCTAGTTTTGACTTGTAGACATAGAATACATAGACATATACATAGAACAGAGAATAGGCCAGGCGCGTACCGTCATTGGGGCCAACGAGGCCATGGCCCGGTCTGTAAACCCAGCTTGTCCCTGTGTAGGGGCAAGATCCGCCAGGGGATAAAAACTAAAAATAAACATTAGCAGCCCCTCACCCTATTCTGTTGTAGCCGACCACAGAAAGTCGCCTTTGTTTTCAAATGGGGCTCATTTGCATTCGGCCGAATTGTTAATGAGTGGCCATTAAAAAAACAGTTTAGCCTTCAAACCGGTTTCCTGCCAGGTAAACAGTATAAAGAGGGCCCCGAAATAGCTTCACATTTCATTATTGTTATTGTGAGTAGCAAAAAGGAAACCTCGGCCATCGTTCTCTCCATTGCGCAGAGACGGCCACCTCTCTCCATTCAGAAATGGCATAGAAGAAGAACCGTCGTCCTGAAACACCCTCGCCCCAGGTCTAAACCGGCGGCCTCGGTCCGCGAAAAAAACGGGGCAGTGTGTTTTGGGACGAGCTTTCCGCTTTCCACCCGGAATGGCTCCGTAATTCTCAATAGACTTATCAGCCGTTGTTGCACGAACCCCATCCCCCGGTTCTGGCCCGGTCAACGTTAGAATCCACCAAACGCCACTGGAATAGGCTACCTCTGCCTTCAACAAATGTGTGTCCATAAGTGCATATCTCTGCTGTAAGAAACCAGCTAACTCCAAAATATACATTTTCAGGGAATGAAAAAAAGGAGTTAGGAGGTTTTGTTCATCATTGATAAGAACAGCTAAATGGATCTCCAAGCTCACAATGAGGTTGGAGGTCAAAAGGGGGTGGAGCCTGGAGTCAGCAAAGCCAGCTAACTCCACCCCCCTTTGGTGGACTTATAGAGACACACGGGCGGAAACGGAAGGCCTACAAATTCACGCCCACTTTTGAGACAGCGCTGCTACTCGGGGTCCGTTACAACGATGAACTGCAGCTCTCAATGCAATCTTTATGAGAGGCATTGTAAAATACCGTCATTTCATTGGTTAACTACAGAGGCTGTAGCGACTTTTTTGGTGTTCTAATAAAGTGTCCCATTTGTTTGATTTGTCCTTTTTAATGTCCCATATCTGTCATCTCGATATACTACCCACAATATACTATAATATACTCCATCAGTATGTCAAAACCGCTAGCATCGGAGATCTAGACTTTAAGTGGTCGCATGGTATATACGTCACAGACGCATCCCTTGAGGTTTTCAATACCCAGAAAACTGGCGAAAGTGGACGTTTTCAATATGTTTTGGTCATTATCTCTGGAACAGAAGGTCCAATCTGCTCAGTTCAAAGCTTGTTGGGTGCGTGACGTTGAGGACATTAAGCAGCACACAATGACACATTTTCGGGTTATTCGTTTTTTTTTAGGGGAGGCGAGATCTTAGTTGGGCAGGCGACCGCCTGTCCTGCCTCTACAGTGTACACCACTGGTCGGCGCTCGGCGCTCGTAAAGACAGTGATGTCACTGAAATGCGACAACTTGTCTGTCTGCCGTCTACCCTCTGCTGTGTTAACATTATGGGTAACTCGTTAAAGTGGCAAATTAAATGTGAAACACATCAACTATTAAGAAAACAAGAAGATATGTTGACAAAGACACTCCATACATTTGGAAACATATTTTTATTTAAATCAATATCGTCTCCAGTTAATGCAGGATAATTTTAAAAGTAGGCTAATTCTCATATCCTCTCATAGGGAATGCATTGAGAGCTGCAGTTCGTTGTTCTAACGGACCTCGAGTAGCGGCGCTATCTCAAAAGTTCCGTTTCCGCCCGTGTGTCTCTATAGCTGGTTTAGCAGAAAGTTTGAGTTGTGCTTTTTAATACTTTTCATTGGTTAAATTCTTTTTTTTTTACCACTAGGGTATTCAATAGCACTGATTTATGCAAAAGCGTCAAAATGGAGTTAGCTGGTTTCTGCCCGACAGCAATGCACTGTAGGCCCTAGCCGGGGTCATCCCTATGTTCCCTGGGTTCTATGTTCCCCACTTACCTTAGGTTTAAGGTTAGGGTTGGGTTTAGGGTTGGGTTTAGGGTTAGGTAAGCTAAGCAGGGAACACACTGTATATAAGCCTACTTCAGTACATCAATTGCCATAGACCATATTCACACGGCGGCCATATTGCCATTAAAAGGGATATTTCACTTTCAAAAAAACTTTTGGTCGTTTTATTGTCTACTCAGGCTTTTGTGAGCCCCCATACAGTTTTTAAGTTGCTTGATTCAGTATTTAGATATTTGATATTCATTTTATCAGACACGCCCCCTTCCTATACAAACCCATTATAACTTCAAACTCCATTTTTAACCTGTTAGATTCATCAAAAACACCCGTCCTTGGTTCTGGATCTCCTTGGATCCCTCCTAATACGTGAGGGGGCCGTGTTTTTTCGATAACTCTTTTCATTTATTTTTAACATTTTTGGGGGAAAATGAAAAAAATGAAATACATAAAAAAAAAAAAAAATGAAAAAAGTAATCGAAAAAACACGGCCCCCTCACGTATTAGGAGGGCAGGGTAAGTCACCAGAACCAAGGACGGGTGTTTTTGATGAATCTAACAGGTTAAAAATGGAGTTTGAAGTTATAATGGGTTTGTATAGGAAGGGGGCGTGTCTGATAAAATGATTATCAAATATCTAAATACTGAATCAAGCAACTTAAAAACGGTCTGGGGGTTCACAAAAGCCTGAGTAGACGATAAAATTACCAAAAGTTTTTTGAAAGTGAAATATCCCTTTAAGTCAATGAAATGCCACCCCAGTTGCCACAGCAACGCAATGTTAAATTCCAAAATGGCCACCGTGTGAATATGGACTATTCACTGCCATTCATGTCGAAATGGTGTAGGGAAAAACACAAAGCAGTACTTTAAAATCAATAGACTGGTATAATTCACACTTTTTATCTATAAGGACTGACACTAATTTGAGAAAGACTTTTACTATATAGACAACAGTAAATAACTTTTCAGATACACTAGTATTCTCTGTCACATTTATGAATATGGTCAAATCATAAACAAACACAATATCTAAATGACTTACGTGGTCCATTGATAGCAATAGACGATGACATAATTGGTATGGTAAGGTCATTTAATAACCGCATGGCTGCATTCTAAATCACAGGGTTTGTGTTGCATTAATTAAGCCGGGTTGCTGTTTCAACCTGCAGTCAGACAGACATTATTATTGTCATGCTAATGCTACATTATAGCTACAAATAAAACAACAAAGGAGTTGGCTGACAACAAACAGCAAGCGTGTTTCAATTGTTACCTTTTTGTTTGTTTGTTTGTGGTTTGTTTCAGTCAATGTAGCCTTGGCCTCATGTAGACTATTTTGACCCAGCAGAGGGTGCTCAAACCCATGACGTCCAGAACAAACGGAAGTAAAAGGTTGTTGCCATTCCGGGCAGTGTTGCCATGTCGGCTTTTTATAAGCGACATTGGGCTTATTTTGCGGCGGATTGTTTTTTTTTTGGGCTTGTTTCTAAAGTGTAGTTGCTTATTTAGGCTTGCTTCCAAATTCTTTAATTATTATTTAAACCACGTGGTTCTCAAATATTGTCGTGAAAAGGTTTTGTGCCAGGCAGGGAGCATTTGTGTTGTTATAATGCTTCAAAAGAATATTCCAAAAATATTCCACATTTCAATGCTAGAGTTTTTGAAAACAGCAGATCTACAAGTTTGTTGATTGGCTATTATAAAAAAGCTAACGCATATAAATAAATAGGTTTAAAGTGCTCATGTGGCATAACAAGTTGCTTCTTCTGGGTTTGTTTTCCTAGACCCCTGGGGTTGCTTATTTCTCTCACAAACCCTGGCAACACTGATTCCGGGAGGGGCAGCTGACTGGCTGGCTGGCTGATCTGATCATAGATATATAAATATATATTTATTGATGTGATGAGATAACTGAGGCCAGTAGCCACAGAGCTGATGAACAACACATGACATTCTAGGAGCTGTCCTCCATTAATGTGGAGTCATCTGACGTCTGGAAAAGGATCTTTTTGCTTTCAGGATCAAGCATGGAGAGAAGACACAGACATCACAACAGTAGCAGGTGAGAGAGTGAGATTGTTGAACCTTTGTCCTCCTCCTGGCTGCTTCAAGTTCCAGTGTTTTGGTACAGAATTTGACTTTTAAAATCCAGCTCAGGCCTGAGAGAGATTTAGAGAACTGCTCTATTTTCCTTCCTTTTCTTATGCGAAGGGCAACTAGTGTATAATCAGTGTTTTCTTTTACAAAATGCACTTTTATTCTCAGTTCTTATAGCCTGGCCCGGTTGATAATAAAGTAGCCTTATATATTAAGTTGAGATGTTTTTAAACCCAATCAGACTTTTTTTTTGTGTCAGATTTTGATTTAAGTTGTCTTGCACTGATTCCTAAAACAATCACAGGAGGAGTCAGTGTTTGACTATCAGCTCAACGCTAAACACATTTACTTTGTATTTGCATTCTTGTTATTCCAGTTTTCTTTTGTTTGCATTTTCCTATCTTGCAGACTCCTCAAATGACACCTGTGAGTCAGATCACACTCGTCCCTGGAGGAGGACAGGGTGGATGGTGTGTTCTTAATGGGATCAGGACGAGCACTTTTTCTTTTCCTTTTTTTTAATTGAACTGAATGTTATTATAGTCTAGTGTACTTTTTCCTTATATATATATTTTTTTTGTTTTCCTTTTGGGGATCAGGACATGCACAGGACTCGATCATTATAGCTTTAATACGTCTTTTCCGTCGGACGTGGGACGGAGGAGCGAGGAAAGCAGACAGACAGACAGACAGACAGACAGACTTCAAGTTCAAGTTCGAATCCATCTCAGATATAAAGGGTCTTCTCAGGTCGGGGGGTGGTGGGCTAGGGTGGTCGCCCCCACCATGGCCTCCGCCCGCTTCCCAGGGAAGCCTGTAGACGTGGCCGCTGCTGCCGCCGCTCTCAACTCGTCCCACCCGGCCTCGGTGGCCGTGGGTCGGCCTCTGTGTGTGAACGGGACGCCGTGGATCCTCTATCTGCTGGAGGAGTGCGTGGACAACGTGTGGGAGTACTGGAGCGTGGTGATCGGCCTGGTGTCCATGTTCTGCTTTCTGCTCTCCACTCTGCCGTGAGTATGGATGCCAAACAACAACAACAACAACAACAACAACAACCAGTTTCAGACAGACTGTGATCTGTAAGCCCAATGGATGGGCTTACAGATCACTGTCTGTCTGGAACTGGTTGTTGTTGTTGTTGTTGTTGTTGTTGTTGTTGTTGTTGTTGTTGTTGTTGTTGTTGTTGTTGTTGTTGGTGGTGGTGGTGGTGGTGGTGGTGGTGGTCAGTGAAGACTGGAGACAGTGGTGTAAAGTAACGAAGTAAATTGACTCAAGTACTGTATTTTTGACTTTACTGGAGTATTTCCAATTTTCCGTATTTACTCCACTACATCTCAGAGGCAAATATTGCACTTTTACTCCACTACAATTATTTGACAACTTTAGTTGCTAGTTACTTTGTAGATTTGGATTATTATTACAAAACATAGATTTACCACCATATACATTTCGGCCATTTGAAAATAGCAGACCTACAAGCTCACAATGCGTCGCATGTAGATCTGCTATTTTCGAAAGTTTTTTTTTTTACATTTTATTAAGTACATTTGGATACCAATACTTTTGTACTTTTACTCAAGTAAATGTTGAATTCCGGACTTTTACTTGTAATAACTTGTAATTGCACTATCGATACTTTTCCTTAAAAGAAATTGAGTACTTTTTCCACCTGTTGTTGGTCATTGAAGACTGAAGCTATACAGATTTATCCATGTGAACCAGAATAAAATTAAGATGTACAGTATTCATTTAATTTGCAACATGTTGATATGGCAGTCGATTTTTAAGATTTTCCTTCTGTGTCTGTCTGTCTGTCTGTCTGTCTGTCTCTCTCTCAGTCAGGTCTATGAAGCTCATCGTAATGGTAAAGTGGAACAGGCCATGTCTTTTGGGTTCCTCTTCTTTCTGTTCAGTGGAGACCTGACCAGCTTTGCAGGCTGTTACCTCACTAGCCAGCTTCCTATTCAGGTAAACAACGCATGGATTCAAGTTCTCAGTCACCACCAAGGTTCCAGGTTGTGCTTTACTGTTACATCTTGTGTACAGAACAGGCAGTGGTGTAATGATGATTTTTTTTCCCAGTGGAATGGTATTTTAATGACGTCACATGCACACGCCGCACGCATGTGCAACTTTTTGCAACTTTTTTTCATGTCAAGGACCCCCAAAATGATAGGTATTTGACCCCCCCCCCCCATCTCAAAATATGTTGTTCCAGGGACCCCCAGAAGCAAAGATTTGAGTTAAAAATGTATATATTCAAAGACTTGCACACATTTTCACGATTTTATTCCAAAAATAGTAGATCTACAAGCTCATAGCGCAGCCACGCTTTGAGCTTGTAGATCTACTATGTTTGAATAGCCAAAGAAATCTAAAGTGACACAGATGCGGATAAATTGCTGTATATAAATTGTACTTGTACGAACTATACAGTGATTGTGATACCGTTTCTGATATGAATGCAATTTTTACGATTTCACGTTGCTACGGTCACACCGTTTGAATCTATCAGACAGTGCAGTGTTTCAGGGCGACATTGTGAAAATGTTTGTCACACTGTATAAAATGATGTGATAAATCATCAGTGAAACAGACAATTTATTACTATAACAAGGTAATATATACCAACTGGCCTCACTACCACTGTAGGGAAAGACAGATGTTACATTTTCTGTCCAGATGTGCTTTCAGACACATTAAACACATATACTGTATCTAGGGTGTTTCTAGGGGTTTTCTCTGACTGCCAAGAATTGTGATGAATAGCCTACATTAGCCTCAATATATGAAAAATTATTTATTTTTATTATTATTATTGTTGTTTATATTTATTTTGGCCTTCCGTTCAGCTTGATACAGTGTAGTCATAATACTGTAGTATGTCTGTCTTCAATGCATTACAGTCACTTCCAAATCGGATCAGTTAGTCTTGATAGAGGGCAAAATAGGGCTGTGCCAAATGGACTGAATCAAACACATGATATTTTTGCCCAAATACCTTGATATCATGATAATATCATATTGTAAGTAACACAAATAACACTTTATTTTATTAAACAAATATTTTGTTTTGGGAAATGAAATAGGGCTGAAGTGAATTTTAAACCATGAAAATAATACACTTACACCATATCACAATATTACGATATCCAAAATCCCAAACGATATCTTTTCTCAGATCACAATATCGATATATTGCCCAGCGCTAGAGCAAAAATCCATTTGTGTGCATTATGTTTAGTAATTTTGAGCTTAGGTGTTGACTCTTTCTCTGTCTGTCTCCCTTTCCCCCTCACTCACCCCCTCCCTCCCTCTCTCTCTCTGTCTCTCCCTCTCTCTCTCTCTCTCTCTCTCTCTCTCTCTCTCTCTCTCTCTCTCTCTCTCTCTCTCTCTCTGTCTCTCTCTGTCTCTGTCTCTGCCTCTCTGTCCCTGTCTCTCAGATATTTACCGTAGTGTTCTACATCTTCACGGACATGATCCTCATCTCCCAGTTCCTCTACTATAAGATCAAAAACAGCTCTACCAGAAGTAAGGCCTGTCATTGTGTATATACTGTAACACATCCATGCTCACATCTAATGTACATGGAGCATTAAACTACTTATCAAGTGGTACAGCTAAACTGTAAGGTCAGTATTATTATTCCAGACTATAATTGCTTCCATGTGGTATACAGCAGATAGAAGTACAGAACCGTACAGAGCTATAACACTGGCAGGGTAGGTAAGGTGTGTGTGTGTGTGTGTGTGTGTGTGTGTGTGTGTGTGTGTGTGTGTGTGTGTGTGTGTGTGTGTGTGTGTGTGTGTGTGTGTGTGTGTGTGTGTGTGCGTGTGCGTGCGCGCGCGTGTCTCTGCTTGTTTGTGGAAAATCTTCGTTCATGTGGTCATGCTGATGTCATTCTATGTGGGCGGGTGTGAGGGAGGAGGGCAGTAAAGTTGAGATGTGTCCACATACACACACACACACACACACACACACACACACACACACACACACACACACACACACACACACACACACACACACACCACATGGACACCAGTGATTAGTTTTTGAGATATTGGTGAATGAGAGATAGCCCAGTGAGCTCCCTCTTTGTCAGTGACACATCAGCGGTACACTGAGGGTGTAAGGTTGTTTTTCTGTACAGTATCTATAGATGGCTTCATGTTTCAAGTGTCTCTGTTAATGCTGATCCTTTGTCTGTGTGTATGTGAGGGAGGGAGAGATAAAGAGAGATGTTTCGATACCATTTTCCCTTCCCGATATCGAGTACCGATCCGCTACCAATGCGTAATAAAAAGGAATCTAGGAATGAATAATAATTCCATTGATAATTGTTAAAGTGCAGCCACGTTAGTAAAATAATAATGTAAATATAACAGAAGGTATAAAACGGTAGTGCAACATCAACTGAAGAATTCTAAATAAAAAAATAATTGTTTAGTGTAAATGAAACATCATGTGATTCATTACATGGTATCAGATTGTTATAGACTGGCTACTTACTGGCTGATAGTAGCATTCTATGCAGTATCGGCAGCTTTCCTGATACTGATGTTGGTATTGGAACAACTTATTCTGGGCATGGCATAATAGGAGAACATTGGGCGAAAATCGTAGATCTACAAACTCTTAATGTGTGTTAGTGCACTCATTATGTGTGTGTACAGTATAATTTCGCCAGACTTAAATGTGTGTGTGTGTCCTTCAGAAAGCCCTGTGTTGAAGTGGCTGTGTTTGCTGTGGTGTGGTTCTGCCACATTAGTTCTCCTAGTTCTGCCTAAGCTCATCTCAGATGACGGGGTCAGCTTATACACACAGGTAAGCAGAGCACTAAGTTATCTAGTCATGTCATCATGTGTGTGTGGGTGAGTCTATCCATGTGTGTCTAAAACAAATGTGTACTTTGTATAAGTGCATTAAATTGAACAAAGCCCATGTACTTATTTTACTATTAGACCCCGACCAATGCTAAATTTTTGGGTCCAATTTTGGAGAGTACCAAACTACAGTTTATCAATGTTTTGACTGATATATTGTTTAAAATGTTATATAATTGAAATCAATTAGAAAAAAAAGAGAATTAACTTATTAGCAAAAAAAATCCAAATTACAGTACATATACTGTACATATAAAGTATGTATAAAATATACAAACTGAGACAAGTAGGCCATAACCACTTAAAGGGGCTACACCATGAATTTAAAAAATATATATTATATATAAATATTGCCCCCTAATACGTTTTAAACAGGTTGTAAGCCTAAAAAACATCCAGATATTTTTTCTCACAATCTGACTGTCTGTCATTCCAAGCTTTTTCAGCTGCAATACCAAAACGTCCTTTTGGGCAGGGGGGGGCTACTGAGCAATTCTGTCTGGCCATCATCAATGCAAAGTCAAGGCAAGTGATGTCACTTGCCTTGCCATTCTGAAATGGCCTGTTCAGACACGCCCATTCTGAAAATCTCTGAAATGAGAATGAATGACTGAATGTTAAAAAAATATATTTTTTGGGGTACAAGAGACACAGGGGAGCCCAAAAAATACTAAAAACCTAAAAAAAAATGAAATTCATGGTGTAGCCCCTTTAAGTCCTATTCAAAAAAATATCAAACATAGCAGATCTACAACGTGTCACACGATGTGATGCGTTGTGAGCTTATAGATCAGCTATTTTTGAGAATTTTTAAAAGGTTAAAATGGTGACATACCGATGTCATCAAAAAAGTCAAAAAATGAGTAATATCAAGATAGAGAACATGATATCACCATGTTGTAATAGTGCCGAACCTCACAAGATGGCGCCACCCGTCCATTTAACTCAATGTACGGGGTGCCATCGTGTGAGGTCCTCTCCTCCAAATCGGCAGCCAAGCAGATATAACAGTCAGGGATGCGACCCACGTTTTCACACCTAGCCTCAGTAACTTCTCTGTGTTACGCAGGGGAGAGCCTGGCGAGTTGGGGCAAACGCTCTCCCCACAACACATCTTGTGATTCCCCACTATGGGCCCTACTGGGCAGGGCTTCTGTAGGCGGGTGGGAAAACGATGCACGTGTCAGGGATATGTTGATTGATCTACTTCCTATCCATTGGTTTGTCTGTCTCTTTGTCTTCACCCAGAGACCTAGTACCTCTAAAACAGTGGAGATCTCTGGCTATGTCTGTGGATACCTGGCTTCCATATTTTACCTCTCGTCACGTTTCCCCCAGCTCTATAAAAATGTAAGTCAAAATGTGACCATTTAGCAAAATGCAGGATGATGTCACTCATCTCGTTAGACTAGGTGTGCTCTACCTAGTCTTAACGAGACGAGTGACATCATCCTGCATTACGGTCTACTTGAATGTGAGTGTGTTTTATTGACTGTATTAATCAGTGCAAGTCTCTCTGCACTGCAGTCTGCACACACACACACACACACACACACACACACGGTTGTAGCCACCCTGCCCTGGGGCACATCTCAGCTGAGATAAGAGTACACTAAAGTAATGAGGTCACCCCAAACATCTGCTTCAACCTGTAGAGCCAGTCTTACAGCCTGGTAGAGAGGTGTCAGAGGTAGAGGGGTGTGTGTGTGTGTGTGTGTGTGTGTGTGTGTGTGTGTGTGTGTGTGTGTGTGTGTGTGTGTGTGTGTGTGTGTGTGTGTGTGTGTGTGTGTGTGTGTGTGTGTGTGTGTGTGTGTGTGTGTGTGTGTGTGTGTGTGTGTGTGAATGTTTGTGTGTGTGTAAATGTTTGTGCCAATGAGCGAGAGAGTGTGAGTATGTGTGTCTATCTAAATGAGAAGCAGATATCCAAGACAATAGTGTTGTTGTGCTGAAGGACTATTTTGGCCTGCTGTTGCTGCTAATCACTAGAGGAAATCGTCTCACTGGGGGTTCTATTCCAGAGAAACTTCTGGGCACAGACAGTTACACACATAAACGTTCCCTGAGTCAATATTTGATCTCGGAAAATTCATGCATAACATGGGAATTTCTCTCCCGACAGAATAAATCCCCAACCTTCTAGCATTCATAATGGAATGTTTGACGAGTATTTGGAACAATTAGGTGGCTTAATATAACCACAACATTGCCATTAGTATTGCCATCTAAAATGTTCACAATCTTTTATTTACTTAAGCCCTTTATACTGTTTATAACAGCAAATAAACAACAGACGATTACACAGCAGTCTGCCACAGATGCACATTGTGTTGCCAAACAACATTTCCACACTGTACACTGTTGGTTTTAGGTTGCGTAGGACAGAATGGGGACCCATTATTGCATCAGAGCTGAGGACTTATCCGTGGCCTTTTAACCCAGCCAATTCCAGTACCAGTAGAGTACACTTGTTGACCAACTGTTTAATTTTATGCCAGTTGGATTACCAAGCTGCCTCACAATACACATCCTGCCTTCCATTTGCCCTGAGATGTGCTTTTTTTGTAAGATTTCAAATAGAATACCACAACTACTTGACAAGTAGTCTCTTGCGATAGACTGTTGGCTCACACACTTTTCAAATGCTTCTGTCTAACAGTCTGTGCCAGTGGTGTAAAGTAACTGAGTACATATACTCAAGTACTGTATTTAAAGTACAATTTTGAGGTATTTTTTACTTTACTGGGGTATTTCCAGTTTTCAGTACTTTTACTTCTACTCCACTGCATCTCAGAGGCAAATGTTGTACTTTTACTGCACTACAATTATTTGAAAACTTTAGTCACTAGTTACTTTGTAGATTTTAATTATTATTACAAAACATACGTTAACCACTTCAGCCATAATTTAAACTTTGGCTATTTGAAAATAGCCAATCTACAAACTCACAACACGTCGCGATGCGACGCGTTGTGAGCTTGTAGATCTGCTATCAATTTTAATACATTTTGTACATATGATACCATGTGAAACGGGACATTCTGCATACTGACTACTTTGTACTTTTGGTACTTTAAGTACATTTTGATACCAATACTTTTGTACTTTATACTCAAGTACATTTTGAATTAAGTACAAAATGTCAGTACCTTTTCCACCACTGCTGTGTTGACTAACATTAATGACCCCTGTCCATTGCAGTACCTGCGCCAGTCCACAGAGGGCACATCGTACTTGTTGTTCGCCCTGGCTATGATGGGCAATGGGACGTATGGGCTGAGTGTCATAGTGGTGCTGCCCGCCCTGAGGAGCTCCAAAACCAGCTTCATCATCAAACACCTGGCGTGGCTCATCGGTAGCCTTGGAGTCCTGGTCCTCGACTTCTTTGTATCCTTTTACACACACAAGTCCATGCAAGTGTTACGCCCGATTTATACTTGGTTGTGTGCCGTGTTGTTGTGCCGAAAATAGCCGATCTACAAGCTCACAACATGTTGCATCGTGACATGTTGTGAGATTGTAGATAGGCTATTTTTGGTGCACGACACCGGCACGGAACTTGGCATAAATCACCCTTTATATATTAGCTGGTGGGCATAGTCTGTCATGCCTCCTGACAACCTGGAAGCTACATTAAAACAAGAATGAACTAGAAAGATGCCACTCAGTAAAATGCATGTGCACCAACGCTATGTAATTGGACAATATTTGCCATTTACTCATTTTGGAGAGTTGACGAGCACTTTATTTGCTCATTGGCTGGAAATTACAAATGGCACACAAAGTGTCATGGTGAGATATATGTCCCTTTGTGAAATTCCACACCCACCGCCAAAAGCTCCCTTGAGTAATCGATGTGAAAAGTTAATCAGTTCTATCTAGCAGAACTCAATGGATTTCCTCCAAACCCATTGAGATGGGTTTTATACAGAACAAAAAGTTATGAGGTGAAAACATAACCCCATCTATCTCCATTGGCAACGATAATGAGACATGATATATATATATCATGTCATATATAACACCGCTGTTAGAAACCTTTACTTTTAAGGAAATGGAAAACAGAACCTGTGTTCCAATGGATCTAATCACAAGCTCTCGTTAATACTTTTCATTGTCTAAATATCTATAGAACCCACAGAATTAACCACTTTCACTTTAAAAATTGTGCAGAAATAGCAGATCTACAAGCTCATGCGATGTATCGTGTTGTGAGCTTGTAGAGCACTTTTGTACTTTTTGACAAACTAAATAAAACATAAAAATTTGAAATATGGAGATACAAGGTTTCTGCCCAACAGCTACAATAAGCATTTTGAATTGATGATATCTCTATACCCTAAAGATTCAAGAAAAATATATACAATATAACACAGTTTGAGGCAAAAAGGAGATGCTTGGATTTATTATCACAGAGAACCAGCAAATGACACAGCCAAGTGTGCTATCTAATAATAATAGCTGAGTTAGCAAGTTAACGGTTCATCTCTCAGCAACATCGGAGACAATTATGCTCATAGTTGAAGTCTTGTGTTCTTGGTTGTGTTTCGCTGATGCTCCAATGTTACTTGTCTGAGGGGAAACCATGTCCGATAGCCAAGGATGTCATCTTGTCGTACTCTATGAATTTATCTTTTTGTCTTTGTGAGACTTGCATACTCACTAAGGCACAAGATAAAAATGTAAATGCATTCCAGTCACTGCTCGCCAGTTTTGCTATTTTACCTTTGGCTAGAAGCATCCTCAAGGTCTTTACACAACACCGGGATCATGATGAATAAATGAATCGAAGATGCAAAGCTGATGCATATAGTACAAACTATATTATAGTTGATGCCTCATTGATACCAGTTATTTTTATTAAAAAATCTGCCTTGTTTTGAAAAAAATATTTGGTAACTTTTTCGCTGTGTAACATTTGCATTCTTGTAAGATTTAATCATGACAGAAACAACACTTTGGGGAAACTTAATGGCACAAAAATAAAAATAAAACACTCCTAGTATCTAAGGACTTAAACAGTATACGAAAATACCGTAAATAACTGGAGTAGAGCATGTCTTATTTCATTAGTGTTTCTGTGTGAGCCTTAACCATGTCAGGTGACTGCCCAGTTCATCAGGTACAGGAAGAACAGCAGCCCACTGGTCAAAGTCCCAGAAGTGGAACCTCTTCTCTGTGAAGAAGAGGAACTTTCGGTTTTCTAGCATCTAGAACTGACATGGACATCTCTAGAACACTATGGTCATTCCACCACAGTAGCATATAACACAAAGAACCTCCTGGTCCTCTGTTGGTTATTTGGTAAGAACCTTCTTGAATGAATGCTGATGAGGATGTTGAACACTCCGTAGAATTAAATTATTAGTATCATTAGGATTATTATTATTATTATTATTATTTTTACTTTGTTCTAAATCAGTTCCGCCAGACGTTTCCTGGCTCTACAAATTAAAGGTTTCTATCCATCGGCTACCCTTAAAACACCTTCATAAAGTATTAAATCAAAGTCCCATTATTGAAAATGTTTATGATTTACATTTGACGGAAACTAAGAAGTTTCTGTGCAATAATTGACACATTATCTTCCTTCAGTTTTCACTTGGAGAATGGTGACTATTTTGCCTAGTAAATACTGCAATAAGGAACTACTGTAGAATCGTGCTTGCTGCCAAATTTTTCTGAGGTTGATAAAGAGCTTCAAAGCCTTACCTGTACATTATTACCTGGACTACGGTGCCAGAACATGATTTGAGCACAAAAGGAAGTGTCCATGCTATTAATAATTGTATGACTGTCTCAGGAGGTTTCAAGTAAAGCTAGTGCCAAGTGTTAAGCAAGCCAGTGATGATGATAAAAAGAATAAAATGGAGATAACAACCGGCACTGCTCTGTATGCAGCTCTGCCATTTGTTCAAGGGCTAGGGGAAACCATGGCAAGGAGATTGGAAGTGAACAGTACTATAAAGACACGGACGACATGGAGCTGTGACTCCTACAGTAGTATTTGGGCACTTATTTTTTTTTAGCACTTAAGCCCTATGTACTTATGTCTTACAATGAATAGAGAAAATAAGCCGATCTACAAGCTCACACGTCACACCGTGTTGTGGTGTTAGCTTGGAGATTGGCTATTTTTGTAAATTTTTTGATAGTTTTTTTTGCATTCATTTTTTTTACTTTAAGGTTCAAGGTTTCATTATTGTTACATCTTGTGGACGTGCACATAAGATTAAAATACTCTGCAGCCTATAATGAAACGCACAAAACAGGCTGGACGAGCAAAACACGCCCATGGTTAGAAGCTGTACACAACGGTTTAAATTACCATTGAATAGGTTAGGAAGAGTTCAGTAACATGCCAGGAGGAACTGTTTTCACCTCCCCTGAGAGATTTTCATTCGTATGCATTTGGATATAATTGCTTTTCAGGCAGTGTTACCATTGTTACAGAGGTGTTTACACTTCCAACAATATACAATTCTGAAAGAAAAGGTGTGTAATTCTAGTGCGCACCATTGTTGTTGGTAATTACAGTACAATACACAGACATATTGCCTTTTGTGTTTCTTTTTTTCCCGCCTATCTCTTCACAATAGTTTTGTCGTCTTTTTGGACGGAGCCATTAAACAAAGACCAGCATAACTGGGGTGGTCATACCCCAATAACCAGGAATATATAGTATATAGGAAGTCTGTTTAACTACCTTGCTTGCCATCGTGCTCCAGTGTCCTCTATGCAGTGTTAAGTGTGGGCGTGTGGGCCTTTCGTCTGTGCCTTTTTTATGGCTTTCTTTAATTACATGTGCTGGAACCTCTTCTCTTTCTAGACTGTTCTACCTATAGATACTATTTTCTTGTAATCAACTGCTTTTTGCCTGACCAGCACCGGCATTGCATAGATACAGAAACCCTTTCTACGAAATCCACTCCTTTGTGACTAGTAGCATTAACTGTCCTATTAGACATTTAATTGAATGCCCCCCTCCCCCCACTCGCCCCGTGTTGTGACACAAAATTCCTTTCAGGTTGATGTGTGTGTGAATGGAACCGAGATCTGAATAGCTGAAGGCTTGCTAGAGTTGCTGTATGGTTTGTCTGTGCTTTTTTATTGTAAACAAAGCCGGCAGGAATATGTATAAAGCATTTTCAATAAAACTGTTTTGTCATGAAGTGCATTACAGCCAAGACAAGTGGTCAATTTTTCTTAAGTGTTTCATTCCAAATGGCTATATACTGACTTTGACGAAATCAGTTTTGTGAGTAATAACTTATGTAATATCCTACAGTGTGTTTTACTTCCATGTTGGGGTAATTTTTTGTCCAAGCATGGCTCTTTACAAGGTGATTTTGGAAGGAAACTCATCATTTGCTTGGTGTGATATTGCTGTTCACTTGGTCAGCTACATAATGAATTAACCAGCACTTACAGACTTCTCTACCTCATTTATATGGACATGTTTTCATTGTGTGCAAGATGAACTGGCTTTACAGTTTAACATAATATTCTATGGAACAAAACACATACGTAACCCCCTTGTGCCATAAAAATCCATTTGAACAGAACGCAATTGTATATAATTTGTAGGTATTTTAGAATAGACTAATCATAGCGGTATTGTTCCCCCTTCTGTTAATGAGTCATGGTTAAGGGCTGGCTGTATATTACAGTTTGTGCTGGTTTTGGATTCTGCTTTGCTTCGCCTCAGGGGTGAAGAAGCACATGGTCAAGATCCACTTTGGTGGTTGTATTAGTGAGAGATCAGTTTATTGTTGAAATTGTTGGTACACTCACATAACTGCAGCCCTTCAGTTTGTATCACGGATATATAAATCCTAAACATCTGAGTGCAAGCTATTCATGAAGCATTACAATGTTGGTTATTTTGACGGCATAAGTACAGTTTCACAACTATATATCACAGACGAAGAGTCTCGAGCCAGATATTAGTAAACATGATCACTATTTGAGTATAATTACATTAGAAAAATTATAGCAAATTTTACAATTTATGTATCAATAGATTTGATGAATTTCTCATAAGCTTGTTCAGCCATGAGTCCATCAAGTTCACTGGGGTTGCCAACTGTCATCTTGATCAACCACCCTTCGTCATAGCAAGACTTATTCACAAGTCCAGGATTGTGTTCCACTGCTGTGTTAATTTCAATCACCTCCCCAGTGAGAGGAGAGTATAGCTCAATGACAGCCTTAGAGCTTTCCAAAGTACCAAATTCTTCCTTTTGATCAAGTTTTTTGCCAACCTCAGGGAGTCCACAGTATATAATATCCCCCATTGCTTCCTGAGCAAACTTGCTGATGCCAACTGTGCCAACTCCATCCTCCACTCGTACCCACTCATGATCTTTCCTGAACTTACGTGCGGTGGTCAGTGGTGGGGCTGTACTCGGTGTCAGTGGAATGTTGTTGCTGCTGCTCCATAGAAGCCGAGTCACAGGGATTTGAGCTATTTGCGTTAACGGAGGCAGTTTTGTGAAAACGTTTGCGGAAAAGCACTGGAGCGCTACTCTCATCACCATCTTCACTGAGGCCAACTACTAGCTTAGGCTACGTAGGCTACTTCAGCCTCTGAACAATGCTGACTGAACTTTCGGTCTTGCTTGTCCTCAAAATGCAAGTAGGCACCCAGTAGTGGCCTGGAAGGTGTTGTGAAAAGTGACTGACTATGACTAGGACCTGCCGCAGATGTCTGATCAGAAATGTGTGATGTCCAATCTTGTGATGATCCAAGGGTTTGTTCTTGAGGGACTATCAACGGGATATGGAGTATTGGGTCTGAATCCTGTATCTGGAGTCAAGGTTACTCCGTAAAACCTACAGTTGAGGGGAGATGTCTTGGGAAAGTTTAGAGGTAGGTGCTCTAATGAAGGTGTAGGTTAATGTCAATGTCTAACCACAAATGCGCTGATATATACCCATCTGGCAGTGGCGGTGTTTGCTCAAGTCATCATGATGTCAGTAATGCCCAAATATGGAGTTATATGTAATTTGTGCCCAAATATGAAATCCAAGATGTCTAGGTGAGTCCAGGTTGTCCCGGGATAGTCCACTGTTATGACACTAAGCTAACAAAAACAAATCTGGATGACGTGAAAGCCTTTTATCAGCCACACCCAGATGTCTTATGGACACTTTACAATATCAAAAAAGGCCTTAAGTTTAGTCGATCAGTGCAGGCAGACAAGTTTATCCTGACCACTGCAGGAACGCAAGTCTGGTCTCAGACTGGAGCCTTCACAGAGACTTCATTCCATCATCTCGTGACTTGGATTATCTCTTCAGTCTCTGTGCTGACCTGGAGGTCTGGTACTTCTGTCTGTCATTTCGCACAGGCCTGGAGATGAGACAGCTTGTTTTAGTAAGTGCAATCCAATGGTGTGTTCTAGGTTTTTTCGGAGGGCATACTATAAATAAATAGTGTAAATATATCTCAGAGCGAATATACCCTGCTCTCAGAGCACAGTCTATTCGCCATT
This sequence comes from Gymnoscopelus microlampas, assembly GCF_963454915.1. NCBI lineage: Eukaryota > Metazoa > Chordata > Actinopteri > Myctophiformes > Myctophidae > Gymnoscopelus > Gymnoscopelus microlampas. The sequence goes on from NC_139945.1 coordinate 34,363,374, forward strand.
ACCGAATATATTTCAGGCATATCCCTTGACCTTGGTTGGGGGTCAGGGTAGTGGGAAGGGCCCATGCGTCCCTGGAGGTTCAGGATTCAGATGTCCGGAATTCAGATGCCATTTCCGAGTTGCACAACATTTAGTTCCAGAACACTGTGGCTCTGAGTCACCAGAACACCTAAGGCTCTGAGTTCTAGAGCACCGCAACTGAGAGTTCCACAGCACCGTGGCTCTGGTGAGGGTTTGTTGGAACCTCACCTCTCTTGGACTCGGTCTCAGTGGACAGTGGGACTTGTTGGGGCCAATGTCACCAGAGCTCTGGTGAGGGTTCATTGGAGCCACGTAGACTCAGCGGACGGCAGGACTCGTGGTGAGCTTTTCCCTTCAGATACCTAACCCAACTGCTCCCTGATCTGATCTTGTCATGCAGTGTCATGGATGAGTCTGTACTTTGAGAAGAGATATGCAAGTCCCCTGGTGGAGGCACATCTGGTGCTGGCTGCTGACCATATTCCATTGCCTGGTCGACAGAGGTTCTAATCCTTTAAACAGGCCAGGCGTACGATCTTCCTTTTGACACAGCTGGTCTGCCACTTTGGACCACTTCTCTGGGGGTTTGACAAGTATTACAAGTCCTTCAACTACACTGAATAAATGGTTCAGGGCCTTTCTAACACCTTAATTCCAGTCATTTGCAATAATGTCAAATAAATGGTGTAAACTATTTTGGGTTATTTTTTGTGACCAACATTTAGAAACACTTAGAATAGCATTTAGAATAGCACATTATTATTATTATTATTATTATTATTTTGCATTCATAATTTGAAATGCCCCTATGAGTTTGTTATCATTAAAAACAAAATATAATTCTGTCTTCTAATGAGAGCAGCTACTATGTCGTGCCTATCTATGCCTTTTCAGTCTAGCTTGGGGTTTTATACCTTTTTTAGAAATCATAGAATGATTCAGTTACATATTCTTTACATTATTGAATGGGTTTTATTTATAGGAATATTTTTACTTCAATGTTGACACTGTATTTGTCTGAATGATGCTTTTATGTTAAGACTACTTTGTTGTTTATTTTTCTTAATGCATCTGACCGTATAATTGCTCTGATCCTTTGTTTTATTCATTGCTCCATGTTCTATGGCAGTGTTGTTTTTTATTGCCAATGTCTTCCAATGTGATTGCGACCGTAGGTCGCACTTACTACAGAAAGCTGCTCCAGGTGTCCGTCCGTCACTCCGTCACTCCGTCACACACGTCACACTTTTGCCCTGCTCATATCTCCGCACCCATTGCCCCGATCCATGCCACATTTTGCACACACACTCCTTACCTGCCAAACTACACCCTCCAAGGACCCCCGGAGCTCCAGGGACCCCCAGCTGCCTCGGGGACCCCCAAGTGTAAAAAATTAGCACATGTGGACAAATTACCAAATGACCACCCCAACGGGGCTGCTCACGGGGCATTCCCAGGGACCACCCACTCCTGGTGCTCCAGAACGGATGCAAAAGTGGTGGCGCCCCCAGTGGAGGACCCCCTGCCACTGCAGCTCACATAAAATGCCGTAACTCGGGGGCTTGCCCCCCACAAACAATCCCTCCTTTCCCCTATAAACACACTCTCTCTCCCACACCACACACACACACACCAACAGCTCTTGCCTGCACACCATGTCACAACTCACCCCACATTTAGACCACCAAACAAAACTATCCATTGCCCACACAACTAGGAACCAATCGCCGTTACAGCCCTCTTCTGTATACATGTGACCTACGGTCGCTTATCTCCCGATTAGGGAGTCTTACTGGTTTTAAACTAGTCCTACATAATATGTCAATAAAGTGCAATCATTTTAAATATGTCTTTTGTGTCTGATATATTGCGGTTAAAGGACGACTTCAACCATTTTCATATAATTGGTCCAAACTCCTCACTAATGCTCATTATAAGATGGCACCATTTTTGTCAACTCACTCTGTCTCAGAGGAGGGCTGTGAACAGTTCAGAAACCCACCTCCCAGTGACATCATCGATGGGGAATCCAAGCGAATAGAAACTGCAGGCTTAAAAGAAGAAAAAATAAATTGCATGCTATAATGGAAGCCATTGTTTTTGTGTTGTCCAAATCAAAAATATGAAATCTTGTTTGAAAAAAATTAAAACCTGCCTAACGATGGTAGGGTAAGTGTTCTCGGCCCTCCTATGAGACAAAGTAGCAAAAAATGGCACCAATTTATTATGAGCATTAGTGAGGACCATGAAGATATGTTGAAAATGGCTGAATTTGTCCTTTAACTGTTACGGGAAATGGGCACAAACAATGAACAAATGATGTCAAGAACACACACATTCACATAAACCGTACTGTTTCTCAACATCGGGTCCGGGGACCACTAGGGGACACATTGACAATGAGTATTTTGCAGATTGGGTCCAAAAGGAGGGAAAAGCAGAGTTACAGACCCATAAGGGTCCATATTGACCCCTGGTGGCGTGGTGGGCCCCAGACCCAACATTGAGAAACAGTTTTGCAGTGGTGGAAAAAGTACTCAAATTCTTTATAAGAAAAAAGTACCAATACTGCAATATACTGTAGAAATACTCTGTTACAAGTAAAAATCCAGAATTCTAAATTTACTTGAGTAAAAGTACAAAAGTATTGGCATCAAAATGTACTTGAAGTACCAAAAGTAAAAGTACTAACATATTTGAAAATAGCAGATCTACAAGCTCACAACGCGTGAGCTTGTAGATCGGCTATTTTCAAATAGCCTAAGTATAAAATAGGGCTAAAGTGATTAATGTATGTTTCATAATATCATAATTTATATCTGAAAAGTAACTGGTAACTAAAGTTTTCAAATAATTGTGTGGAGTAAAAGTACAAAATTTGAGATGTAGTGGACAGGGGTCATCAACGTGTCCGTACATGGACATATGTGTCCGTGGCAAGACTTGTCCGTGTCCGCTGCAAATCTTTGATTAAAATAAATAAATGACTAGAGTCAGTATACAGTGGCTGACTTGCCAGTCTCCAGGTTTTCTTCAGAATAGATAGGACACGTAGTTAATTAATGCAGAAATACAAGTGGTGCAAAGTAACAAAGTACCTATAAAACTGTAATAACAAACTGTAATAACAGTCTGTTATAACATAACATGACTGTTATTAAACTGTAATAACAGTCATGCTAGTCCGTTTTTGATTACATTTGTACTTTACAGATCAACACAGCAGGTTCACACAGACACAGTTTCAGTGTTTTATCATTAAGAAATAAAATAAAATAAAATAAATAGAAAAAATAAAAAATAATAATAGGGGAAATAGTAATTGAAAAGCCTCCTTGAAAACGCCCCCTCACACATTAGAAGGTCCATTAGGGACCTCTCCTGGTGATCACAGAACTCGACGTTGAGAACCTGTGCCAGTGGTGGAAAGTAACTAAGTACATTTACTCAAGTACTGTACTTACTTTTGAGGTATTCTTTTTACTTTACTAGAGTATTTCCAGTTTCAGTACTTTTACTTGTACTCCATACATCTCAGAGTCAAATATTGTACATTTACTCCACTACAATATTTGAAAACTTTAGTTACCTTGTAGAGTTTGATTATTATTACAAAACATACATTGGCCACTTCAGCCCTATATACATTTTGGCCATTTGAAAATAGCCAATCGACAAGCTCACAATGTGTGTTGTGAGCTTGTAGATCTGCTATTTTCAAAAGATTTTTCATACATTTTATCATTTGAAAATAATGATGCACAATCAGTACTTTCTACTTTTGGTACTTTAAGTACATTTTTATACCAATGCTTTTGTACTTTTACTCAAGTAAATGCTTAATTCCGGACTTCTACTTCTTGTAACAGAGTATTTCTACAATGCAGTATTGATACTTTTACTCCAGACCCTCCAGCACACCCTCACATTCCAGTCCTTTCTGACAGAGCTCTGCGGTGACCAATAAGGGGTAAATGTCTTCCTCTGTGGGGCGGGAGCAGGGTAATTATTAGGGCCTTGTTTTCGGAGGGGTGGGACTTCCCTTTTAGAGTTGCAGCAGCAGTTTGGATGGCAGGCAGGCAGCTGCTTTTTTAGGTGACACGTAACTAAACTAAACTAGGTGCAACGACGTAGGCCGCCGTGTCGCCCAACCAAAAAAAAGCCAACTTTCCCACTGTGTTCTGCTTCTATCGGGCAGCAGCAGCAACAGCACTTCAATCTGTTTGTTCGTAATAACAGGATAATAACGCGCATGGTGCCAAAGACTGTTGCGCTGCCTTCTTGCTTTTCAGGAAACAACGGGAGGAGTTTTGATGCGAGTTTGTTTAAAGTCAAAGCGGAAAAATCAGAGCCTCAGCTCCGTCCTCTGAAGTAAGTAACAGGGGAGAGGAGGAGGAGGAGGAGGGGGTTATCGTCCGTGTGGATGTGGCGATCATCATGCATCACTGAGAACAAGTCCTGAAGATCACCTATTATTATTATCAGGGAAACATCCGGGTGAAGACAGTCCTGATAATAGAAGAACATCTGGAGAACATGCAGTGAGGAGGGGGACAGGACAGTCAGAAAAGTGAGTGGAGGAAGTTTTCCAGCCCAGGCAGCAGACACGGGGTTCGTTGGGTCTGGGGAGGAGGGGAGCTCCGGGAGGAGGTCCACCACCACCACCATGGGTAACGGGGTGTGCTCGCGGAGACAGAGGAGGATCTTCCAGTCCTTGCTGCTGGCCACCGTGGTGTTCGGCATGATCTACGGGGGCATGATCTCCTACGAGGTGCACAAGCAGCTGAAGAGGACGGAGGCGATGGCTCTGAAGTACCAGCAGCACCAGGAGTCCCTCTCTGCGCAGCTCCAAGGTACTGTAGTCAGTGCGAGTGGTTCTCAAACTTTAAAATGTCAGGGTCTCCCCTAGCTGTAGAATACAACTCTCGTAGACGTATTTATGATTCTGACGTTTTCAATCTACAAGAGTTGTAGGGTTCACCACCTTTGGACACATGGCCTTTCAGCACTATACCCCGTAGACACTCCAAACATGTACACATTGAAAATAAAGGTGCTTACCCCCACGCCCTAAATGTTAGCTCTCTCTACGGGGTAGTAGTTTAATATAATAATCCATATATTTCAATTAAGAAGTGTTTTAATGCCGTCTGTGGCCAATTCTGTCGGAAGTTCCCAACGGGCGGTAGTGACGCGCCCATCTGGTGAAACCCTGAATTACACTCAATGTAAACAGGAAGTAAACGAGGGTGAAAAAATGGCGTTCGGCCACAGACGGCCTTAAAACACTTCTTTATTGAAAGATATGGATTATTACATTAAACTACTACCCCGTAGAGAGAGTTAACATTTTGAGCGTAGCAGTAAGCACCGTTTTTTCAATTTGTACATGTTTGGAGTGTCTACGGGGTATAGTGCTGAAAGTCTCTGTGTCCATGGGGGGTGAACCCTACAACTCTCGTAGATTGAGAACGTCAGAATCATAAATACGTCTACGAGAGTTGTATTCTACAGCTAGGTCTCCCCCTTAACTAAATGGAACCAAATGGACCCGTTAGGGTCCATTTGGTTCCATTTGTATCATGTCAGAGTTACAGACTTGTATGGGTCAATTTAGACCCCCTAAAGGAACCCAGAGTAGTGTAAACACAGCTGGCTGGCTGACTGACTGACTGACTGACTGGTGGCGTTGTGATTGTGTTAAGTTCTCAAACTTTTTTACCAGCTCGCCTGCCTGGCAGGGCTGATGGCACTGCTGACCAGTAAACAGACGCTGCACATAGTCGTCACTTTCTCGTCACTTTCTCCTCATTGGCTGGCCTTGGTAACAGCACTGTCTCCTCATTGGCTGGCCTCATTGGTTTCCTGTTTACTTGTTAATCGTTTTTATTGGTGTCATTTTGTATGGTATTAATTCGAAACATAAGACAACATACACAATGCCACATAAGCGTGTAAATGCTGTATTGAAATTACATTGACAATGGCAATGCTACAATATATGAGCCCTTTCTGCTGCCAGACGAAACGTCAACACGTGGGTTCTCAGGAGGAACATTTCGGTGGAGATTGAACAAGGCACTGTGTAATAGAGCACCGAAGTCTGACGTCACTGCCACTAGAGGGCGCTTTTTCACGGGTTTGTGGCTTTATTTTTTGTGTTGAAATCCAAATCCCAATTTGGGAATCTTAGATCACGTCATATAAGAACTGTGTTCCAAACATAAACACACCACCCCGGCGTTTTTGTCAGGGGGGTGGTTCTGCATCGTTTATGATATTCATTCATATTTGATACAGCCTGTTTTCTGTCACGTGCGAGGCAGAGAAGTGTAGGATCCAAGCGCAAGATGAGAGGCAGAGGCAGCGTAGTTCAAATTAAAGTGTTTATTAACACCGACACAATGGAGTAGGCAGCAATCAACGTCTAGGTACAGGCAAAGTCAGTAACCGGGTAATCGTAACAAGAAAGAGACAATAAAGAGTAAGGGAAAACTATACTGGGAAAGCTAGGGGAATTAAATACAAGGCAACAATAAGTGGGGAGGCAAAGACTGGCATAAACTCACACTGACTACAATCAACGAACCGACAGGGAACTGAAGCAAACAGAGGACTTAAATAGACAGGGGATTAACAGGACGCAGGTGAACACAACAGACAATCAACATAGGATAGGCTAACAGGCAACGAGCACAGGTGACTAGGTAACAGAGATACAATACAAGAGTGCCGAACATAACGGCCTAAACAGGCCTAAAGAACAGCCCTTAGGAGTCCAACACCATAAAAGGGCATACAAGGTCCAAATAATAAAGTCACTGTCCACGGCCCGAGGAGCGGACCGTGACAGTTTCTGGCGAAAATGGAATGAATTCTGCCTTAAAAGTCTTAAGAACTACTACTTCCGGGTCTGAAATCACTGTCCCTACAGCAGCTGCGTTCATGGGAAATGTAGTCTTTGGGTTGTTTGACTCGTTTCTAGTGTTTATATTGCGTTACTCTTTGGGTAAATGTGTACATTTACACCTTCAGTCGATGCTTCATATCCATATGAGTAAAAACGCCAGGGTGGTGTGTTTATTTTTGGAACACAGTTCTTATATGAAGCGATCTAAGATTCTCCAACGAGGATATCAATACAAAAAGTAAAGCCATGAACCTGCAGAAAGCGCCCTCTACTAGCAGTGACGTCAGGACTTCGGTGTTCTATTCCCTCTGGGGCATTGATGACAGCAACACGCTCTTACTAGTATTTACTGGTAGGATTGATTAGATCCAGACCGTGAGAACTGACAAAAACGTACATGAAATACAATAAATCACCGATCAAACAATAAACAAACCATACACATTAATTCCTTCTGCAACCAAATCAGACAAACTACAACATCTACAACAATAATTCACTTGGCAAACATTTTGCGTTAGCACTTAGCTAGTTAGCTAACAACATTTGTTCCAACACAACACTAAATCTCAAAGTAGATCTCTTTGGCAAAAAAACAACCCAAAAATATCAACAAACCGTAACTTATTGGCTGCATGCATATAAAAGAGGAATTTTAGGGGACTTTTTTATCTTCTTGGTATGAACTTTTACAACAACACTGAAACTAGCTTGGCAAAACGATTTTTGCATCTGTACATCCGTAATAAACGTCCCCGGAAACACTGGTGCACCAACAATTAGTTACTTTATTTCCTTTTTTTGTGACGGGTTCCCAGATTGGCTGCAGGTAGGTAGGAACCAAAAACTTCAAAGTACCAAACTGACACAGAGGCAGTTATACACTGAATGTAAATATTCATACCATGTACAGTGACCTATCTGTCATCATTCATCCATGATGTAAAGTGTAGCCTCTTTGCTACGGAAATAATTAAATGCTCTATGAACAGCAACAATTTATTTGCCAACATAAACATGCAATCACAATATAAAGAAGACCACAAATGGCATGTATTCATTAATATCACACTCACTTGGCTTACTTTCACACGCTGCATAGGCTCCGTTTGTTTTTCTGTCAAGGGTAGATGTTCTTCCAACACACACTCTGCCACACTTTCCGTTTTATCTGGATCTGTTCTGTACTACAGCCTGAAAAGTTTGTCTCTGTGTGAAAAGCCATGGTGACCCAATATCCTCTGTGTAGCTATCATAGAGTTCAAAAATACACTACAGTATCAATGAATGCAGCTAGCAGTACTAACATGGCTAATGTTCGCCCCCCCATAGAGTTATAATGTCGGCCCCTGGCCTCATAGACATATAAAGGTAGACGCCTCCTCTGGCTCTAAAGCGTGTGTATGGCGGACGCACTTCCGCTTCTGGGGGGCAGCTGGAAATTTCCGCGTATGTCACAGAAGGGGGCGTTCAGTAGGCCAATGAGAGGCAGGTGGGGGCGGGACAACTAGATGGTAGTCAACACGCTGTGATTGGCCAGTGCCCGTGCCCCCCGGAAATATGGCGGCCACTATAGACGGGTTTCCGAGCGACGTCATCACAGAGCAGAATGCGCAATCTGCGCATGCCTGGGGGAAAGGCGCGTTCGAAAATACAGCCCTGAGCGGCAGTGAGCGCACTGGCCAATACAAACTAATAGGCGAGTGTGCTCCGGTGCGTAATTTCCAAACGCACCCATAGGCTTACCCCCTCCTCTGCGCGGTCATATCCTCTCAATGTTTACAAACATGAAACCCGTCTATACCAAGCACATCGCTCCAATGAACTGCAGAGGCCAATGAGGTATCTAGGTTTCTATATCTGTGCCTGGCCTGCCCTGAACCTTCTTCTTCTTGGAGTTTAAGGGTGGTTGGCAACCATCTCATAGGAACATTACCGCCACCTTCTGTTCCAGCATGTGGGCCAGCCGGAACTCAAGGGATTTAGCTTAGTGCGAGCTGATATATATGACTGTGTCATTTCTTGTTTCATTTCAAGGACACTCAGTTTCTTATGTATTTGACCACGGACCCCCATAACCCAGATGAGTGTACACATGGAACCATTTGTACACTCTCTAGTTACATACCTGTAACCTGTAAGGGTCCATTTGGTATTTTGGTTCCTATCAATAATTATCTGGGGACCCCCTGGAACCCCATCAATGACCCCTGGGGATCCCTGGACCCTACTTTGAGAAAGACTGGTGTACACTACACAGTAAAGCCCTCAGTGTGTAACCAAATGGACTGTTTATGCAAAGGGTCCATTTGTATATAATGTTACCCTTGTACACTCTTTGAGTTACAAATGGATACATTAAGTACAGTGAGGACTTTAAGAGGCTGAGTAACTAAAATATGACAAAAGCCCAATGAATGTTCTGTGGTAGAGGTGTCAAGTTGAAGCAACTTTCCAAGAGTCTATCTTTAATCTTTATCTTGTACCTAGAGGTTATTATCTTGTGTAAACAAAGTGAAAATGTTTGATTGATTGAATACTTTATTAGTCCGAAATATAAACAGCACGAGGTACACTCAGACATTTAGGCTAAAAGGATAACACTTAAAAAGTCCTGGGGACTAAGTTGTATTAGCAGCCTATGTATAGGTTATCCTCCTATCCTCCTAATAATCCTCCTAATAATCCTCCTATCCTCCTATAATTCTACAAAGCTCTGTGTGTGCGGTGAGCCCAAAATCTCTTCTGCCCGGTTCTCCTCAGTCAGTGGCTGGAGCAATTGCTCTGCATTTGCACACAGACATTGACCATTACCATGTGCACGGAACAGCGAAGCCCGTTTTTCACTTTCCCCAAATGTCAGCTGTTTATTAGCGTTTTTGTGTTCGCTGGCTCCCGGGTTGCCAAATCATGTGCGTGAAACAAGCGTGGGTGCTCATATCCCCCGACGGGTATGGTCTAGTTGTATAAATCTAACAGTCTACTTGAATGTGAGTGTGTTTTAATCGGTGCAATCTCTGAACAGTCCACACACACACACACACACACACACACACACACACACACACACACACACACACACACACACACACACACACACACACACACACACACACACACGGTTGTAGCCACCCTGCCCTGAGGCACATCTCAGCTGAGATAAGGGAGCACACTAAAGTCATGAGGTCACCCCAAACATCTGCTTCAACCTGTAGAGCCGGTCTTACAGCCTGGTAGAGAGGTGTCAGTCAGAGCCACTTATATACCTTGTCATTTAGAATCACTCATAACATTGTTAAAATGTTTGCTTTAAATCTGGCATACTTGTTTTGGGCATTTCATTGTCAATTGTCAACTCTTTTTGTATTTTAAGTTTCTGAAATAAGCTTCTGAAATAGTGAAAATAGCTGATCTACAAGCTCACAACAACATCGTGTGTGTGTGTGTGTGTGTGTGTGTGTGTGTGTGCTTTTGTCAGATGTAAGAAGGGGGGCTTTGAGGAAGAAAGGTTGTGAGGTTTAGACAGTGATTTATGAACGGCAGGCTATATAGTCTCTTCTATGTGGAATAACCAACCTGTCCATGAATGGGTTTAGACTGTTTGCGCCACTGGCAGCTGTTTAGCCCTTCTTCACAACAAAGTAGGCTGCAAATACATCACAATAACAGGATGCTAGAGTAGACTTACTGACTTACTTGACTGGCACTGGAAACCTAATAAAGTCTACTTAGTTTCTCTGTAAGCAACTATTAACTTTGTCATGCTGATGGTAGAGTCACAGCATAATTACACTCAGATTTAACCACATTAATCTTGGGGCAAATGTTCTAAAAGGAAAAATTTCTTTCCAAAACAGCAGATCTAAAAGCCTACAAAGCATCACATTGCGACATGTTGTGCTTGTAAATTGTCTTTTTTCTGTATTTGCCATTGGACATAAGTCTAAGTCAGCAGTACTCAACCTTTTTGTCTGGCGAGTGGCGACCCCCAAAAACACTTGGCTAGGACTCACGACCCCCCTCCATACTCACCAATCTAACAACATACACGCAAACAAACACACATTGTGTGTGTTCAGTGTTTGCACAATGAACAAACATGTGCATGCACACATACAGACTGAGACTGCTATACTAAATTGAATAACTATATTAGTTAATCGTTAAGACTTTAATTATAGGTATATTTTCTAAAACGGGGGGTTTGATAAGAGGAGTAATATTACACTCGAATCGAACCTTGCATCTGAGAGGACATTATACAGTACGCACCTCTTCCCACAGCTCCAGTAGCCAATGGCAATTCCACCTCTTATGTTGAAAAACTCCACTGATTTATCGATGTGATTTGGGTGAAATGATAAAATCTTTGTTTTCACTGACGTTAAGCTTGCGTGTGTCAGAACCTCAGACACATTGGGGCTGATCAATACATTTTTCCACCTGCTTTGTAAACAGCTGTGCCTCAACTTTGCCCACTGTAAGCTTCTCACTTGCGGGTCAAAGTTGACAATACTTGTGTGGTGTTAGGTGGGGTGTGATATCTTTTTATGGGCAAGATGCATCCACCACACCGTTCCATCCACCATCCACAGGCTGTTGATAGCCACCGTTCCATGTATTGCGACGGTTTCCTAACCTTCCATAGATTAACTTTTCGCAGTTTTTTTAACTTTCACAGAGCAACTTAAGTTTATGTGGCAAAGGAAGGAGGTAATCTCCCTTGTGCTGCAGGGAGCGCAGAGCCAGCGTGAACGGTCTGTCTCAGTGTGGCCAGTGCCACACAGACAGAAGTGTGCACGCGCAATCGCGCATATACTCTTCCTCGCTCTCTCCCCTTCCAAAAAACACATTTTTTTATTCCGATTTTCATTACTTTGAGCACATTCAGAAAAGCAACTGGCGACCCCTCCAAATAATTTGGCGACCCCCACTGGTCTTAGTCATAAGACATAGTCATAAGTCACAGCCTAGATTCGCTTCCTTTCTGTTTGTTGGTCCTAAAACCATAGACAATGGTATCATCACAGCTCACAAAATGATTCAGTTAATGTGATGTTCACAACATGTCAATAAACACAAAAGACAAACTGAGCTGATAGTGATACGTATGCCCAAAGGTGTTGCAATACTTGCCATAATGGTTTATCCTTATCGATTGTATTCCCCTCTGTCAGTATCTATCTTAATTTCATTGCTGGAAAAAGCAGTGGAAAATAATTGGTATGCTGTCTTTTTAAAACCCAAAATCAAAATTCACACAGCTTTCAGTGTGCTTGAGCTCTCACTCAAATTCCACTCGATGGCATCTCTTGAGTTTCTCACAGTATAAGCAGCCACCTTAACATCATTACCGTAGTTAATTATACCATCAAGGTTACACAATTGGCTCTTATTTCTCTATTCAAAGGTCTAGCCTGTGGTTTTCAAACGTGTTGTGCCCAAGAAGGGCAAGTGAAAATCTCAAGGCACACCTGTATTCATAGCGAAAATACATGCTCACAATGTGACACGGCAAATTCTCACCTATAATGACAGGCCCATTGCCCAAAATAGGGAAGCCAAGTTTGAAAGTGTTTAAAATATATTTTTTAGAGAATAACATTTTCCTCTGTATTGTCAAATGAGTGCCCAGAAAGTGCACTGATATAGTAAATTAAAGACTAATTCATAACTATTTTGTGTAGTTGTATATATTACAATAATAATGTGTGTAGTTGCCACACAATCTGGACTTGTCTCACGGCACACTGGTGTGTCTTTTGGGAAGCACTGGACTAGCCTACAGTATGCATCCAGTAGCAGAGAACCAAACATGTATAGAAGTGTCACAAATACCCCTCTTCCACCAATACAAGGCAGTTTGAGGGCCGGTTCAGAGCCAGTGCCTAAGTGTACCCTCGAACCAGTTCTCTGCGTTTCAATAGCAGAAGAAAAGGCTCACGGTCAGGAATATTGGTTCCAGAATGGCATCAACACACTGTTCTGCATGAAAGGATTCATTACTACAATGATGACATTGTTTACGTGCCCAAAAGGCAGTGGATATGTGATTGCTAGATCAATAGATGCATCATAGATCTATCTTTTTTTAATTTTCAAAACGGTACTGCCTATATTCAATCAGCAATATTTCAAGTGATAAAATTAAGACAGTTAAGGGAATGTTTTGAAAGTTCTAAACGACTTGAACACAACTATAATAATGGAATGGAAGTACTTTTGACCTTTGCAACTTATTAACCGTATATGTACAATTTGACGTACGTCGAAATATCCTTTTTTATTTGTATTTCTTAGAATTTCTTTCTTTTTAAATGTTCGCCTATGATAACAACATGCCCCAAAAGCTGTGCATCGAAGCGTATTTAGAGAACACAAAGAGTAAGCCCTTAGGTAAAGTTACTGTTGGGGCCCTTTGCATTGCACAGAAAAACACCACCACACCCATGTTTGTTGTCATTGTTCAGAAGTGGTGGGGACCCAGTAAATTGTCAGACAACGGTCATTTGATATCTATGCTATGTTGATCGCTGTAAAGTGACCTATATATATATTTATAGAGGTGGGCTACAGCTTAACCCTTTAAGACCGGGAACGCATCTGTGTGACCACTTTAACCATTATTTCATACTTTGGCTATTCAAAAATAGCAGATCTACAAGCTCATAGCCCGGCGTTTTTTAAAGCGAAAAAAACTCAAATCTTTGCGTCTGGGGGGGTCCCTGGAACAACATATTTTGAGATGGGGGGTCTGCGACCAAATACATATAATTTTGGGGGTCCTTGACAGAAAGTTTGAGCACCACTGATATAGTAACATACGTTTTTTTTTCTTCCAGAAAACTGTTAGGATTTAGAAGACATTTTGTAGAATCGGCCTCAGGTCTGAATGGGTTAAGGGTTTAGAGTGGGGTGTATTGATTGCCCACTATAACCACAGACAAGCAGTTGTCAGTCATTAAAAGAACCAGCTGGCACTTAAAGCTATGCATGTATCCTGATGGGTCGGCCTAATGTGCATACATATGTACATGTCTGCAGTGGTGTAAAGTAACTAAGTACATTTACTTAAGTAAAATGTTGAGGTACTTTTACTTTACTGGAGTATTTCCAATGTTTAATACTTTTACTTCTACTCCACTACATCTCGGAGGAAAATATTGTACTTTTACTCCACGACAATTATTTGAAAACTTGAGTTACTTTGCTGATATAAATGATTAGATTATAAAACATACATTAACCACTTTAGTAGAATATCTGAGTACTTTTTCCACCACTGGAATGGAGTGCCATATAAATAGATATTTATTTCTGGTCCTGTAACTGATTTACAAAGTGATATTACAATCATAGTCTTCATTTACTCTGTGCTGGAGGGCAATTATTTGTTTAGATCTGGCTTCTTATGACAGTCTTGGCAAACGTATCCTCGGTGTCTGTTTGCTGGACCAAAATAACATCCCTCTAATCAAACAATTCCTGCAGTGATTTATATTGCCCAGTCATTGTGTTTTTGCACCACGTTTTAAGATGATGAATGGCCTATTCTCTTATTTCACACAGAGGCGTGCTCTCAGGCAGCCAGGAAGAGCACACTTCCGTGTTTATCTTTTTAAATCGGAAATTATGCACAGGCTGTAAAAAAGACCTGATTTAAGCACTTGTTTCACAGTGGAATATCTGATTTTATTACCACCTGTTTTAACAGACATGCCTGTCGATACCTTCACATTTGAAAAATAGGTCAAAGATATTCACATGGCACCCCCTGTCCTGATGGCAACGCTATGTCACAGAGTCCCAGTGGTGGACAGTAGCTAAGTGAATGTACTCAAGTACTGTACTTAAGTACAGTTTTGAGGTATTTGTACTTTACTTGAGTATTTCCAATCTCCAATACTTTTACTTCTACTCCACTACATCTCAGTGGCAAATATTATACCTTTACTCCACTACAATCATTTGAAAACTTTAGTTACTTTGTAGATTTTGATTATTATTATAAAACATGCATTAACCACTTCAGCCCTATATACGTTTCTTGGCCATTTGAAAATAGCCGATCTACAAGCTCACGATGAGCTTGTAGATCTGCTATTTGCAAACGATTTGTATACATTTGAAAACTTGAAATGGGACGTTCTGCATAATGAGTACAGTTACTGTTGGTACTTTAAGTACATTTTTTATGCCAATACTTTTATACTTTTAGTCAAGTACAGTTTGAATTCTGGACCTTTACTTGTAACAGAGTATTTCTACATTGCAGTATTGATACTTTTACTTAAGTAAAACATTTGAGTACTTTTTCCACCACTGCAGAGTCCCGAGCTACAGCGGCCCGTGAGGTCTCAGATGTGAAACATGAGGGTTTTTTAGCGCTTAGCCTTTCCTATAGTTTAGAAATAATAACAATACATGTCTCAAATGGCTATGAAAGTACAATTATGTTGCCAATGAAGTCAACAATTCTAAATAGTAAAAAAATATAATTTATATTTTTTTACTATTTAGAATTGTTGACTTGATTGGCAACAAGGCTCTATGCACAGCAGCCATTTTGGAGAAAAATTGGGCCTCTTCTGACTTCCTTCACAGGTGTTAGCAATGATACTAATGAAGGCTCTGTTCCATTCTGGTCAAACAGAGTCAAGGTGCTGATATTGTGCATGTTGGCTCACTAGAAATACTAGTGGGTCTCAAAGTGTGGTCCAGGGACCCTCATGGTTCCTTGAGAGGGTGTACAAATGGAACCAAATGGACCCTCCCGGGTCCATTTGGTTCCATTTGTACACTCTCAGAGTTATGGGGGTCCTTGAAATTAAAAAGTTTGAGAACCACTGTGCTACACTAAATGGAACACAGCCTTCATTAGTGTCATTGGTGACACCTGTGAAGGAAGCGAGGAAGGGGCCCAATTTCTGTCCAATATGGCTGCTGTGCATAGAGCCTCTATCCAGGCTTTACAGATGAACTCCAGTAGGACGGAGTCTTGTACAATGTACAAGTGGCTCTTCTTCAGCTTGAAGTCGGTAAAGTTACTGTACTGTTAGCCGCGGACCACCATTTGATGAGATTTAGACTCAGACCCAAAACAAAAACCCTGTAGTGTAAGGCCAGCCAGCTTTAGGAAATGTTTTAATCGTGGATAAGATTTTGTCCACATTTCCATCCATGCTGTATTGATGTGGTACCAATAGGAGAGATAATTGGCAAATGTCGATCAAAAGAACAATTATTCTACATTCTCAAATTGTGTAGACTTATTGTAAATTAAGTAATGTTTAACAATAATTTAACTCTTTAGAGCGTAAAATGAGTTAAAGATCTATACGGGTCGATTTGGTTGCCAACTCCATCATTTAGCTGGGGACCACCTGGAACCCCCTCAAGGACCACTGGTGGTCCCCGGACCACTGGTTGAGAACCACTGAGTTAGACAGTTGATAGTAGAAGTCAACCTGGTTCCCACCTGTCTAGAGTTGCAAAAAAGTGATCAGAGTTACAATTTGAGTAAAGGCAGCTGAGTTTGGACACTTTACCACCCAGCACCCCGCCCAGGAAAACAGTCAGTGCTGCTGAGTAATCAACAAGGTGCTCACTTTTTACCTCCTTTTTTTGTTTTTTCAACACCTGTAATCTGATTTCTGTCCTTTTTACTGAACTGTAATGGATCAGGGTGAGCCATGTTTTGTAATCTATGTAATCAGATACTCCTCAGTAAGTCCTCTAAGCTAACAGTGACAGGAAAGAGAAGAGGATTAGATATGACAGAGGTCATGAGCTAGATGGAAATGCATTTTGAGTTTTTGGGCTATTTATGAGTTTTATATAGTGACCTGGGCCTTCTGCTTGGCCAGTGTTGATGCCGTATGAGTGCTCAAAGATTTCTGGGCATCCATAAAGAACGGTACACATTTCTAGAGATGGGCAATATAATCGATATGGCAATATATCGCAATATTTTATTTCCCAATACTCTATCGATACTCCAAGCTGTAGTATCGCAATACTTTTGGAGAAAAAAACCTCTGTTCCCATGCATAGAAACCAATGGTAGAAGTCCGGTCCTGACACTCCACTCCTCTACAGTAGATGTCGCTGTACTAGCCAGTTCGCCTTCCAGTGATTCGTCTCAATATATATCGCAATGTATCGCATCGCAATATATCGTGATACAATCGTATCGTGACCCAAGTATCGTGATACATATCGTTTCGTGAGGTTCTTGCCAATACCCATCAAGTACATTCACTGCATGTTGCATGTTGTGTGTGTGTGTGAAAGGGCTGTCTGACATCAATATCAAACCACTCACTTTTGCCAATAGGGCATAGCAGTTGCGGCCACTTCCTGGTTCCACTGCAAAATACTCCATGCATTTTTCCCATTGACATTTCCAAAAATAATTATATAAATTAATTTAAGCCTAGAATCAAGCCATCCAGGGTCCTGGTGAATCATGACCATAAAACGTTTGATTCTGTGAAAAAACTTTTTTGAAAACGGCAAAACAAAGGGTATTTATTAAATATATTATATCATATAATTAAATATAAAATAAAGAAAATCACAGAATTTTTTTTTTAATGGTCATGATTCACCATGTCCTGGATGCCCTGGATGGCTTGATTCTAGGCTTAAATGAATTGATATAAATATTTTTGGAAATGTCAATGGGAAAAATGCATTGAGTATTTCGAAGTGGAACCAGGAAGTGGCCACAACTGCTACGCCCTATAAAACAAACCTCCAGTTAGCTATATGCACAGGCACATCGTACTGTATACATGCATTTGCATATCTATACAGTACACTGTGCACCTGTGCAATATACATTACGAACATGACTCTTCAATGTGCACAGACACGCACCCATGCAAACACACACAAAAACCAGAGGCAGCCCTGTTACATTTAATAGTGCTTGTGTGATTTGATACGCGTCCCAGTCCGCACACACCACCAGCCAAGCCTGACCAACGGCAACCTGGCCACTGCTAGCTAACCCAGGAGACCAGTAAAGGTCACTGCCTTACTGGAGGCCCCTTGTTTGTTCCGACCATGCACTTTAACCCATCAAGACCGGGAACGCATCTCAGTCATTTGGAGATTTCTTTGGCTATTCAAAAATAGCAGATCTACAAGCTCATAGCGTGGCACCGAGTGCCACGCTATGAGCTTGTAGATCTGCTATTTTTGAATCGCCTAAGAAATCTTAAGATATCATATATTCAAATCTTTGAATATATATGTATTTTTTAAAGCGAACATTTGTAACTCAAATCTTTGCTTCTGGGGGATTCTACAAATGTCTTCCAAATCCTAACAGGTTGCTAGCTAGGTATGTTGCTATAATGGTTTTCAAACTTTTTTTCATGTCAAGGACCACCCAAAATGATATGTATTTGTCGGGACCACCCCCCTATCTCAAAATATTTTGTTCCAGGGACCCCCAGATGTGTGTGTGTGTGTGTGTGTGTGTGTGTGTGTGTGTGTGTGTGTGTGTGTGTGTGTGTGTGTGTGTGTGTGTGTGTGTGTGTGTGTGTGTGTGTGTGTGCGTGCGTGCGTGCGTGCGTGCGTGTGTGTGTGTGGCCGTGGACCCCCATCTCAAAATATGTTGTTCCTGGATCTACAAGCTGCACTCTGTGCCGTGCTATGAGCTTGTAGATCTGCTATTTTTTAACAGCCAAAGTATAAGATAATGGTTGCACAGTGGTTGATAATGGCTGTGTAAAGTGGTTACACAGATGCGTTCCCAGTTTTGATGGGTTAATGACAGAATGGCCAAAGCACATAGATTTGGAGAAAACATGCCAATGTTCACTATACTGATTTCATGAAAAACACCTTTATGATGCACAGTGCATTTATGTGATAACATCAGGACATACAGTACGGTAGCCTACAGTAGCTACCTGTGGCTAGATACCTGGTGTTAAGGCAGGTCAAGACAAGCTAGTGTGTGTGTATGTGTGTGTGTGTGTGTGTGTGTGTGACAAGATGACACAGATGCGTTCCCGGTCTTAATGGGTTAACAGCACCATAAGGGACATTGGCCTTAGGGGACACGAGCTGTCACTGAGCCTGTGTTCCCTTTTTTCTCTAAAGTGTGTAACAGATAAGGCTAGGTGGAAAAATGAACCCATTGATGTGTGGGCTTATAGTGTGACTGTGTTGTTTCTAGGTTGCTGGACTCGTTTGGTTGGATTAGTACTAGTACGCTTTGATTCCTTTCCCCTGCTGTAGCTATAATATTCAAGAGAACGCTCATTATTACCATGGCTTTGGGTTTGATGGGCGATGCTGCTTATCAACTTTCGCAAAGTTCTCAATGTTTCAATGCTTTGCAGCTTCAAGAAAAGTGCCATTCTGTCAGGGACCCGGATGTTTTGCGACCCATATGCAGAATCAACATCACAGTATACTCAGGAGACCAAGGTTGACAATAAACGACGACTTTACTTAAATCATAATGCAAACAAACAAGGGTACACTTCAAACAGAGGGAATTACATTACAACGGGGAAACACAGGAACCAGGAAACAAGCCCCACAACAATACAATGATCCACCACAGAGTGAAGTCACAGACAGTCTTAAATAGTCTCTGAGGCTCGTTAGCCAACTAGGCACGGCTGCCACCTGCAGCTGAGTCCATTCTAGGCAATCAGAGACCAAAGAAGAGCAGGGAAGGGATGGGGCCAGACCCAGGGCGTGACACATACAGTAAGGTAGAGCATTGGTTCTCAAAGTGGGGAATAGCAGATATGAGCTTGTAGATCTGCTATTTTATTTTAAATCGTGAAAATGAGTATATGTTCTTTTGAAACAAACATTTGTAACTCTAATCTTTGCTTCTGGGGGTCCCTGGAACAAAAGATTTGGAGATGGGGGTCCGCGGCCAAATACATATCATTTTGGGGGTCCTTGACATGAAAAAGTTTGAGAACCACTGAGGTAGAGAATAGAGAAAGAAACAAGGAAAGCAAGGTCGGATAACAAGATGGCACAGTGTCAAATATGCATACGACAGGCACAGTATATCATGGTCAGAAGAACGGGGCAGAAATGCTTCTTGTGCAAGTAGAGAACCATCTGCTGCAGATAGGAATATCAGCAGATACTGTAGAATCACAGTCTCTCTTGTGCAGGTGGGAGAGGCATCACTTAGGGCTGTCACAATTACAAATTTAAGTTGACGATTAATTGTCACTCAAATAATTGCGATTAACGATTTAATTGTGTTTCTGTCGTTGAAAATGTATGGAACATTATGAATACAAATTACATTTCTGTTTGACTTTTAGCTTTCGTAAACAAAAGTTGCACTGAGCAGTGACAAATAACAATTAATTTATACTTAAAAATAAACATTAATAGTCGAAATAGCCGATCTATAAGCTCAAAACGTGTCGCATCGCGACGCGTTTTGAGCTTATAGATCTGCTATTTCCACTATTTTTGACATTTAAAAAAAATATATGACATTTTTTGACATGGAATTGATTATGACGATTATATAAAATAATTTCGATTAGACGATTATGTAATAATTGTGACAGGCCTAGCGTCACTTTGCTGTAGATATCAAACCTAAGAATGAAACCTAAGCTAAAGAATAAAATGAGATGGATGTGAACAAGCTCTTTAGATTCCACAGGAGTTGGCAAAGCAACTACTAAATGTACATAAAGCACATTTGGCAGGCTGTTTTTTCAATATCAACTCTTACTCTTTCCTTAATAAGTTCAAGCAGAGAGATCCTGGCCTGGTTGCCATATCCAAATATTAGGGATGTCCGATATTATCGGCCGATATTAGCATAAAAATTGATATCGGGAAAATATCGGTATCGGTTTTTGAAAAAAGATTTTTTTTTTTTTTTTTTTTTGCTTTATAAATAAGTTACAGGAGTTCTTACTGTATATGGTGTGTTTGATATGAAATTTGAGCTTACCCTAATCACAATAATCCCCGCATATATCGGTATCGGTTGATATCGGTATCGGTAATTAAGAGTTGGACAATATCGGTATATCGGTTATCGGTAAAAAAGCCAATATCGGACAACCCTACCAAATATGAATAACACATGATTATTATAACGCTATTGTGGGGCACCCCGTGGATCACAGAGTGAAGGGCCGATCACACCAAGCACGATATCTAAGCGATAATTGTGTGTGTTTACACACTGATAACGTTCTGTAAACAGTGGTACCAAGCACATTGGAGCCGCCCCACACAGAGGCAGTAAGAGACATCTCTGCCTCTATGGTGCTGAAATACACATGCAATAGGCCAGTGGTTCTCAAACGTTTTCGTGTCAAGGACCCCCAAAATGCGTCACGATGGGACGCATTGTGAGCTTGTAGATCTGCTATTTTCAAAAGATTTGTACACTATCTATTTGAAAACTTGTGAAATGGGACATTCTGCACTAAACGAAATTTTGATTTCCAGACTTTTACTTTTTAGGAGTATTTCTAGGTTGCAGTATTGATACTTTTGTAATTGGGTACTTTTTCCACCACTGCTCACCGGGCTGCTGAGCAATGGGCCACATGACTCGGGGAAACATGTACTTGCTTAACATACAGATTGGTCAAAATAACGTTTTATTCGCATGCTAGCTGGTTTTGATCTCAGCTGGATGTGTGTAATATCCCCCAGGCAGAGGGTGTGTCGCTTTGGGCTCAACTGAGTCAGGGAAAACATAGTAGGTCTCATATTGGGCATCGACACATTTTGGCTGATATTGTTGTAATGGACGCAGCTACTCTGCTGCTCTGGAGAGAAACTCATTTGAAACTGATCAGCCGTGGTGTAAAGTAACATTTACTCAAGTACAGTACTTATGTATTTTTTGGGGGTATTTGTTTTTACTTTACTGGAGTATTTCCAGTTTTCAGTTCTTTTACTTCTACTCCACTACATCTCAGAGGGAAATATTGTACTTTTACTCCACTACAATTATTTGAAAACTTTAGTTACTAGTTACTTTGTAGATTTTGATTATTATTACAAAACATACCTTAACCACTTCAGCCCTATATACATTTCAGCCATTTGAAAATAGCAGATCTACAAGCTCACAATGCACATTTGAAAATAGCACGAGTATGAAATGTACACGCTTGTAGATCTGCTATTTTCAAATGATTTTCAGACATTTTATACTTTTGAAAACTTTAAATGGGGCCTTCTGCATAAAGACTACTTTCTACTTTTTGTACTTTAAGTACATTTTCATACCAATACTTTTTGACTTTTTACTCAAGTCAATTTAGAATTCCGGACTTTTACTTGTAACAGAGTATTTCTACATTGCAGTATTGATACTTTTACTTAAGTAAAACATTTGAGTACTATTTCCACCACTGCTGATCAGACATTTCTAGAATATGTTCATATGCCAGGCCAGCCTGTAGAACAGTGGAAAGTAAAATGTTTCTTTTGAAAGTTCACAACGTGTCGCATCGCAAATCGACTGTTTTCAAAATAATTTAGAAAAGTGGTTAAGACCACATTATGAGAAGTTCATGTGGGGACGGCTATAATCAAATCCCATGAGAAGAAGCTTCACTCGTGTGCCTCCACTCCCCCGTCCATCTCAGCTTCCCGATGTCTGTCTCTCACTGGACGACAAATACTGAGAGAGACTGCCCACTTCCCTTAACAACAAAAACAAAGTGTATGACCTCAACAGTATAACATGCTGGTATGTTTGATGTAAGTAATGACAAGCAATGGCTGACTGTACACACATACAGTCACACACTGTGTGTGTGTGTGTGTGTGTGTGTGTGTGTGTGTGTGTGTGTGTGTGTGTGTGTGTGTGTGTGTGTGTGTGTGTGTGTGTGTATTACTATACTTACGAGGACCAAGTATTGTAGAATTTGAAGAAATATACATTGTGAGGACCGTTTTTCTGGTCCTCACAAGACAAATGGTTGTTTTATAGTTAAAAAAAACATTTTTTAGCGATACGTACAATTAGAAAAACATTAGGATTAGACATTTAGAGGTTAGCTTTAGGGATTGGAATTAGAGTTCAACATGATTTATACTTAGTTGCGCGCCATTGTCATGCACCGAAAAACAGCCGATCTATAAGCTGCGACGCGTTGTGGGCTTGTAGATCTGCTGTTTTTCGGCTTACGGTTTAAGTGGCAATTATTATTTTTAAATGACATTCGTAACATGGCTGTCCTAAAGTGTTGATGTCCTCACAAGTATAGTAAAACAAACGTGTGTGTGTGTGTGTGTGTGCAGTGTATAATCTCAAGATAACAATAACCATCTTAGAGACCAGGAGAACAGGATTGTTTTTTTTTAACCACTTGAACCCAGCATCCCTATTCTGGGGTGAAACGTCTGCCGAAAATAGCCGATCTACAAGCTCACAGCACGTTGCGCTGTGTGACGCGTTGTGAGATTTGGCGCAGAGGGAAAAAAAGAGCAGACCAAGTAGAGCCAAAGGACCAAGCATCGAGGGTTTAAGTGGTTTAACTGACAATCACTTGAGGTTGAGCGGTTGTTTGTCTTCTTGAGTGACAATGTGTGCAATGTGTGCTCCCGTTGTTTAACAAACAAACTAGGTTAGCCGGTCGCCCTACAGTACGTGTGAACAGCTTTTCATAATGCGAGCACAGATACAGTATGGGGGGGGGGGGTAGACCTGATCCAATAATAAGTCAGCTTTACTGGTAGTTAATCCATTCAAAGAATCCAGTGAATAAACTCCAAGCCTTTAGTCTAGGGGTATTCAACTAGATTGGGCAGGGGGCCACAATTGTAAAATGACTTGAAGTTGGGGGCCACAAAACCGTGTTTCGTGGTTAACCGTTTGACTGTTTGTTGTGTGTGCTATATAGGACACAACAATGGACATATTATGTCCATTATGGTAGCTTAAAGTAGGAGTTCACCCAAAAATGACTTATTTTCTATCGATTGCACACCCCATGAAGCCTTGAATTCATGGATTTATGTTTGCTTTTGTGGCATTCCTAAGCCAATAATTTGACCGGGTGTGTATCCGGTAGGAGACACAAATAATCTACTTTGTGTCTCCTACCGGATACATTAGCCGGTATGAGACGGGAATCAAATTATTGGCTTAGGAATGCCACAAAAACAAAAATAAATCCATGGATTCAAGGCTTCATGGGGTGTGCAATTGATAGAAAATAAGTTTTTTTTTCCGGTGAACTACTCCTTTAATAGGGCCTGCTTCATACTGCACTCATGGCTTTTGATGTTTGATAGAATAATTTCTGTGCCAGTCCTTTATAATGCACAGGCTTTGATTTGGATAATGAGAAAGTAGATATGTCAGTGTTCTGTGCATGGGTCCCTGGCATGGAAGTGTCTTTGTGAGAAGAGAATTTGAGGCAGGCTGGCAAGGTGAAGTGTTTACATGTTCGTACGAAGGAAAGGTTCTGTCTTTTTTTAGTTTTTGAGCATCCGGCTGCTAAGAGCACAAACTCTCATGATGCATTTCATTAATAGTGGAGTGTTAGACCATCATTCCGCCCAGGGCACTATTGAGGATGAATGAATCATACTGTGTAAAACCTACAAGTGGATGGAGATGTAGAAGATGGAAGAACTAACCAATTGATTGATTTGAAAGCCACTCAAACTAAATAGCTACAAAGGGATGCCATGTGATGGATGATATGAACTCAAAACTCCTCTGTTGTGCTTTTTTTATGTTGATATGCCACTGAAATGTAGTGATGTAGCTACCTGAAAAAACTGCTGAACTACTTGAAAGATACATTATTCAGAAAGTAGAGAGAAGTAGACAACATTTATGGCTGTTTGGTTTCATTGTACCCATGAAAAGGTTTTTAATACTTTTACTTTTGATAGTTGCACTTTTACTTTTGATACTTAAATGCATCTTTTCTTAAGTACATACGATGTAACCTAACCCTAACCCAAATACATATAATTTTGGGGGTCCTTGACATGAAAATGTTTGGGCACCACTGATTATAGAAACATATGTTTTTTTCAGAATACTGTTGGGAATTTGAAGACATTTTGTAGAATCGGCTTCAGGTCTAAACCCATTTAGACCTGGAACGCATCTGTGTCACTTTAGATTTCTTTGACTATTCAAAAATAGCAGATATACAAGCTCATAGCGCGGCACCGAGTGCCGCGCTATGAGCTTGTATATCTGCTATTTTTGAAAAATGGTGTTGTTTTTTTTTGTTTGTTTTTTTTCCCGAAAAATTGTTAGGATTTAGATTTTTTTTAGAAGCGGTCTTAATGGGTTAAGTACAGTACTTGAGTACTTGTACTTAGTTACTTTACACCACTGTGTCTCAGTCTCTGTCTCTCTGTCTCTGTCTCTGTCTCTGGTTTTATTTCCTCTCTGTCATTCTGTTCTACTGGGATAGGTGTGTATGGTAGTTTGGTAGTACAGTTTACACATCTTACCCCAGTCTCTCTTCAGCTGGCACTCAGGAAGTATGGCCACATCACCAGCTTGACAGCACAGGCCACGAGGCAGGAAAGATAGAGGCAGCGAGACGGTGGAAGAAGAGAGTTATTATTGAGGCTTGGGGGGCTCTGCAGTACCCTGACAGTCTAGACACCGGCTCACCTAAGGCTGTTTTCTTTCCTTTGCTCTTTATGGGCCTTCTTTTCCCTTCACTCTGTATTCCCCGTGATATTTCATTGTTGCTAGCTCCAGCAGCCTTTATGTGCACACAAAGTGTCCGTGTGAACAAGCAACTTGTGTGCACTAGCTATTCTTTACTCTAGTCTATTTCACAGACTCTAGTCTATAGACTTGTGTCTAGTGTGTGTGTGTGTGTGTGTGTGTGTGTGTGTGTGTGTGTGTGTGTGTGTGTGTGTGTGTGTGTGTGTGTGTGTGTGTGTGTGTGTGTGTGTGTGTGTGTGTGTGTGTGTGTGTGACAGAGCTAATCTCATAAACCGCTGGACTAATCAGCACCAAGTATCTCGTGCATACTGCCAGTATAGACCAAAGAAGTACCTTTCGTATACGTTCTATACTTGAAGTGAGTTGATTGGGTTGAAGCCTTGAACAAAATTGGCGTCATACAGTATATCATACGTCATAGATATGTCATAAATCACTGACGTCATACTGTAGATGATTGGCGTCACAGGCTTGGCCTCATAAAGTCTGTATTCCACATTGGAGCCGCGGATCCCCAGGTCCACAATCCACATGATTTGAATTTTTCATTGCTAATCTAGATTATGCTGACTCTCGTGTTGTGCAGGACCAGGTCTGAACACTTGATTTGCAAAGCAAACCAAGGATATTTGGGTAGAGAACTTGTGAGCTACAGTTTAACACACAGAGAAGAATATTTAGAAATATTGAGAAGACAGAACAGTATAGAAGGGCTAAGTGAGGCTCAGAAGCAGGCCTGTAAAGGTTCAAATGGGTTGGGGATAAGAAAAGCACTGCCTTCAAGGTTTCTGAACACGGCAGCCTCACCCTAAATTGGAGGGGAGTTGCTCTGCGGTAAATGGGGGGAGGTCTCTTGCTGTACCGGGTAGCTTCCAGCTAGGTGTAATTTCTTCTAAAATGTGAAGCAAATGCTTGTTGCTGACATGGATTATAAACAGTCTGCAAAACATCCCAGGTTAACCACTTAAAACATATAGACGGCGTCCTGCAAAAATAGCCGATCTACAAACTCCTGAGCTATTTTCGCAAGTTTCGACAATGTTGTCAACTGTCACCTATAGTAACATGCCCACAATAGACGGCAGGTTGAACGTGGTTTTAAAATGAAGTGCATGAGTCAGAGGTGAGCCTGAGAACCAGTAAGGTAGTGACATACTGTGGAATACCGCAGCTTTTTGCCAGTGGAGGAGAGCTGTCCGGGTCAAACAATCGCAAATAGTTAGTTTTATATTGTGTGATGCAGCAGATGGGTGGGGTCACCAGACCACATCGGGGCAGGATGGCGTCAGATAAATTGTTGATGACTGAAAATTATGGCCTACTAAAGTGACTTCCATTTTCCTACACTTGCCTACACAGTAAAGTCCTGAGTGTTAATTTAGCTCCTAGGGCCGTACAAAATAGAATCATGGAACCAGGTTGGTTCCATTTGTACGCCCTGTAGGTGTATTTTATGGCACACTGTTTTTTTTATTCGTGGAAAATCCCTTGCATTGTGCAAGACTTAAGTATTTATCAAAACAAAGTTTTAGAAGTTTTTATGCCTACTATTTGACGGGTGAGAAATACCACAGCTTTGTGTTGATAGAGGAGCTGTCGCAGTGTGTGTGTACATGGTCTGGCTGAATAAATATCCCTATCCTCAGTCACATACTGCACAGGAGGAAAGGATATTGCCACTGTCAGGCAGAAACCTTGTATCTCCATATTTTATCTTTTGATGATTTTATACTTTGTTGTATAAGGGTCATGAAAAAAAAATAAGATTTTAATATTTGAAAGAGTTTAGAAAATGTTGTTTGCCTATAATGACTTTCCCACAATAGGGATGATGCAAGGCTTAAAGTGGATAAGTCTGTCTGTGGGTTTTATAAATATTTAACCAGTGAAAGGTTTTAACAAGAGCTTGTGACTAAATAATAACTACACTGGATCCATGACAGGGATTTGTTTTATACTTTTTTTTTTGAGGCTCACTTCTCGTATGGAGACTCGTACGCGTATTATTTAATGGCAACTAGATTCTACCAAGCCCCGCCCTGCCTGCCAATGAATCCCTCTGCTTCCATCTCCATTCATTCATTCGTTCATTCATGAATCCATCATTGTTTCTTCACAGTTGTATATGAGCATCGCTCCCGGCTGGAGAAGTCTCTACAGAAGGAAAGACTGGAACACAAAAAGGCCAAAGAAGGTAGGAGAAGCCCTATCTGCTCTTTCCGGAGAAAGTTTTCAAACCTTTTGTGCCCAAGGCACACCAAAGGGCAGGTCAAAGTCTCAAGGCACATCTGTATTCACTGTTTATTGTGAAAGTAGCTGATCTGCAAGCTCACAGCGCACCACCATGCAACGTCTTTTGATTTTGCAGATCGGCTACTTTAGTTATTTCGGAAAATCTATGAAAAAAAAAGTATTTTCCTATATTACAAGACACGAGGTTGAAAGAGGTTAAAATATTCTTTTAGGGTACAGAATTTGCCTCTTTATTGGGAAATGATTGCACAAAAGTAATGATATAGTAAATTAAAAAATATATATTCATACATACGTTTTTGTATAGTTTTATATTGCAATAAATTGTCACAACATTCCCAAGGCACACCTAGACGTGTCTCACAGTACACCGAACCACTGGTTGTGAGCTTGTAGAGTCTATTAATCTATTATTTTGATTGGCCCATTGGTGTGCCTTGGACACAAAAAGTCGTCGAGCACTGATGTACAGCAGTGTTTTTCAACCTTTTTCGTGTCAAGGACCACCAAATTGACACGTATTAGCCCACGGACCCCCATTTGAAAAGATATGCCAGGGACTCAACCAGTTTAATTTCTTGGGGGTCCCAATCTACACTGTATCATCATCATTAGTGTTCATGTAACTCTGAGAGTGTACAAATGGAACCAAATGGACCCGTTAGGGTCCATTTGGTTCCATTTGTACACTCTCAGAGTTACAGACACATAAGGGTCAATTTGGTTTCTAACTATTAATTTGTCTGGGGACCCCCTGGAACCCCCTCAAGGACCACTGGTGGTCCCCGGACCACTGGTTGAGAACCACTGATGTAGAGCATTGATTGATTGGCTGTTGACCTCTGCTCTGACCTCTGTCTTACAGATTACCTGGTGTACAAACTTGAAACTCAACAATCACTGAACAAGGAAAAGGTATTTTGAGGCATTGGTTCTTTCATCACACCCATTTCCTGACCCGTTGCACGTTGTGTGTTGGCTGTGTTTGGAGCCATGCAGTGTGTGTGAGGTTCTAATGGTTTTGTTCTGCTCAAACAGCAAGATGCCGGCGGCAGATTCAACTCTTTACATGTGCAGCACCAGATGCTTAAGGTGAGTTGATCTATCCCTCTGACTCTCTGTGACGTGTAGTTCACAGTGGTACTAAAATGGTGTACCTAAGTAAAAGTATCAATACTGCAATGTAGAAATACTCCATTACAAGTAAAAGTCCGGAATTAAAAATGTACTTGTGTAAAAGTACAAAAGTATTGGCATGAAAATGTACTTAAAGTATCGAAAGTAAAAGTACTCATTATGCAGAATGTCCCATTTCACCAAAAATATTTTGAAAATAGCAGATCTACAAGCTCACAATGCGTTGCGATGCGACTCATTGTGAGCTTGTAGTTCTGCTATTTTCAAATGGCCAAAATATATATAGGGCTGAAGTTCTTATAGTGTGTTTAGTAATAATACTAAAAAAAAATCTACAATCTACAAAGTAACTAGTAACTCAAGTTTTCAAATAATTGTTGTGTAGTAAAAGTACAATAATTGCCTCTGAGATGTAGTGGAGTAGAAGTAAAAGTACTGAAAATTGGATATACTGAAGTAAAGTAAAAATACCTCAAAACTGTACTTAAGTACAGTACTTGAGTAAATGTACTTAGTTTAGTCTTGCTGTGAGCATGTACACCATAATCCACTGTGATGGGAAGATTTTGTAAACAGCGGATATATATATTAGCGAATTACATTAGTATTCAAAGATTTAGAAAATAGCAGATGCTTGGTAGTTTTGGAAGTCTTGAAAAATGAGAGATGGGGATCAATTATGAATTGACTATTTTAATAAATGATTGATAGTTTTATAGAATAGATCAGTTCGATTAACTGTTGCACCTGTCCCAATGTCACTCACATTGTTTTGTCAACTACTGTGTCCGCTGTAGAACCAGCATGATGACCTTAAGAAGCAGTTCTATGAGCTGCAGGAGCAGAATCAGGTTCAGGGAGAGGACCACGGGCGAGCCCTGGACGAACACAAGGACCGCTTTGACAAACTGCAGCAGACCAAAGAGACGGAGATCTCCAAACTCAAAGGTATTACTGACGCACTATGCCCAAGGGACCTAATGTTTCAGTTTTACAGAGTTTTTAACTCTTTCACTGCCAGCCAGAGTGTGTGTATATATATATATATATATATATATATATATATATATATATACATTAATAAACTCACCAACTGCCAGAGATTTTCGATCCACCGTGTGTGGACACAGACGGGATCTCTGTCCGCTTCCCAGTGGAAAATAATTTCACCCGTGAGGTAACCTTTTTGAAGACCTCTGAAGACACCATCTTTTGTCAAAAACGCACGTCTTTCCCACCTCCCCAACTGGCCACAGAACATTTATATACATTATAACCGCCTTTTTTTTTATTTTGTGATGCCCATAATGTGCTCGGTGCTCAGTGGATTAAAAAGCTAAACGTTTTCAGTCCTCCCAGGACCTTCGTCACTGCAGTGCTATAATGGTTGGACACAGACAAATACACTGCTTTTATAGGGTGCTTGATCACCTCAGCTCAGGTGCTGAGGATCACTACTCAAGGTCATCACCATGGCTACCATAGGGCGTGGACAGATCAATTGCAGACAGGAGAAAAACAGGATTACACATTTGTGTTACATTTGAATTATGAAGTTCACTATACAAACAGTTTATGCATCCAGTCCAGTCATGTCAGCATTCTCTTGATATACATTTTTAAAAAACATTTGTTAAAATAGTCACATTAGTAACATTTAAGGATATTTTGAAATAAATTATACAAATTAGTACAAAATACTATATGCAGGGTTCCTATAGGTAGCATTGGAGGGAAAGGTCTTCATTCATGCCACCCGGGTTAACAGATTGCAAGTGAAAAATCCATCTGGATTCAGTTTGTAAGAGTTTGGTGTCTAAATCACCACCTCTTCTGGATTTTTAAACTTGTTCTATCACTGAGAATGACAGATCTGCTACAGAGTGACTGGCTTCCATAAAGTGTCTGGCAATAGTGAACAGTTTGGCCCCTTCAGGATCAGCTGACAAAACATGCCAGTGTTTCTCTATAATACTACGTACATCGTTACTCAATGGATTGTAAGTGGTGATGCAGGCACATGAATGTTTCTTTTTGGTCTGCATAACCTGGTTCTGGTTGTTTAATTTAGTTAAGGCAGAGTCCAGACACTTTTGAGGGTAACCTCTCTCAATAAAGTGTGCGTACATGATATCTCTTTCTTTCTCAAAATCTGTAGGACTACTGCAAATTCGTTTTAGTCTAAGGAATTGAGAATATGGTAGGCCTTTTTTCAAAGCAGGGGGGTGTGCACTAGTGGCATGCAACAGGCTGTTCTTGTCTGTAGGTTTGGTGTACAGAGTAGTGGACAATTTACCTTCCTGTAAAAGTACCCGGGTGTCTAGAAAAGGAATATCACTTTTGCTGAACTCCATGTTGAATTTGAGGGTGGGGGTCAGATTGTTTAGGTAAGACACAAATTTGTGTAACTCCTCCTCAGTTCCCTGCCAGATGAGAAAAATATCATCAATATATCTCTTAAATAACAGCATGTTATGAGTAAATGGATTGTTGTGCCACACTGAATTATGCTCTAGAAAGCCATGCACGGCAGAAAACAATAATAACCCGTCCAGTTTTAATGTATGCTTCATGTTTTTCTAACTGTAGAGAATTCATATAACCTGAGAGAGGAGAACAAGCAGCTAAGAAAGGCCCATCAGGACATTCATGTGCAGCTACAGGACGCAAGGGTGGGTCATACACTTGGATCACTTCAAAAAACATCCATTTTAATGTTATGCTTTTATGTTGTTTTGTTAAGTTTGGTTAACCACTATTAACCTGGCATGCCTATTTTGGGCATGTCATTATAGTCAAAATGTTTACAAAAATACCCGATCTGCAAAGTTGTGAACTATTTGCGTTTTGAGATATTTTTGCCGCATGGCACCATTATACAAAGTATGAAATGATATGAGG
This sequence comes from Gymnoscopelus microlampas, assembly GCF_963454915.1. NCBI lineage: Eukaryota > Metazoa > Chordata > Actinopteri > Myctophiformes > Myctophidae > Gymnoscopelus > Gymnoscopelus microlampas. Next base: position 34,395,287 of record NC_139945.1, read on the forward strand.
CTTAAGTGGTTAAATTGTGTTGTGATCATGTGTGTCTGTTTGTTTGTTTGTTTTTTTGTGTCACTGTGAGAATGATAACTTGGACAGTTTTAATGTGATTTGCAAGAGTCAAGGACAGCTTTAATGTGATTTGCAAGAGTCACATTGAAAGGTCAATGTATAGCCCCATGCTTCCCCATGTGCAAGTGCATTTCTAGTTTAATTCAGCTGTCACATCAAATTTAAATTATATTAGCAGTACAAATTAGCAGAAATAGCTGAAAGTTTCCTACATTTTCCCAAAATAGCTGAAATAGCTGATCTACAAGCTTACAGCGCGTCAGCTATTTCCGCTATTTTTGGATTTTTAAAATTATATTAGCAGTAAAAATGATGCTTGATTGAGCAAGGTAAACAAGGTCAATTTGAAGAGTCAATAAACTGTAACAGATTTGAAGTCCAATGAAAATATCTTCTAAGTAAATATGCACTTTTTGTTTGGTTGCATTTTCTGTGCAGATTCAGCATCAGGACCTGAAGACAGCCCACGACCAGCTTGCACTGACCTTGGAGGACCACAAGAGTGCGCTGGCAGCAGCTCAGGTACGGCCACACAGCATACAGGCAAACCACCCCACCTTCTACAGCAGCACTACTTATCAATAGGCTCTATGCACAGCAGCCATATTGGGAATGAATTGGGCCCCTTCCTTACTTCCTCCACAGGTGTTACCAATGATACTAATTAAGGCTCTGTTCCATTTAGTGTGGCATAGTGGTTGTCTTATTTTCAAGGACCCCCATAACTCTGAGTTACACACCCGCCATAAGGGGCAATTTGGGAACCAAAATGGAGTGTTTCTAGTGAGCCAACATGCACGTTATCAGCACCCTGACCAGAATGGAACAGAGCCTTCATTAGTATCATTGGTAACACCTGTGAAGGAAGTAAGAAGAGGCTCAATGTCTTTCCAATATGGCTGCTGTGCATAGAGCCTATAGACCCCTTAACAGACGACGTCATACTGGCTGCGTGCAGCCAGTATGCGCGCAACGAAACCCATTATATCAGGTCTCGTTAGGACGCGTCTCACTAGCCAACACACACAAGAGGGGGTTGGGGTGTGCTGAAACCAGTGCACCCCGAAACAGGTTGGGAATTGATTGCGTGAAACAATCACCTGTGCGTCCAGGCTCAATGTTAGTAAACAAATAATTGGTCTATTCCCAACTCAACCATTCTCCACCATCTTTTGTCATGTTCTTTGTTGATTATTGTAAGTGGGGGAGAAAACAAATGTAACCAATTAAGACCGGTAACGCATCTGTGTGTCATTTTTTGATTTCTTTGGCTATTCAAAAATAGCAGATATACTGTAGCTCATATCTATGAGCTTGTAGATCTGCTATTTTTAGGGAAAAATATTGGACATTTTGTGCAAATCTTTGAATATATATATATTTTTTAAGCGAACATTTGTAACTCAACTCTTTGCTTCTGGGGGATTCTACAAATGTCTTCAAAATCCTAACAGTTTTTTGAAAAAAGGTATGTTGCTATACATCAGTGGTTTTCAAACTTTTTCATGTCAAGGACCCCCAAAATGATATGTATGTGGACCCCCATCAAAAAATATTTTGTTCCAGGGAGGGACCCCCCCAGAAGTTGTAAGATGTGTTAAAAATGTTCGCTTAAAAAAAATCTATATTCAAAGATTTGCAAAAATGTTCACGATTTTTCAAAAATAGCAGATATACAAGCTCATAGTGCGGCACTCGGTACCGCGCTATGAGCTTGTAGATCTGCTATTTTTGAATGGCCAAAGAAATCTTAACACAATTCCTGCCATACACGCATAAAGTCGTTCTATTAAATAGCGCACTTGCCCGCCAACACGCAGAAAGTCGTTCTATAAAAAAAATTAGGCACGCTGTTTTAGGCACCGTAACACAGCTCTGGGATGATCCATCGTCAATCAGAGAAGTATGTGGATGTGACATCATTCCAAAAAACGTCACTTCCACCCGCCCTGGTGATGGGATTTTCAGAAAAACAGCTGTAACTCAGTTGCTGTTTTTTTGCATTGAAACCCACTGTTTTCAGCGGGCCCCAGCCCCAAAATGGCGGATCGCGGTTGGAATGTTACACAGATCCCTCCGCCTACCCCTTCCCTCCGCCTTTTTTGTTTTTTTGGAACACAATGTCGCCTCCACGGCGTTTCAAATATCATCGGATGAAGGTAATTACGCTGGCAAGGGGATAACAAACAATGTTTAATACCTTGGCGGGTGACGTGTTAAAATGACACACACAGATGCGTTCCCGGTCTTAATGGGTTAAGACCACCTGGCCAATGTATACAGTGTATACCCAGAGATAGTGTAGTGCTGAGAATCCTCCCCATTTCTATCCCCATGTATTGTACGCTTTGTGGTGTCGGGTCCGATCTCACCAGAACCTGCTCTCTGGCGTCTCCACCTACTTTGTATTGCGCTCAGCTGTTACCATCTCCAAAAGAGAAAAAAAAAGAATTATTGGTTGGATTGGAGTGCCCAATCCCCACAAGGAAAGAAAAAAGATGTTGTGTTGCTGGTGGGTAATTAGAATGGACGTGGCTGTCTCTCCTTGAGACTGACCTTTCCACACACACACACACACACACACACACACTCAATAGTTTTCTCTGGTGTACAGCACTGCTCTTCATCTCTCTCTCTCTCTCTCTCTCTCTCTCTCTGTCTGTCTCTCTCCCTCTGTCATTCTTGCACTTTGTCTTTCTCTCTCTCTCTGTTTCTTTCCGTTTCTCCCACCTCGGCCAATTTCCTTCTTTATGGAGCGTCCTGCCTTCCGTCAGACAGACAGACAGACAGACAGACATGCACGCACAGTGCACACCCTCAGACACATCTCTTTCCTCCTCCCCAGGGCTGCTGACTGAGTTTAGTCAGGGCTGTCATAGTGATACATCGAAGACAATTCGTTGCTGTCCGGCAGAAACCTTGTATCTCCGTCCATTTCTACTTTTTAATGTTTGTTTCCGTAAATTAACGCCCTACTTCGCCATGCTGCAGTGCAGTGTCACACAAAAATACAAGCAATCTACAAGCTCACAAGCTGTGGCATTGTGACGTGCTGTGAGCGTGTAGATCTGCCATTTGTGCTATCAAAAGTGAAAGTGGTTAAGTGTCTGTGGGGTTTATATAAATATTGAACCCATGAAAAGTATTAACAAGAGCTTGTGACTGAATAATAACTACATTAGGAACACAGGTTCTTTTTTCCATCTCCTGCAAATCAACCGCTTTGGACATACGAGGTTTCCACTCGACAGCGAGCGGAAACTGCAAGCCAATCAAGTGGAAAGAGGCGTGGTGTTCTTTATCACTCTGCTCTCCGCTTTGATGCAAACGCTGCTTTTAGAACACACCAACTGCGCTCTATATTCCTCTGTAAACTGGCCATCTTTACACATCCGTCGTAATATGCATTTGTTCATGCTCATGTACACGACGTCACGGTTTGTCCCCCTCATTTGTGTCATGTGTTGCATGCCCCATGTGTTGTGTACAACACCTGTTAAGCTCACCTCATTCATGTGAAAGTTCCAAAAACAAACGCCACATTCGGTTTGTTGTCATTCTGGTCTGCCACGGCCAGAGACCAGAACAGCAGTTCTCAAAGTGGGGTAGTCAGTTGAGGGGGTTATAGGGGTCCCCGGAAAAATTAGCGATAGTTATGCGCCCGTATAGGTCTGTAACACTGACAGTGTACAAATGGAACCAAATGGACCCGTACTTTGTACTCTCACAGAATTATGGGGTTCCTTGGCCTAATGCATCCCAAACCACTAGAACGACTTGCAAAAGACTTTAAAACGGTTATCGCTAAATCAGTAGACTGTATTGGACATGCTGGTGGAGAAGTGTTGCTGTCTGTCAGACACTTCGCTGACAGACCTTACCTTTTCTTTCTTATTGCTTTTTCCTGCTTGCTGCTGCTGTTTCTGATACTGTGTGTGTGTATGCATGTGTCTTGTTGTTGCATTGCCTAACTTAACTTGATTTTGATTTTCTTCTTCTTTTTTTTTTTTGCCCCATCCCCTCTTCCTCAAAAGGCCTTGCCTTTTGCCAGACCACCATTGTGAAAAAGAATCTGTTCTTAATGACTTGCCTGGTTAGATACATTTTTAAATCTATCTTCTTGGATCTCAGCGTTTTAGGAATAATGCATGAAAGCCTTCATGCCTTTGAGTGAGTTGCGCAAAAAAAAAATATATATATATATTTGCGAACGCGGAAGGAGGCGCGCCTCCGCCCAAGTGGAGCTTACTATGAAAGTCTGCTCGGCTTGTGTGTGTGTGTCTGTGTGCAGTGCACTGCCTGGGTGCGGCCGACAGAGTGCGCCAGAGTGCAGCTACAGTCAAAACACACACACACACACACACAGAGTCCGTAAATACACAATATTTTCGAGCTGCGTTCGCTTCCAGCGTTCGCGCGTCTTACTTGTAATAATAAATACGTTAGTCGTAACTGTACCTTGACAGTGTTGTGTGTTCGTTTCACCACCAGATGCAGGTAGATGAGTACAAACGCCTCAGGGAGACTCTGAACAGGATGCCGAACTTGGGACACGGCCAGCAGCCCCAGGTTGCAGCGGTGGCGGCTGAGTCCCATGTCCAGCCTGCCCCGCTGTTGACTGAACCACACAAAGAGGAACACCTGCATGAGGACCAGGACGCCCAGTCCAGGGTAATGTGGCAGTTTTGGAATGTTTCCATTAGGGCTGAAACTAGTTCTGGTCCATAGCGTCAGAAGGAGCTCTCCTTAACGCTATGGGACTTTTGAGCCTTTGCGCTCGGACCACAGGCTGCGCAGCCTCTCGTCTTTACTAAAAATAAAAAATAGACTTTTGCTACTCACCAAAACAAAGACGGTTTTATGGAGTTGAAAGCCTAGTCTACTTAGTGGGAACACTCTGAGCCCCCCACCAAAATACACTTTTTGGCCAGAAAAGAAAATATTTCACTGGAAATCTGGTCAATAGAAAAATTCCATTGAATAGATCTGCAGAGGGTGCAGTGGAGTAACCACTTTCTTTTTTTTCCTTCCGGTGAAATATTTTCTTTTCTGGCCAAAAAGTGTATTTTAGACGTGAGGTGGGGGACTCAGAGTGTTCCCACTATGTAGAGTAGGCTTTCAACTCCATAAAACTGTCTTTGTTTTGTTGAGTTGCGAAAGTGTATTTTTAATTTTGACCTAAGACGAGAGGTTGCGCAGCCTGCGCTACCACGGGTGTGAGGGGAAAGGATCAAAAGTACCATAGCGTTAAGGAGAACTCCTTCTAACGCTATGGACCAGAGCTAGGCTGAAACGATCTATTACTGTATTTTCTTAGCCATTGTTTTATTGATAACTTCTCCATTTTATTGAATAATCATGAAGTGCAGTTTATTTAACCACTTAAGCATTATTTTATACTTCGTCTCGCAACGGAGTCATGCAAAAATAGTGAAAAGAGACAGTCTACAAGCTCACAAAAAATGGCACAACATTTTTTCAGATGGGGGTCTGCAGCCAAAAGAATCCTTACAATAATCCTCCTTCCTCCTCCTTTATTTTTTTTTTTTTTTAACAATAATTCCACAAAACTGTCTGATTATTTTGCAGGGTCACGGCCAGAAAAGGTTGAGAACCACTGGACTAGTACATAATAATTAATTTGCGGGTCCCTGATATGGTGAAAGTTTGACAACGACTGGTCTAATTTGGCACACAATCCTCTCTTAAATGTTCAAACGTTCCTCTGCTCCGCAGCTGGACCTCCAGGAGGAGGAGGTGCACGGCCAGTCAGAAGTCCATTCCCACCCCGCGGTGTCCCAGGACGCCTTGCCAGAGGAGAAGGCGGCGGTGGAGGAGGAGGAGGAGGAGGAGGTGGACAGAGAGGGAGACGCGGAGCGGAAGAGGGAGCTGGCGGAGGAGGAGATGGCCCAGGCGGGGAAGCCTCAGAAGCTGGAGGAGGAGGATCCGGACCAGCCGCACGACGAAGAGGAGGAGGAGGAGCCCGAGCCGGAGCCGGAACGGCCGGACGAGAACGCTCTGGACCGCCAGAGACGCCAGCCTCAACCGGTCTGAACTGGTTTTGGGAATTTGTGTTAGAACTGCTTGTATGGAACGCATCTGTGTCATTTTAGGTTTCATTGGCTATTCAGAAATAGCAGATATACAAGCTCATGAGCTTGTAGATCTGCTATTTTTGGAAAAATCTTAAAATCTGTGCAAATCTCTGAATATATATTCTATAAATGTCTTCTAAATCCTAACCGTTTTTTTTTTTTAAACTTATGTTGCTATATATCAGTGGTTCTCAGACTTTCACATGTCGAGGACCCCCACAATGATATGTATTTGGCCGCGGACCCCCATCTCAAAATATTTAGTTCCAGGGACCCCCAGAAGCAAATATTTGAGTTGCAAATGTAAAAAATATATATATTCAAAGATTTGCACACATTTTCATGATTTTTTCAAAAATGGCCAAAGAAATCTAAAATGACAGAGATGCGTTCCCGGATTGAACGGATACCAGTGGTTCTCAAAGTGGGGTCCGGGCACCCCCAGGGGTCATGTAGGTGGTTTCAGGGGGTCCCCAGCCAAAATATTGATAGTGAGGAAACCAAATGGACCCCTACAGCTCTGTAACTCTGCAGAGTTATGGGGGTCCCGTGGCCTAATAATGCATTACCAAATTAGGCATCCTTGAAATTCTAAAGGTTGAGAATCACTGCTGTGAGACTATTTTTCATTTGTTAGTTAAATTGGTGTTTTTAAAATTGTGCCAGAATTGGATCAGAGGTAGTTCCTACACACCCGAACGTGGATACATTTAATGAAATCATTTTCATGTTGACGTCTTTGATCAACACTCAATGGGTTATTCTATTCATGTTCTAATCTACATCATCATAGACAGTAATTGAGTTAATCGTCCCAAAGAGAGATCGCAACATTCCACTGTGTTTACCTTTCAAATTAACACCAGCTGCTGTTTTTCCATCAGTTCGTTTTCCATCTGTTCATCTTCCCTTTTTTCGGATCCCCATGCAGGCGGAGCAGCGCCACGAGGCCCAGCGGCGTCAGGAGGCCCAGCAGCCGCACCCGGGGGCCCAGCTGCGTCAGGAGGCCCAGCAGCCGCACCCTGGGGCCCAGCTGCGTCAGGAGGACCAGCAGCCGCACCCTGGGGCCCAGCTGCGTCAGGAGGCCCAGCAGCCGCACCCGGAGGCCCAGCTGCGCCAGGAGGCCCAGCTGCGCCAGGAGGCCCAGCTGCAGCAGCGCGATGCCCACGTCCAGGTGAAGGAGCGCGTGAAATCGCCGTACGAGCAGCAGCAGGAACAGCAGCGCCTGGAGGCCCAGAGGGTCCTGGAGCGCAGGCAGCTCCAGCTCCGTCAGGAGAGCCTGCAGGCCCAGAGGCAGAAGGAGCAGAGGGAGAGGGAGCAGCGACTGAAGGAGGAGCAGGAGAGAGAGGCGCAGCACCACAGGGAGCTGGACAGGAGGGAGCAGCTGCTGAGAGAGGAGCAACTTAGGTCAGGGCGCTAACTGTGCATGCAAAACACTGGCTGTGCTAACTCTGTGTGTGTGTGTGTGTGTGTGTGTGTGTGTGTGTGTGTGTGTGTGTGTGTGTGTGTGTGTGTGTGTGTGTGTGTGTGTGTGTGTGTGTGTGTGTTTGTGTGTGTGTTCCAACATTATTTAAATAAATAAACATTAACAACAATAAATATATTACCACCCGCATTTGTCGTGACCCAGGAGATCAGGCTGATGCTGCCTGCCTGAGTTTGGATAATAATATCTGGAGAAGTATTTGTAAAACGTTTCATATTTTCGCCTATGATTACATTTTTGGGGCGGTGTTGCCGCCCCCTATAAGTGAGTTTTGGACACCGACCAAAACATTTGTGTACCCCCTAACCCTTCCATTGTTAATGCAAATCGATACTTTTTTCATATCAGCCAATCACATTACAGCTAGTGTCATCACCACTAACTGTAATGTGATTGGCTGACTTTGCAAATTCAGGACTGTGATTGGCTAGCGAAACACATGACACATGTGCAGCCCTATGAATAGCAGTATGGACTTTAAAAAAAGTCATTTGTCCTTTTTTTAAAGTGAGTCATGTTGTGATGACCACACACCGCCCACTTCACACTGGGTGTGATTTTTTAAATGGGAATTACTAATTATTAACTAATAATTAACTTTTTTAATTAAGAGCTTGTGATTAATAGTAACTACAGTGGATCCATTGGAACAACGCTTCTTATTTCCAACGGCTTTGAACATACTGTACTGTAGGAAGGGTTCATTTTAAATTTATTTGGTTATTCAAACATAGCAGATATACAAGCTCATAGCGAGTGCCCGAACCCGCCCGACGTTTTCGGGCCGAGCCCAAAATCTATGCTAATTAGTCGGGCCAGGCTGAGCCTCGGGTTCTGTGAAGAAGAAAAAAGAAATCTATTACCCCCAAAAAAGGAGTTTCAACTACCCCTAGCGGCCTACCGGTAAGGCTGACGGAAATGGCAGTGGATGTGTTTTGGATGCTGCTCAAAGTGAACTTGACTCAGGTATCTAGTTTGTCGCCGTCCAACCTTCCTAGCCCGTGTTATTAAAGAAAAACGTGCGACAATGGAAGTGGACGTTTTCAAGTTGTTTTGGCCATTATCTCTGGAACAGAATGTCCAAACTAAAGAAAAGGGAGTTAATGAGCAGTGTGGGCGATTAGTTACTACAAACAAGAAGTGTCTCGAAGCTGTCATTACAAACAAAGGCTTCTCCACTAAGTATTACATTAATTTCAGTTAGCGTGTTCAATACTTTTTTCCGGTGTTAAGGCACTTGATTACACATAATTATTATTTATGGACGTGTATGTTGTGATTTATTTTCATGTGTGGATTACTTGAGTTAATGTCTGGTAGAAATATAATTTGAATTGCATCTTTGGAAAAATAATAAATATACGGGGTTTCCGTGGCCAAATACATATTTATTTAGTGGTCCTTGGCCATAGTAAAAAAGTGAATGGACTAAGTTACGCCGTTAGACTCTACAGACCGTAAATGAAGCCTATTTTTCAACAATTTCAAATCCGCCATCTTTCTACATCCGGTCCGAATATGCAAATAAGAAACCAGAAATTAATGAATGCATTGGCTGGCAATGAATGCTATTGGTTGTGTAGCTTGTCAATCAAATCATCACATGGTAGCCACGCCCCTCCTACAGCGTACCCTACTTTATCATCATAATGGGACCATCATTTACCAAAACGCATATCATGGTGATTGAAAGAAGACTTTAAACTAGTGACTGGAAGCATATAGTATTTATGACAATGTTGGAGCCTAATTCTTTCTGACACCAGCAGGGGTAAAACAGCAAGGCTACAGGCCATTCATATGAACGGTCACTTCCTATACAACCTCAATTTACAACTCAGAAGCTTGCCCCTTGTCCTTGGCATGAAAAAGTTTGAGAACCACTGTCTGTCTGACTGTCTACCGTTTGTCATCACTGGGTGTGTGTGAAGGAAGAAGAAGGAGTACGAGAACATGGACAACGACATCGCCCAGGGAGAAGACGACAATCGCATCGACGATGAGGACGGTGAGGAGGGGACACCTCTGTTAACCCTGACTTTCAGCCTCACCCAGTTGATGGCTGCTCAGATGGTCATGATGAGCATGATGTCTCTGTTCGGGTCTGGAAACCTCATGTCCAAATCCTGTTACAGGATTCAAATGAAAAATAGCAAAAGTAGCAGATCTACAAGCTGCGCCACGCTTTGACCTTGTGGATCTGCTACTTTTGGTGTTTAATGTGTGACGCTGTAGTGTGATCAAGTAGGGCGTTAACTTACTAAATTAATTGAATTTAATTGAATTGATTTTTTCATTAAAACACGGAGATAAGAGGTTTCTGCCCGACAGCCACGATGAGCAATCTGCTAAACTTGTACATTGTGGTATTGGTGCTTTTGATTAAGTAAAAAATCTGTGTACCTTACTTTGGTCTGCCGCCACGGGGCGACTGGTTGCCTCGCCGCTCAGTGGTCCTTCTGGCCGATCTACACGGTCACGGCTTTTCTCTGTTCTGGCCCCACAGTGGTGGAATGAACTCCCCACTGATGTCAGGACAGCAGAGTCACTGCCCATCTTTCGCCGCAGGCTGAAAACCCACCTCTTCAGGAAACACTACCCTTCCTCTTTGCCTGGCTTACTTGTTGTTGTTAACTAGTTGTACGAACTCTTGCTTTATTGTTTTATTGGATCTTGTTTATTCTATACACTTTTTTTGTTTTAGCTCGTGCTCATTTGATTTTGCTATTTTGTCTCATCTGTTTAAGAAAGTAGGTAGCTGATATATTGCACTTTTACCTTAGCGCTAGGTATACTCTTAGTTGCTTGTTTTAAAAGAGAATGCACTTAAGACTTCTGGTGATTAGTAGTTTCGTTCCCTACCTATGTTGAATGCACTTATTGTAAGTCGCTTTGGATAAAAGCGTCTGCTAAATGACTGTAATGTAATTTACCAGACAGCCTCTCTACTGCCCTCTAAGGAAGGAAGTTGGAATGACAAGCATCAAAGACTAATGCCATTTTAACCACTTTAACACAATATACATCTGCTATTTGTGAATAGCCGATCTACAAGCTCACGGTGCGTCACAGTGCGGCCATCGCGATGTGCTGTGAGGTTGTAGATCTGCTATTTTAAAAACATTGTGAAAGAATGTTAAAAAAAATGAATATATAAACATTGTAGCAACACAAATCGTGCATGGGGGGGGGGGGGTCCCTGGCTGGCACCAAATATTTTCGTATGGGTGTCCACAGCCAAATACATATTAATTTGGGGATCCATGAAAAGTTTGAGGACTACTAGTCCTGGTGCCATTTTGAGACCGTATTAATGTGTGTGTGTGTGTGTGTGTGTGTGTGTGTGTGTGTGTGTGTGTGTGTGTGTGTGTGTGTGTGTGTGTGTGTGTGTGTGTGTGTGTGTGTGTGTGTGTCAACAGAGAGGGATCCTCATGGGGAGGAAGAGGAGAAGCATGATGAAGAGGATAACAGAGTGCCACAGGTATATCCATCCACCCGTCCAGGGCCGGATTAGCACTATGTGGTGCCCCAGGGCGACCTCAAATTGAAGTGCCCCCCGCACTTCGGCGCCCGCGCGTCGAAATCGTGCGCTTGCGCGCAAAATTGGCGGATTTTGTTAGTTTCTTTCGTGTTTTTGGTTACTTTATTTCGGTTTTAGGGTTATGGTTATGTTAAGGCTATGTTATTTAATTCTTATTAAAAAAAAACAAAAAAAAAAAACAGCCTATGGGTAATCCGGCCCTGCACCCGTCCATTCATCCATCCCTCCATGTCCATCCAGCATTTCATCCTTACTGTCATCTCAGTATTGTAAATTTGTACATTTCAGTAATAATATTACTGTTACCCTTCTCCAAGAAGTAACTCCTTACAATTTTCATTCTCCATTGAAGCTAAAAGAAACTAAAAGAGGCTCACAGCGCATCACGCCGTAACACATACAGTAGTGAAGCTTGTCTATCAGCTATACTGTACAACTAAGTAAATCATACACACTGTGAACTCTTGTTGATCCAAGAAAGCTTTTGTGTCCTGCAGTTGAAATACTTTCTTCAGCTCAACTTCCATTGGAGTGTATTCCTTGTCTAGATAACTTGCAAAAGTTTTTAGTTTTTTTACCTGGGCAATGTGTCCTTCTATTAACCCAGAGTGCTGCGCTACGAGCTTGTAGATCTGCTATTTTTGAAAAATATTGAAAATGTGTGCAAATCTAACACATAGTAATACATTATTTTATTGAGAACGAACCCAACTCTGTTCATCCATCCATATAGCCATTTATCCACCTATACGTCCGTCCGTCCGTCCATTCATCCAGCCATCTAATCAACCCCTTCAACCATTCACACAGCCCCTTATCTCTCACTACATATCACTGTTGATTTTGACAGCAAATTTTGGTTTGGTTTTAGTCATAGTCTTTTGAATACAATTCCATGTAGTTCATATTTTAGTCATCTGAAATGTTTTAGTTTTTGTCTAGTTTTAGTCGACTAAATCTACAGTTGATTTAGTCGACCAAAAATGTATTTTGGCAGGCGTTGATGGCGTCGTAATGGCTGATTTTACACTTGGTTGCATGCTGAAAATAGCCGATCTACAAGCTCACAACGCGTCGCACTGCGTCACGTTGTGAACTTGTAGATCTGAACATAAAATGACTTGTCTTTTAGTTCTACTGGATCTCTTCTCCACTAGTCCCTCACTATTTTTTTGTCTAGTTTTTATTTGTTGACCAAATTGTCAATATATTTAGTCTTAGTTTTAGTCATCATAGCATAGATTTTATTTTGTTTTCGTCAGTGAAAAAAGGTAGTCGACGAACATTTTTCGTCATAGTTTTAGTCGACGAAATCAACACTGCTACATATCACCCCTTCATCCATTCACAAAGTCCCTTATCTCTCACTGCGTTTCCAGTCCAAACTATTCACCACTGCTATGTTCCACTTCCTCCCCCCGGCCTGTAGGCGGCAGCAGAGGGCGAGGTGGATCCCGAGGACGACCCCAACAACCAGGGAGAGGACGAGTTCGAGGAGGCCGAGGACCAGCGGCCCCAGCACCGGGTGCGAGGCGAGGAGGAGGAGCAGGAGGAGGAGGAGGAGGAGCCGGCCAAGCACACAGACGGAGCTGCGCACGCAGCAGACCCTCCACCCAAGCCTGCCGTGGAGGAAGAGCTAGTGGTGAGACGGAACATAGTACAGCTAATAAAAAAAAACAGTCATTCTCAAACAAGGCAGTATTGATACTTTTACTTAAGTAAAGCAATTGAGTACTTTTTTCCACCACTGCCTGTAAGGGTCCATTTGTATACTGTCATCTTTGTGACACACAGATGTGTACACTCTTATCTGTGTGACACACACATATACACACATGCACACACTAACCAGCCCATGGATGAGAAACTGGCTAAAAATATAAAATATTAACAAGATTGTGTGTGTGTGTGTGTGTGTGTGTGTGTGTGTGTGTGTGTGTGTGTGTGTGTGTGTGTGTGTGTGTGTGTGTGTGTGTGTGTGTGTGTGTGTGTGTGTGTGTGTGCGTGTGCATGTGCGTGTGTGTGTGTGTGTGTGTGTGTCACTCAGATGGCTGGGAATCCAGATCAGCAGGAAGACACCCTAGATGACCAGTACCAGGAAGAGGGAGAGGATGAGGTCTGCACCACACACACACACACACACACACACACACACACACACACACACACACACACACACACACACACACACACACACACACACACACACACACACACACACACACACACAAAGAATGACGTTTGACAAAGTGTGAGTCAGTTCTACCCCCAGAGTATCACATGTACTGTGATCTGTGAACACTTGCATACAGTTGTATTGTAAGAGTGGAACAAAACCGTAACCCTGGAAACACTGATCAGCTCCCTCATAAGTGCACACGTCCACCTCTTTAACCATTTTCAATAAATAAATAAAACCTAGCCGATCTACGACCTCAAAATGCTCACGATGCGATGCAATTTGTTGTGAACTTGTAGATTGGCTATAATCTTTTTTTTTTCTGTCTTAAATTTTTATCCCACGATTTTGTAACCCCATTTTTTCACCCAGTGCCAATTGCCTATGTAATCCTGGCCGCTACTCTCCCTCTGCCAGCCTAGGGAGAGCTCAGAACTGAGCTCATGAGCTTCAATGCATGAGGAGCTAGCAAACCGCTTCTTATCACCTGACAGGGGGGAGTTTCCCCGGTAGGAACACGTTATTCCAACCAGTTCCTTTCCCCTCCATCAGGCGCCCTGGCTGACCAAGGGGCGGCAGTATAGAGACCAAGATTACTGCATGTTTTTTGTGAGGGTACCTACCCTAGGGCAGTGGTTCTCAAACTTTTTCATGTCAAGGACCCCTAAATTGACACTTATTAGCCCGCGGACCCCCATTTGAAAATATAAGCCAGGGACCCCCACAAGAGAAGATTTTTACGGCTCCAGCAGTGATCCTCAACCATTTTAATTTCAAGGACCCCCAGTTTGACATGCATTAGGCTACGGAGACCCATTTGATGGCATTACTATCACTTGGACCGCAATTTATATTGTAAAATCTATGTCAATGTAACTCTGAGAGTGTACACATGGAACCAAATGGACCCGTTGGTTCCATGTGTACACTCTCAGGGACCCATAAGGGTCCATTTGGTTCCATTTGTACACTCTCAGAGTTACAGACCCACAAGGGTCCATTTGGTTCCATTTGTACACTCTCAGAGTTACAGACCCATTAGGGTCCATTTGGTGCCTAATCTATCATTTAGCTGGGGACCCCCTGGAACTCCCTCAAGGACCCCTGGGGGTCCTCGGACCCCACTTTGAGAACCAATGCCCTAGGGGACACAGGGAGAACATGCAAACTCCACACAGAAAGACCCTTTCACCAGCCCCTGGATTGGCTGTAATAAAAAAATATATGAATAGTGCATAAGTGGATGACTCTTGTTTTCTTTTTTGTTGTGGTTGGTGTGTGTTAGGCTCAGGAGGACTTGGCTGGCGGTCCCAAGAGAGAAGAGGAGCTGGAGGAGGAAGGGGAGGACCCTTATAATGAGGAGACGGGAGAACAGGTGAGAGACTAGAGCACCACCTGGACGCCATAGTATTGTAACATGCAGTTACAATACAATTGTGGCAACATTGCTGGCAGAGAAATTCCATTTGAACATACAACATTAAAAATACAAGAAGAAATACAAGAAGATCACTATTCATAAAATAATAATGTAATCAGAGCAAATGTTGCACAATAGAATAAAATCACATCAGAAGAGCCGGAGATTGTGAAGCTGTATTCTGATATAATCATTTATCATCATTTATCATTTAGCCGTGTATGTACAGGGCTTGACATGAACGAAAGATATTTCCAATATAGTGACAATTGCAGATCTACAGGCTTACAACATGTCACGCGTTTTTAGCTTTCATTGCACAATGAATTATATAGGGCTTAAGTGGTTAAAGAACTCCAGGCCAGTGCTGTTGAGCTTTGATTGAACCTGCACTTTCAATAGAATTTGCAGAGGAATAGGCTCCATAACCTCTTGCTGAAGAAGTCTATTTTGTCCGTCGGGTGGTAAACCTCATATGTCCAAATATATGGATTCAAATTCAAAAGCATCAAAAGTATCAGATCTACAAGCTGGAAACGCGCCGCGAAGTAGATCTGATACTTTTCATGCTTTTGTCTGACGCTGCAGTATGATCAAGTAGGGTGTTAATTTGCGAAAAAACACACACAGTTAGAATATGGACATACTGTAAGGGGTTTCTGCCCGACAGCAATGATGTATTCAGTGTGATGTGGGAGAGGCCCAGATCATAAAGCCTCAGGGAGCTTCCTCTCACCAGGCAGCTTCTCGCGTGTGTGTGTGTGTGTGTGTGTGTGTGTGTGTGTGTGTGTGTGTGTGTGTGTGTGTGTGTGTGTGTGTGTGTGTGTGTGTGTGTGTGTGTGTGTGTGTGTGTGTGTGTGTGTGTGTGTGTGTGCGTGCGTGCGTGTCAGGGCTGGGCGAAATAGACACAATTTAATGTCATAGTATTTTTTACCAAATGCTATCAATACTGTGACGATAACATCGTATTGTGACGATATGCTTTTTTTCCCCCAAACATTTTCAAAGATAGCTTGTAGATTGGATATTTCAGCATAAAATAGGGCTTTAACGATTAATGCCAGGAAAAGAACAACAATTATGTCAAATCCTAAAATCCCAGGAAATATCGAGTCTCATATCACAACATACAGTAGATATTGATATTATATTGATATATTTCCCTGGCTTGTGTGTCTTTTCGCCTGTGTTCATGTGTTGCCATATATGTCCCTGTAACAGTAACCTGGCCAGAGTGTGTGGTAAATGAAGGCTGGATCAGGTGTCTGGTGTCTAGGTGTCTGGTTACCACCAGAGCCTGCTGATTAACAGGCAGGTCCTACAGCTCAATGGACTGCAAATATATCACAGCTACAGTATGAGAAAAAAACGTAATAAAACATCAAGCTAAGCTCTGTAAGAACCACAGCAAAATAAACTTCACTTTGTTTCCGTGACAGGATTTAAATCCAACGAGGGGTTAGATTTAGCAAACACAGCTCTTCTGTGCCTTTAACTGTTCAGCATGGCCTTGGCTTCTTCCAGGTTTTTATTTTCATGTAATCGCTTGTGTTAAAGCTACACTATCTAACTTTCCTCTTCTAGCCAATCGATTAACCACTTTACTCTTTCGCTGCCAGAATAAATAAATAAATGAATCACCCTCTGCCAGCGATTCTTTGATTTTCTTACCTTATCAAGTAGTCACAGAATATTTTTCTCCAGTATGATCGATCCCCTGATGGTTGCTAATCACTGTGCTTCCGCGAAAAAAAAAAAAAAATGTCATCGCGACCCACTGTTCGCTTGTTATAGACCGTTGAAAATAGCATGCCTCGTCAAAAATACATAGTAAAACACAGGAGGCGAGATATAGGCGATTTCCCAAATACGTTAACCAGGAAGTGGAATGAAGCAGTAAATCTTGGGATCACTTGATCTCCTGTTTCTGCGTGCATCTGGGGATGAAATGGTCACTCATGTGTTAGCGAAGAGCACCATCTAGTGGAAACACCCCCAAAAAAACTAAGTCGTCAAAATCGTCTGTGGCAGTGAATGAGTTAAGTGCTACAACGCTGTCGTGTGTCACTATAATTGAAAATGTTTTACATTTCCCTTTACGTTCCGCCTAAAATATTGATAAATGATTTAGTTAAATTATCACCATTTTTTAATAACCGGTGCACCCATACATCCCGTTGTGCGTGTGTTTGTCCTGTCTTCATCAGGATGAGGTGAAAGAGGCCGGTGCCAAGAGAGAAGAGGACCATCACAGGAAGGTGGGCCAGAACAATGAGGAAGACAATTACGAGGAGGAGGAAGAGGAGGTGGACGAGGAGGACCCTCACGCACGGGACAAGCCGGGGACCAATCGGAGGGCAGAGATGTGAGATATGGACATGGACCTTGACCAATAGCTGTGCCTTTGTTTCCCCCCTCCACTCCTCCGGCCTGGCCCCAGAGCCTCCTCTTAACCATGGATTGTGTCATAGGAGTCGAACCAGCAGTCATGGATGACCGGGGTTATGGGATGGTTCTCCCACAGTGTAGAGGTGGAACTGAAGGACCTCCACTGTGGAAATGGACAGAGTACTTCTGAGAGATATGGGATCTTTTTTTCTTATTCTATTTTTTATTTGTGTTATTTTCACACTCGTCTTGTCTTGTCTTTCTTTGCCTGTCTGGCTGTCTGTTTTGGTCTAATTGTCCCAACTGCGGACAGTGAAAAAAGAATGTACTTACAGTTGTGTGTGTGTGTGTGTGTGTGTGTGTGTGTGTGTGCGGTACGCGTGGTGCGTGCGCGTGGTGCGTGAGTGTAATGAAAACATTTTAAAAGTTGTTTATATGTCAGTGTTCAGACATTTTGTTTGTTTTTATGCAAAGTCTTTTCTCGTTCCATTTGTTTTAGCGGGCATATTTCGTATTATCTCTATAATGTTACTATCAGTAGGATGCTGCATTCCAATCAAACTAGTAATTTTATACGTTATTTATTGTTGATTGTGACAATTCTGACAATCTTGGATGGCACAGTGATACTTGTTTTTTAAATGTTTTTTTTATGTCTGAATTACCCGGGTTGGTTACTGCCTGCAGCAACGATGTCTTGAAACTGACATTCAGGAATATTGCCACTGTACATCAGCACACACAATACCAATGAAAAACAGCTCTGTTGTAGTTAGGGCAGGGATATTATATCCACATTGTGATGTGAGACTAGATATCGTCTCGGATTTTGAATATCATCAAAATAATAGTAAGTGTTGTTTAAATCACTTAAAACCGTATTTTATACTTTTAAAAAAATGTAATTGTCAGGAATAGCCAAAATAGCTGATCCACAAGCTCACATTGTGGCGCGCTGTGACCTTGAAGCGGCTATTTTAAAAAAAAGAAAAAGTACTCATTCACTGCCAGACTTATTTCTGGCTGCGTTTGCCCACTGCCAGCGATTTTCATTTTGTTTTACCTTTTCAACTGGTCACAGAAAATGTATATCCATTATGATCGCTCGTCCGACCGTTCGCCCAGAGAAAAAACAATCCAACCGCGACCGCCCCTTGCCTTGTAGCAGCACGTTGAAAATGTCATGTCTCGCGAAATGCAGGGCAAAAAAAGTCAACTCAAGATATAGCTGTTTTCAGAATGAAAATGGTCACTCGGGTCATAAGTCGTCCTTGGCAGTGTGGGCGTTTGGCCGATGTCTCGTCATAAGTCGTCCTTGGCAGTGAATGAGTTAATATTATAGCAACTACGATATTATCATCACCATATCGACATTGAGGTATTTGGTCAAACATATTGTGATATTTGATATTGTCCATATCGCCCAGCCCAGTCACTCTGCTTTTTAACATGAATAAGTGCCTATTTAAATTTAGGAAATGCTGAAACATCTACAACTTTTCTCTATCAAAAGTCCAAAGCAGGCGAGCATATAGGAGTTAACCCATTATGACCGGGAAAGCATCTGTCATTTTCGATTATCTTATACTTCAAAAATAGCAGATCTAAAAGCTCATAGCGCGGCACTCGTTGCAGCGCTATGAGCTTGTAGATCTGCTATTTTTGAATAGCCGAAGTATAAAATAATGGTTAGAGTGGTTACACAGATGCGTTCCTGGTTTTAATGGAGTTAAGGGTGTCTTGCTCAAGGACACAGAGACTCTGCGGGTCCGTGAGCGGAGACTTCAGTGGAGGACAGATACAGTAAGTGCCACAGCAGTTTAATGATGAAATGATGCTCTTGCAACTGGTTTCATCAGCTCTGGGAGGAGGAGGGGTTTTCACACACACCCACATCTTTATTGTACTGTACAATAGTAATATAAATATACTTGCAATTTGTATATATATTTTTTCCACCAGTTCTATGTCATACCAAAACAGAGGGAGACTGTATTCAAGTATGCACATGATAGGAAGTTGTGAATGAATAAACACGGTGAAGGTTTTGAAGATCTATGTATCGGTGCTGGGTGTGATTCTTTTCTAGACCACTGCTTTTCAATGTCTGGTCCGAGGACCACCAAGGGTCCAAATGGGCCCTTACGGGTCTGTAACTCTTGAGAGTTAAGTGAACCTTTTTTAAAGGAGACATCCGGACATTTTAAGTGTTATCTTTGATGTGTCGCTAATCACTCACCAACATTGAAAGGGTCGTTGAGTTATTCCCAGAGAGTCCCCTTCGTCCCGTCTAACGACCCCCTCCGTTGGCATAATGGGAGCCCGTGGAAAGCTGAAATTCGCCTATTTTAACAAATGCAAAGTCTGTTTTTTTTCTCCTAGTACTCATTGTGGAGTCTCATGATACCCTAACAGGCACTGAAAGTCCCCGACGAGCTAACGCTAATGCAGAACGAGCTAACGCTGGTTGCTTGTTTCTCTCCCAGAACCTGGCAACTCGGTGTTGCCAGGGAGAGAAACAAGAAAGAAACATTCGAGAAGCCTTGAATTCATGAAGATTTTTATTGTTTTTGACGCATTCCTAAGCCAATAATTTGATGACTCAATTGACCTGCATTTAAGTCTCCGCAGACTCCACCGGTCATCAAATTATTGGCTCAGGAATGTGACAAAAACCAACAAATCTTCATGAATTCAAGGCTTCACAGGGTGTGTAATTGATAGAAAAGGGTGAACTCCTTTTAATAACTGTTAAACCCAAACAATACCTTTTTATAGGGCTTGGTCAATGAGGAAAAGTGGTGGGGCAAAGCTACACCAATGGAAGCTAAGTGTGGGGCTAAGTGAGGAATGATACGTAGCTTGCGAGGTTAGTTCAGGCAGTATGTACTCGAGAGGTTACACTACACATTACTATGTGGGTGTATACAGTGTCATGCAAGACCCATACGTCATACACTGACGTGGCAATCAGCTGACGATTTGGGCGGGTTATTTAAGCTCACCTAAATCTGCGTTCCTTCCGCTGTATTGTGTCCCTGGTTTTTTGTTATGGGGCTGTGTGCTCCCACCGCCACCCCAGCACTACCAGTGGGCTCTGCTATTAGTTCTGTTCCCCATGGGGGGTTGTTATTGTATATCTGTCACCCTGCTCTTAAAGTAATGCTAGGTAACTTTTTCAATAAAACTAAAGTTAAATTGTATATCTTTTGTGAGTGGCAAATGTTTCACAACACCCACTCCATGAATTTCACCCCCGAAAGCCTTTTATTTATATATTTTCTATTGAACGGGGTCGGGGTTGACGTTCCCGCGATAATGACGTCATCTGGCCGGAAAATGGAAGCGGAAATGCACCGGTTTCCTGTTTGGCCAGGAACTACTGCACCGGTTTCCTGTTTGGCCAGGAACTACCGCGCTAATAACAAAAGGAAACTCATGCTGATTTTAAGAGATTGTATGATTTGAAGAACGAAAAAAACAGAAAAAGAAAACACAGCTCACGGTAACTAAAGCTCCACTGGCTAAGAGAAACGATCCACAGATCGTATAAAACAATTAAAATAACGCTTTTTGAAACACTTCCGTCTTCCGGTGAAAACAAATGGAATTCTGGGTAACGCAGTAATAAACAAACGGCCTGCAGTGACGGTAATGACCAGCAGAGGCTGAAATCGTTTTTTTGAAATGTGCACAGTACAACTTTAATGATAATGAATTTAATGATAATGAATTTATTTATATAGCACATTTCCAGACATAGTCACAAAGTGCTTTACAGAGCAGGATAATGGTTAATGATGGTTCTCTAATTGTGCTGAGCAGGGAGAAAAATGTAGCAGAGCCTGAACACCAACATCCACACTTGCATTCTCATTCTGTAATATGTGTTCAATCTATTCATTCTATTATATTGGTTCAATCTATTGTACCTGTACCTTGGTGTGTTGATATTGTCAAAAGTATATGCATTTGCAGTAGTGAAAATGTATAGGCATTTAGAAGACGCTCTTATCCAGAGAAACGTACAAAGTGCTAGATCAGAGTGAATGGCACGCACCCTGTCAACAGAATGACAGGGGTAAAATGGTCAGGAAGTAGAGTGAAAAACATTCTAGTGCTTCAACAGTAACTAGGATACCAGGCAGACATCAAACCTACTGTAGCATACTAGCATTACATCTGTCCAAACAAAATGCAATCTAAATAACATTCTTAGCTTTTGTGGACAAGAAAACGATACATGTTTATGTAAATAATATACATTAAGTGTCCCAAGTACTTGTAGATCTGCATAGTATAACTCAAAGTGGGGTCTGGGGTTCCATGGTGGTCCCCAGCTAAATGACGGGTAACTCGGGAGAGTTATGGGGGGTCTGTTGTTGCATAATGCATAGTAAAATGTGGGGTCTTTGAATGTTGACATTCACTGGTATAACTATTATCTCTAGGCAACGAGAAGTGATGGACGGAATGGTGAGGAGTGCTAGGGGATGAGGCTGTCTGACGAGGTGAGTTTTCAGACTGCGGAGGAAAATGGATAGTGATTCTGCAGTGCTGACTGTAGGGGGTTCATTGGGTTCGTTCCACAGCTTGGGAGTCGTGAGGGAGAATAGTCTATAGGACGCTTTAACCATTATTTTATACTTTGGCTATTCAAAAATAGCAGATCTACAAGCTCATACGAGCTTGTATATCTGCTATTTTTGAAAAATCTTGAAATCTTGAGATCTAAAATGACACAGATGCGTTCCCGGTCTTAAAGGGTTAAAGCATTGTTAACCGTGTTGAAGGGAAGGGACGAATAGATATCCTGTATTAGCTGTTCTAACTTCTGAAGAAGTATTGTACTCGACTACATTTTGTAGAAGAGGCACAAATTGCTGACGTGGCATGAAACCTCTTTTCCCTCTCAAGGTAAAACTTTGAGAAAGCTTCCTTAAATGAAGAAAAGATGGAACTTTCAAGAGCAACATTGAACTGGAGAGGGATTGGTTGTTAAGAGTTGTTATTCATGAGAAATGGTTACCTTCAGGATGGGCACATTGGGCCCTTGGCTTCCATTCACTAAGTGATTCTCAAACCTTTTTCATTTCAAGGACAACCACTTAGTAACTGTTAGTCTTCACCCCCCCTTAAACCTCCCCCCTTGTGCGTTCTCTTCATTGCCTTCCGGTTGCTGCCTGCAGTGATTGATTGATTGAATACTATATTAAAGAGATAGTTCACCCTAAAACGTACTTATTTTCTATTGATTAGTCACCCCATGGAGACTTGAATTCATGGAGATTTTTTGTTTTTGTCGCATTCCTAAGCCAATAATTTGACCAGCGGACCGGTGGGCAGTGGTTCCGTTAGGAGACTCTTTGTGTCTCCTACCGGAACCGCTGTCAGTCATCAAATTATTGGCTTAGGAATGCGACAAAAACAAAAAAATATCCATGAATTCAAGTCTTCATGGGTTGACTAATCAATAGAAAAAAAGTCATTTTGGGAGTGAACTATCCCTTTAACATGTTTGATAATAGTGCGGCAGTACTAGTCAAGAAAGCTCTGCTCTGTGTTCTCTCTTTCACATGCTTTTTTCTCCTGCATTTCTATTTCGTTCACTCTCTTTTTTCTGCTCTGGCCCCGGGAAAGGGGTGTAATTTTAGATTTTAACCACTTTAACCATTATTTTTATACTTTGGCTATTCAAAAATAGCGGATTTACAGCTCATGAGCTTGTAGATCTGCTATTTTTGAAAAATCATGAACATTTGTGCAAATCTTTGAATATATATAGTTGGTTTTTTTAAGCGAACATTTGTAACTCAAATCTTTGCTTCTAGGGGTCCCTGCAACTAAATATTTTGAGATGGGGTTCCACGGCCAAATACATGTACTTTTCCGCCTTTGCTATCTGTCTTTCTCTCATCTTCTGTGTGTGTGTGTGTGTGTGTGTGTGTGTGTGTGTGTGTGTGTGTGTGTGTGTGTGTGTGTGTGTGTGTGTGTGTGTGTGTGTGTGTGTGTGTGTGTGTGTGTGTGCGCGTGCGTGCGCGCACGTGCGTGCATGCGTGCGTACGTGTGTGTCTCTGTGTGTGTCGCTGTCTCTCTATTTTGGTTTCCTCCCTGTCTCCCTGTCATCTTCCCGCCACTGGTGTCAAGACACCTCATTTCCCCAGGGGGATTGTGGGATGTTGGAGCAGTGTGAGTGTACCAGTGTCTCATTACTGTGCTCATAGCCTGCCCCCAGGGAGAGGCTCACACCTTGCTATCTCCCGCACGCACATGCACACACACACACACACACACACACACACACACACACACACACACACACACACACACACACACACACACACACACACACACACACACACACACACACACACACACACACACACACAAACAAACACACACACATGTTTTACTATACTATATTATGAGGACATCATCATTTTGGGATGTCATTTTATACAGTAGACCTATATAGTGGTAAAACCTTTTTTTTAACCACTTCTTGCAAAAAAAAAATTAGTTTAATTGCGTGCCGATTTCATCCACCCAAAATAGCCGATCTATAAGCTTGTTTGTTGTCAACTATTTTGGTATAAATGGCTAAACTTAGTATAAATCAAGCAACATTTTTTATAACCATTTGTCTTGTGAGGACCAGGAAAATGTTCCTCGCAATGTCTATATTATACATAGTATACTTGTGGGGACATTTGGTCCCCACAAGTATAGTCATACAAGTGTGTGTACACACACACACACACACACACACACACACACACACACACACACACACACACACACACACACACACACACACACACACACACACACACACACACACACACACACACACACACACACGGCAGTGACAGTGACAAGCAATTGCAGAGATAATTCTCCTCCTCCACATCTATCTCTCTGTTTCTGTCTCTCTCTCTCTCTCTCTCTCTCCCTCTGTTCTCCTCTGCCCATCTCTAACACTAATCATTTCACGAGTGAATAACCACGCATGAATAATTCTAATGTGTTGATTGCCAAGAGCCAAAGTCTTCAGATCTTCAGATGCATAGAAGCCCACATGACTGCGGCTCACAATGTCTCACATCTTCCATTTTAATACCAATGTACGGTGGTGGAAAGTTACAAAATACATTTACTCAAGTACTGTACTCTAGTACTGTACTTAAGTACAATTTTGAGGTACTTTTACTTAAGTGTTTCCGTTTTCCGATACTTCTCAGTGGCAACATGTAGGCTACTTTTTACTGCAATACAATTGCTTCAGTTACTAGTTACTTTGCAGATTTAGATTATTATTATTAAAAAATATACGTTAACGGTCCGGGTACTCACAACTAACTTTTAAACATTTTACATTTTTACTTTAGTTTTGGCTATAAGTACATTTTGATGCCAATACGTTTGTACTTTTATTCAGTGAATTATTTAATACAGGATTTTTACTTGTAGAGCATTTTTACCAGCTTGCAAAGCTGGTCTACAAACCGTCAGACCTACTTCCGACACATTAGAGATTTGCATTCGACACATTTTCATTTGCATTCGACACATTTTCAACACATTTGCGCGTCATTGGCTGTCCTTTAAGCCAATGGGGATACTTTCCCAAATCCCATACTCTGCACGGGCGGGCCTCGTCCTCCCAAGCTATGGGACTAGACACGCCTCTGACTGCCCATGAAGACAGTCTTCTAGGGCTGGCTGATTTTCCAGAAGAGCTGAAATGAGCAATGAGCAAATGAAAAAAAAAACTCTAAAATATTCTAAACCCACTATAGCAATCTGGTAATATCAGGCTACATATCACTTAAATGTCAGAGCTTAACTCGGCATGTAAATATGATATAAATGTGTTAATGTGAAGTGGATTCCTTCCAGCGCTAGCCGATTTTGGCTAATAGTAACAGCAACTAACTAACAGTTTTTAGCCAAACGCGCTCATGTCCGCTCTCCATTAGTTCTCGACGCAAGTCGCGTTATTACACCCGTAATTTTCATGTATTGTACATCCCACAATAAAATGTATTAACCATGTTATGGTTTCTGTCCATTACAAATGTCACAAGACACGAAGGAGACGAGGCAGCGGCCCGCGGAATTCGCGGCCTAGCGCAAGCATAAGCCTCGCCTGGGAGTGGGGCCTTTACCCCAACATCGCCGGGCCGCCCGACGATGTCGGCGCGCTGCCACCCGCGACGTCCCGCGCCATGTAAACAAACTACCGGTTGTTGCTAATACTGTCTAAGCATGTATGTGAATGCTTATGTCCAATACTGTGTTGCCGTTAGTTGGGTTTAAGCCAACAGCTGCCTACAATGGGCCGTCAGTGTGTAGTTAAGCCACGGGTAGAGTTAGCATGCGGCTAACGTTAATGTTACACAACGCAGCTGTCGTCACTCAAACGGCTACGTTAAACATCTTATCAACAACCTGTATGCACGTTAGTGTGGTCAATGTCATCAATGCTAACTAATTAGCCCGTTGCACAGTGTTATTTTGGTGTCTTTTGTGTCTTTTGTAGCAACTCAGAGTGTTAAGTCGCACGGAATTGAATAGCTTAGCACTTCCGGTCGTTCCTTCACAATAAAGGTTGCAATCAATTGAAAATAGCCGATCTACAAGCTCTCAATGCGTCGGCGTCGCGATACACACAATATACACATCTTTAGAAAACAGCTGATCTACAAGCTCAAAACAACTCGCAAAGCCACACGTGTACAAGTATATAGGGATAAAGTGGTTAATGCAGGCTTTGTAATAATTATACACATCTACAGTTCACAAAAGGACAATATGCCTCTGAGATGTAGTGGAGTAGAAAATTGCACATACTCCAGTACAGTTAAAACCCCTCAAATTTGTACAGTACTTCAGCACAAACAAATTCACATTATCTACCTATCCATCAGCATAACATGAATATTCTATCTATCTATCTACCTATATATCTCTCTCTGTGATCACATTACTTAATACAATGTATGATGACTCATTATATTATTATATGAATATTAGATAATGATTACTACAAGCTCACAACGCCTCGCGATGCGTTGCAAACATAGCAGATCTACAAGCTCACAAAAACAACCCGCCAAAGGGGGCCGCCATGTTACTCCCAGGGGGTCCGCGAACATCACTTCCGCATTTTCTTCTTCGCTGGTCTAAACAAAGACACGGTTGCCAGATTTATGAGAGAGAAATAACCAACCAGGTCAATGAAAACAAGCCAAATATTTAAGTGACTATTAGGCTACATGAGCACTTTAAACCTATATGCATCGGCTATTTGAAAATAGACTATTTGGAAGTAGCCGATCTACAAGCTCACAACAAAATAATAACAAATAAAAAGCAACTACCAATATTTACAAGCAACTTTACAGAACACGAGGTCGCTTACAATTAGTACACATGGCAACACTGTGTGTGTGTGTGTGTGTGTGTGTGTGTGTGTGTGTGTGTGTGTGTGAATGAAAAACAAGCGCCGAAACAAGCGTTTTTTTCCCAAACAAACACATTTACACTTGCGTGTGTGTCACCTACATTGTCAATCTATATACCATTTTAAAGGTACGTGCCTTGTGATTAAAATGATGCAAACCTACAAGCTCACAACGCGTCGCCGCCTTGTGTGCTTGTAGATCTGCTCTTTTTCATTTTTTATTGAATACTTGAATTAGAAAAGACATTAATGAAACCAAATGGACCCATTTGGGTATTTTGTTCATGTAAGCCAGTAGTGGAAAGGGCAAACTTGCATGAAATTAAAAGACACGTTGTGAGCTTCACTTTTATAAAGGCTATGTGGTATCTGAAACCCACAGACTTCACTATGGTCTGGTAAAGGTTCTACTGCACTTTTTACTACACACACACACACACACACACACACACACACACACACACACACACACACACACTTTATATTGGTAGCCAACCGATGAACCTCTCTGTGGAGTCCTTTCGGTTGCATTGGAATGGCTGACATTTCATTTTAAAGACCACTTTTACATTTTGTGCTGCAGATTGGGGCAAAAAAAGCCTGCCGCAAGCTGGTATATTATGACTTTGTCATTTCTTGTTATGTTGTGGTATTGCTACTTTTACTTAAATAAAACAGCTGATAACTTTTTCCACCACTGCCAATGTACAGTAGGAATGGTTTCAAAGCTAAACTCATGATTCATGAGAAGTAGTTAGATTTACAATTTTATACCCACATTCTCTTTTCGTGTGCCATTTTACCCCCATATGTGCCCTATAATGTCATAATGGACTGTAATGATTATGAATTGTGTCGTGCCACTGTGTTTGTAGGTGAAATAACACACACTTACAGTAGATCCCAGCTGGCTTCAATCTTCCACTTCTAAGCCAGACCTAATCTCAAAATGTAAGTCCTGTGTAGAAATAATGTAGCCTGGCATGGCCAGACTAATATCACTGCGTATAGATATTAGTCTGGAATCTCTGTGTGGAACCTGCATTTCCAAGGGGCGAATAAAAAAAATGCCTCTGGTGATAAACCCGCCCCCCATATTTGCATACTGGGCCCTGATTGGTCCCTCACTACTTCGGAGGGAGTGAAATCCAATCACAACTGAGCGGTGCCAGACCATATCTGCAGAGGGCGCTGAAAATAGCCGATCGACAAGCTCACGCGTTGCGAGCTTGTCGATCTGCTATTTTCAGCGAAAGCTTTCCCCACAATACGGATGCTGGGGTTCAAGTGGTTAAAGCGATATTTTTCTTCAAAGCTTCAGTGGGCCCATATTTCCCTTTTAATTCCCTTTAATTAAATGAAATACTGCAGCCTATTTCTTCGTGCTAGGTACGTACCGTACTGTGACATTTCATACTGTTGCATCATTATCTCCAAAAATAGAATTGTTTGGGAGGCTGGTTAGCTGGAGATAAAGTTATTTATTAATTATCTCAGACACAGACACACTTGCACACATAAACAAATCCTAATGAGGCATTGGAATGGTAGTTTGTTCCTGGGTCTAATGCTCGTTACAGAGATATGGAGCGTGTCTCTGTAATTGTGCAGGGCAAGAGGTGTCAAGCAGAGGGGTGTGTGTGTGTGTGTGTGTGTGTGTGTGTGTGTGTGTGTGTGTGTGTGTGTGTGTGTGTATGTGTGTGGGTGTGTGTGTGTGGGGGGGGGGGGGGTATAGTATATAGTACAATTTGAGAAATAGACATTGGTTGTTTTTTGGTTAAACTCCATTTTTAACATGTTAGATTCATCAAAAACACCCGTCCTTGGTTCTGGTGACTCACCCTGCCCTCCTAATACGCGAGGGGCCGTGTTTTTTCGATTACTTTTTTTCATTTTTATTTTATTACATTTTTTTATTGTATTCATTTTTTATTTTATTTTTATTTTTAGCATCTTTCCGCCGGTCATCAAATTATTGTCTCAGGAATGTGACAAAAACCAAAAGATCGCCATGAATTCAAGGATTCATGGGGTGTGTAATTGATAGAAAATAAGTAATTTTTTGGGTGAACTACCCCTTTAAACTTGTAATCAGGAAAAAGATCGAGGTTGGGGTTAGAGTTAAGAGTTAGGATTAGACATTTAGAGGTTAAGTTTAGAGTTATGCCTGATTCATACATAGTTGCGCGTCGGTGTTGCACACCGAAAATAGCAGAGCTTGTAGATCTGCTATTTTCAGCTTTAAAGTTAGCGGTATAGAAATGGAAAATAATTGTAGAAATGGCATTCACAAAAATCCCCGTCCCAAGCTGTTGATGCCCTCTCAAGTATAGTAATATACAAATGTGTGTGTGCGCTTGCTCATGCGTGTGTGCGTGCATGTGTGTTTAGAGCGTCATATTATGTGTGGTTGTTTGTGTGCATACTTGCATGTACAGTAAGCGTGTCTGTTTACATGAGGTCTACGGGTCATTAAGCAGTCAGTCAGGGAAGGACACAGAAGGCTATTATGTGAGTCTGGATGCTAAATGTTTGATAAGCCAGCAAATAACGGATGTCCTGTTGACTCCTCTCATGTGTTACGCAATGACCCATGGTGCACTATAGAAACATAATGGGGGCTCAGGGACCTACGCCAGTGGCTCAGGAGGTAGAGCTATACTGCTTATGGGAATCAGAAAGTTCCCGGTTCGATCCCGAGACTTCCCCCCTGGGTTAATGTGGAACTGTCCTTGAGCAAGAGTAAGACACTGAACCCCTGACGATGAGCAGGTTGGTGCCTTGCGTGGTTATCCTCCGCCATCGGTGTGTTAATGTGTGTGTGTGTGAGTGTGTGTGTGTGTGTGTGTGTGTGTGTGTGTGTGTGTGTGATTGTATGTGTGAATGTAATGCACATTGTAAGGAGCTATATAAATGCACCATTTATCATTGAATGCCAACAACTAATAATCTATATAAAGCTGCCAAACAGTGCTTGACTATATGACTCGTCATGTTCAAATACTGTGCCAGTGGTGTGTTCTAGGTTTTTTCGGAGGGCATACTGTAATTATTCCCTCCCACACAGACGGCACGTACACGCACACATGTACACATGCGCATGGTCGCCGAATGGAATAACCCCTCTATTGTTAAGTAGTTAATGTGAATTACTTTGAAATTCCAATGGCCAACTGTTATTATCACCTCAAGACAATATTCACCACAAAATGATTTGGCAGTTCACACTATGTACAGTATATAGCGTAACACGGTAGAACGCACCACTGCACTGTGCAGTATGAATGTATGTGTAAATCATTCTACTTTTTTTTTTTTTACAAATTTCTTTATTACTTTTTTTGCAGACAATAAAAATTACGCTTCACCTGCGCGTTTCACCGTTTTAGCGCTCCTTCAGCAGCAGCTGCTTCTACATTTTGTCGCCTTTCGGCGATAGTTCTGTCTTCTTTCACTTTCTCCATGCCGTTTGGTGCCCCCCCCAAGGTTGGTGCCCTGTGCTTCAGCACTTAAAACACTTCCGTTAAGCTGGCACTGATAGTAAGGACAAAGAGGTCTGTCATTTTCTGACAAAAAAACTATTAAAACAAAACAACACAACAGAACAAAACAGTAAAAACAGTAACCAGATAAATGATTCTACATTTTATAAGCTATTCAGTTTCTAAACGCCCAAGTGGACACTTCCATTTGTACACTGGCTCCAAGGCCACAACAAAAAAGGGGAAACGACGCAGAGGTAATGCATAAGTTAAATAAGTGTTAAGTTTATTAACAAATGGTGAATGATTTAAGAAAACATCAAATTAAGTTTCCAAACTAAACCAAGCAGGGAAACATGCTGCCCACTTCGACTGAGGCTGAACAAAAGCAACATAACCAAAGGTGCTCTCCTGTGTGGTCACTCCAGCGGCCTGAGGAGGACTAGAGAAGCAAACTATTGAAGCACAGGTAATTTATAGTGCCTGAGGGGACAATGGCCAGGTGTCTCCCCTTCCACTGATCATCTCCGACTCCACCCTCCAAACCAGCACTGCAATAGAATCTGGTTAGGCCGTACTGACACACACACCCACACACACTGGCAAAGGCCCCAGTAGGCCGGTATACCTGTCTCTAGATACAGTATATATAACTCTTGCTGCCAGTTCCGGGCGTCTGATACAGTGCCCTGCCAACCTCATCCTTATCTCTCTCTGACCTTGCCCGTGATTCGTGGGAGGCCTCTGTAGCATTCTTGTATAGATGCCATCCAGGGCCTTTTCCTGCTGTATTGTGACAAGAGTAGCTACTGTACTAATGTTTCAGCCTGTGGCCTTCATCAATCTACTCATACTTGCACCATATGTCTTGAAGGCAGATTATAATTGACTGAACTTCATTTTGTGCAATACACCCACACATGATGCTGTGAATTCCAAAGCTGTGTAGTTTTGAGTCTTTACTGTGCCAGGCAGTGAAGTGTCAAGAACGTTCTGGTGGCTATATAGTTTTGTATTGTGTTGTAAACACAGGGAAAAGTTACTGATAGATCTGTTTTGTACCATTTTTCATTTGTATGTGCTTGTTCATGTTAGGTAGCCAGCCTGCCTCTTGTGTGTCAGTTGGTTGAACTTCCTGGGTCCCTCAGGCAGTGCCTGTAAACTTTGTTTTTGTTTGATGGCTCCTAGTACACCGGTAAGTCAACAATATTAAAATAGTAGGTTAACCTCGGAATTGTTTACAGTATTGAGGTCGCTGTGAACCTAGTTGCCAAGGAAACGAAGCAAGATGGGGACACAGACGACAGCTGCCGTGATGACGGCAGGCGTAAACCCACGCTATGTGTATAAAACTCTGTATCTCTGTTTAAACTTCAGAAGAATATTTCAGTCCGACAACTTTTTGATTGAATATAGAATATATTTTTATTGAGCATAATTGAGCATAAATATATGAAGCATAGTTTGGCGTCAGGGTCTGTATCTATTAATTCCCTGTAAGCATGAACATTTTAATAAATGTTACATGCCAAATTTCATTACAGGGAATGAATTAAGACCCCCCAGGGGAATCTAGAAACAGAGCCTGCAGGTGGATGCCGGGGAGGCGGTGGGATTGAGAAGCTTCATGGGCAGCAGCAGACAGACGAGGTAAGCGACAGACAGCAGATGAGACGGCAAGAGACAGCGCTGACAGCAGAGAGCAACAGCAGCACGACAGCACAGCACAGCCAGAGAGAGAAGCCGGAATGAACAGGTAGGTATGTTTAAATGACCGCCCAGATCAGGAGAAGAGTGCATGTGACTAGTCACCTGATCAGGTTGGCGCTCTGCCTTGAGTTGACGGCCTGAACTAGCTACGCAGGCTGCGCATCATGTCTGGAACCTCGCTCTAAGCCTTTCCGACGCGTGTAAGATCTCTCCTCTGGAATAAACCCAACTGTAAATTTTAATAATACGTTTCATCTGTTTATTGATGTAATTAATTCATATACTGACAGATAGGTATGGACCGGTATCTACTAGAGAAAAATAAAGCTATCAGTTACATATTATGGCTTTAATAAATACAAACAGCAACTGAGACACTTTTCATTATTGTCTATTTATTATCCAAAATGCCCAGATATACAAAAAACAACAACAATTGTATAAAAAGCATTGGACACATGACTTGTAGTTGAAGTACTACATGGCGTTGACCGTGGTTGCTTAGAGTTGCATGAATCATAAACAAATTGGTTCTCAAAGTGGGGTCCAGGGACCCCCAGGGGTCCTTGGGGAGGTTCCAGGGGGTCCCCAGCAAAATGCGTTAATAGCGTCACAATAATCTTAACCACTTTAACATTTTACACTTTGGCTATTCAAAAATAGCAGATCTACAAGCTCATAGCGCGGCACCGAGTGCCGCGCTATGATCTTGTAGAACTGCTATTTTTGAAAAATCGTGATAATTTATATATTTTTTAAAGCAAACATTTTAAACTCAAATCTTTGCTTCTGGGTGTCCCTGGAACACAATATTTTGGAGATGGGGGTCCGCGGCCAAATACATACAAAAATCATTTTGGGGGTCCCTGACATGAAAAAATGTGAGAATCCCTGTCATAAACTGTGGCTTCAGTAAGGACTGTAAACAGGAGCATGCAGCCTGTGTGTGCATGACAGAGGCTCACAGGATGTTGCATATCCTGAAGGATTGCAGTAAAGGGGGCGCCAGAGAGTCCTCTGGCAGCTTGGGGATTCCATCAAGGACCTGCAGCTTTGGCAAACAGGAGAAAACACTGGAGAGAGAGAGAGAGAGAGAGAGAGAGAGAGAGAGAGAGAGAGAGAGAGAGAGAGAGAGAGAGAG
This sequence comes from Gymnoscopelus microlampas, assembly GCF_963454915.1. Classification (NCBI taxonomy): domain Eukaryota; kingdom Metazoa; phylum Chordata; class Actinopteri; order Myctophiformes; family Myctophidae; genus Gymnoscopelus; species Gymnoscopelus microlampas. The sequence continues at coordinate 34,428,255 of NC_139945.1, forward strand.
GGGGGGGGGGGGGGTGGCAGGGGATAAATGGTGAATTCAAACAGTAATATGACAGTCCTACATGACGTTGCTGTCCGGCAGAAACCAGCTAACTCCATTTTGATGCTTTTGCATTTTTTCCATAAATCAGGGCCATTGAACACCCTTTACGTCTGTGTGTTGGTACAAAAAATTTAACCAATGGAAAGTATTAAAAAGCTCTTCTGACAAAACCAGCTAACTCCATTGGATCCTCAGACTTTCTGCTAAGCCAGCTACGTCCACCAAAGGGGGGTGGAGTTAGCTGGTTTTGCTGACTCCAGGCTCCACCCCATTTTGACCTCCGACCTCATTGTGAGCTTGGAGGTCCATTCAGCTGTTCTTATCAATGATGAACAAAACCTCCTAACTCCACTTTTTGTTTTGTTTTTTTCATTTCCTGACAAATGGTTTCTGCCGGACAGCAGAGATAAGCATTCTTGACTGAGTCTGTATCACTTCCTCTTCTCCAGGCAGCTCTCTGTTTCCCCGTTCTCCAAAATCTCCCGTCTCTATACTAGTCTCTTTTTTCTGTTTTCTGTTATTGTGGGGGAAAGCTTTCGCTGAACATAGACGATCGTCAAGCTCACAATTAAGCTTGTGAGCTTTCTGTGAAAGCTTCCCCCACGATATGGACGCTGAGGTTTAAGTGGTTAAGTGGTTAAGTAAAACAATTACTTATTCCACCACTATCTGCCTGTCTGTCTCACCGACCGTCAGTGGTGGAAAGTAATTACGTACATGTACTCAAGAACTGTACTGGCCATTTGAAAATAGCCGATCTACAAGCTCACAATGCGTCGCATCGCGACGCATTGTGAGCTTGTAGATCTGATATTTTCAAAAGATTTTAACACATTTGAAAACTTGAAATGGGACATTCTACATAATGAGTACTTTTACTTTTGGTACTTTAAGTACATTTTGACGCCATTACTTCCGTTACTTCTACCCAAGTGCATTTTGAATTCCGGACTTTTGCTTGTAGCAGAGTATTTCTATGATGCAGTGTTGATACTTTTACTTCAGTAAAACATTTGAGCACTTTTTTCCCACCACTGCTCTCACCGTGCGCGGTAGTCCTGAGTGAAGGTGACGGGGTTCCTGGTCAGGTTGAGGGAGCGTAGCGGGGTGTTTCCCAGGGCCCCGCCCAGCCCCCCCAGGGAGCCAATGGCGTTCTCCGACAGACAGAGGTGCTCCACGGCGGGGAGCTTTGGCAGATGCCTCAGGCTCACCAGGCGGTTGCGGTGCAGGTTCAGCACTCTGCACCTGCTCCATGGAATCACATGTATAGGGGATTAACAGTTAATCCAACTCATCACTTATAAAGAACTAGTTCAAGTTAAAGGTAGGGTAAGGGATAGTTTTTTGTTTAAAGGTTAAAGCATTATATTCTGATAGTAATCATTGCTATAGAGTGTTTGTTCAGTAACAGGGGTCTCCCCGTCTCTCCAGCTCTTTAATAAACAGAAAAGGTTCAAAATTTCAGCCAATCAGGAGAGAGCACCCATTTATCAGTGTTCCAGTTCCTTATGTCTGCTCATTTCTTTGTGTCATCACTTCCAAATTCACTTGTTTATCATGTATCCTGACCATAGACTGTATAAATGAGATGGACAAACCCACTCCGCTGCTTTCTACAGACCGAAAATGAAGCCGATTGTTCCAAGACTGTAGGTCCGCCATCTTTCAATACGCGTCAGAATGAGACCAGACCATTATTGGTTGGGTAGCTTGTCAATCAAGAGCGGGGGGGCGGGGAATGAATGCTATTGGTTGTGTAGCTTGTCAATCAAATCATCCCGCCCCTCCTAGAGAAGAGCCTACTTTATCGTCAATTTTATAATAAATAGGACCATAATTTAGCAAAACGCATATCCTGATGATTGAAAGGAGACTTTAAACTAGCGACTGGAAGCATATAGAATTTATAACAATTTTTATTACAGTAAGAAAATCTAGTCTAAAGTTTGTCAAAAAACCCATTCACGCGTTAAAATAAATTCTTTCTGACACCGCAGGTCGGCGCAGGGTAAAACAGCGCCACTCTGGCCATTTTGTCGGCCTCATCGTAAATATCTAAGACTTGCCCCTTGATCCTGACTCTCTATCCTGATTGGATAAAATTTGTATCCCGACTGAAAATGTATTCTATGACATGGAGACTCCTGTTACTGAACACTCTATAGCAATGAGTAATATCAGAATATAGAGCTAATTAACACTTATTTTAACCAAAGAAAATCACTCATCCTACCTTTAATAAAACAATCAATCAATAATAAATATTCCTAACTTGGGCGGGGCATTATAAGCGAAAAGTCTCAAAATATTGGACAACGTTTCAAAAATAGTGAAAATAGCCGATCTACAAGCCCACAACGCGTTGTGATGTGATGACAAATCCTTTCGTTTATGTTTTTCCAGTCGTTCACATACAAAACATACTGAATTCATCAACAACCAAAAAAAGTCCTGACTGAAGCCTACATTTATTACATCTACCCTTTATATAAATGCACCATTTTAATTACCGACTCTTCAATTAATGAAAAGAAATGGATGGAATAATCGACCATAGTTGCTGCCCTAATCACATGTACAGTAAGGTTGGTGTTTCCTAATGGCAATGGTTTCTCTTACAGCAGTGTATAATCTAATGTTATCCAATATAATCCAATGTATTCTAATCAAATCTATCCCTTCTAAAATGCATTCTAATCTCCTCTAATTCAACCTAATCTCAAATCATATCATTGTTTTGTGCAGGTAGCATAGTACAATAGAATCACCGTTTTTGTGATATCATCACAGTACAGTAGTCGTCGGAGCACTAATAACCCGTTTCCAGCCAGGAATCGCACATCGGAGGTTATCCGCTCCTATGGATTTGTAGATTTTGGATTGTCAATGAACACACCCATGTTCCCACCCTATGAGTAGACCTTGACGCTTAGTGGGGGAGGGTGTGGTGCATTGTGGGCAGTGTAGTTCTTACAGTACCTTGGCAGGTATATAGAACTCAGGTTGGTGAGGGAGTTGTCAGCCATTTGTAGTTTCTCCACACGGATGAGTCGTCTGAGAATCCTGTGGAAGTTCTCCTGTTGGTAGGGATCACCAAGGTCCTGGAAGCTTAGATTCAACTCCTGGGAACAGAGGGAAAGAGACATTATGTTTAACTTTGTCCAATACTGAAGCCACAATCCATAACTGTTTTGTGTGAATAAAATGTTATTTTATTACAATCTAACTAACACAACTGCAGTGATTGGAGGTGGTCTCCCTGCTTTTCTGTTGAGAGGGACCACTACTGGTTGACCAGAGGTATTGCATGAAACTCAAATGGACATAACTCGCCGTCCCAAAACATGCTCTCCGTTATTTAGCTCAACAGTACCTGGGACCTGGGTTTGAATCCTGGTTAGAACATGAAAGTTACGGAATGCAGCTTTAAAGAACAACCTCCATACATCGCTGGTGTGTCCCTCTCTCTCTCTCTCTTTCATAATGGCCCCTAGTTTGCACTGTGTAAACACACACACACGCGCGCACACGCGCACGCACACACACACACACACACACGCGCACACGCGCACACACACACACACACACACACACACACACACACACACACACACACACACACACACACACACACACACACACACACACACACACACACACACACACACACACACACACACATTTGTGCTGACTCACCAAGCAGTTTTCCCAGTTCTCTTGCAGCCTCTCCTCCCATCTCTGTCCTTCCGCTGTCCTCCACCTCCTCCTGCCTGTCTCCAGCTCAGTGCCATCCCCCTCTCTGACAAACAGCTCATCCTCTGTTGGCCCTGCATGGCGGAGTACATCAGTCAGGAGGTAAACATGTTATCCTCACTGCCCTACAGTACAAAGCCCTAATGTGCACTATAACTACATGTTTTGGTAGAAATAGACTTATTCATCTCAGTGGTTCTCCAACGTTTTAATTTCAAGGACCCCCCCAGTTTATGCATTATAAACCCATTTAAGGCCTGAGGTTGCGATTCTACAAATGTCTTCTAAATCCTATAGCGGTTTTCTGAAAAACGTATGTTGTTTTATCAGTGGTTCTCAAACCTTTTCATGCAAGGACCCCCAAAATTAGGCCTATATGGATTTGGCCGCCGACCCCCATCTTGAAATATTTTGTAATAGGGACCCCCAGAAGCAAATATTTGAGTTAAAAAATCCCTTTAAAAATATTTATATATTCAAATATTTGCTCACATTTTCAAGATTTTTCAAAAATGGCAGATCTACAAGCTCATAGCTATGAGCTTGCAGATCTGCTATTTTTGAATAGCCAAAGTATAAAACAATGGTTTAAGTGGTTACACAGCGGTCTTCATGGGTTAAGGCGAAGGACCCCCATAACTCTGACACTGTCAGAGTGATGTAAGTGTCCATTTGGTTCCTAAATATCAATCATTTTCCTGGGGACCACCAGGAACCCCTTCAAAGGTCCCCGGACCCCACTTTGAGAACCACTGATTTATGTGGATCAAAGTTCAAATATATCCTATATCAAAATTGGCAAATGGGAGGACCAAGCCAACAGAACCGAGAGGGAGTAGTGAAGCGCTTAGTTTTGTTTCTCTCCTTGCTTTATTAACTGATTTTAACTTTTTTGAAAATGTTAAACCAATAAAGAGACTGGATCATTTGTTCCAGTACCTTTCTTTCAGGTGAATGATCTCACACATCAGTGTGTCTTTCATTTCCAAGTAGCTTGTGACTAGAGTCACTGCTTTCAGAATGATGTAGCTTTCAAGTAGTTCAGCTACTTTTTTCACTTGACAAAAGCTTCATCCATACATTTTCAGTGGCACATCAACAGGGAAGAGTACAATATGAGTTTTGAGTGCAGTTCGTCCATTACATGCCATCTCCCTCAATTTGTAGCTACCATTTTTTTGTTTTGAGTGGACTCCAATCACCCAATAGCGTCCATATTTCTGAGTTGTGTTCTCCATGTACATCCATGAGCTTTTAAACAGTCGTATGTTTCATTCAATCACTCAAGAGCGTCCCGGGCTGAATGTCATGATGATGTGACTCAACAGATTGCTGATGAAACGCATCATAAGAGCCTGTGTCCCTATTCAGCCATGTACTCGGGTATAAACAAAAAGCAAAAACATTTCCATACAAACACGGAAACACTTTCATCATGCCAGCTTGGCTCCACTATACTCTTCTCACAAAGACCCTTTCATGCCAGGGTCTGGTGCACAGGACACATTGAAATGCCTACTTCCTATTTTTTCAAATCCAAAATCAAAGCCTGTGCAGTATAAAGGTATAAAGTATAAAGGTCTGGCACAGATATTATCTTCTCAAACATCAAAATGCGTAAATGCAGTATGAAGCAGTACGTCACCAAAATGGACATAATATGTCCATTATCATCCTATATGACTTATAGCACATAACAATGGGCATCACGTTGTACTATAGCACAATGGCCGAGTTTTGGTTATTAACGGATATGAAGAACGTTCAAAATGGTCATCCTGTACAACCAACCATCCAAGATTATTATAATTTCTTTGGAATATGGAATGTGTTCCTGGGCCACAAGACAACTCCCCACGGGCTGAATTTGGCCCACCAGTTGAATATCACTACTATAGAATGACCAAGTTCCGTCAGGAGGACAACCTTCAAAGCGAACTGCTGGACAGATACAGGGTTGGAATTTCCCTGTGTGGAGACCGGGTCATTAAACCAACTGCCGGGGCTAAACAGAAGACAAAATACTTCAACCAATACAGATGCCAGAATTTTGGCGACCCCGGGAAAGCTAGATGTAAGAAAATCATTGACAATGAAGTTCAGAAGAGTGAGAATCGGTTTAGAAAAGCCTACATTATACCACAAGAAAGTAGACACTTGTTATAAAGTGCTGCAGATGCTCGCAGAAGACACTGAAAACAGTGGGGGGATGGATGACGATAAAGACTGATCTGCTGTTTGCTGAGCACCCACACAGAGGAAGTTCACCTGCTCCAGCTTTTGATTATTATTTGATTATCATTATCTCATGACACGTTGCCAGTCGGGACCTGAGTAAACACTCCATGTTCACTCAGTTAACTCAGGTTATAATAATCCACATGCCAGATCATTAAAAGTGGATACGGTATTTCTCAGTTGACAAATATTCACTTGATTTTGATCCATGGTAGTTAATAATCAGTTGGGCATTGTTCTTGCCAAGCCTTTTCCTCAAAAACAAAGCCATCTTTTTCTTCTTATGAGCCGATACTGTTCTGGTCTGTCTTGATAGTTTGTGTTTTGTGTGTTTCACTATGCTCTTGAGAAGTGTGTGAGAATGTAGGATGAATGTTAATCCTAAGGGAAGTTGAAATTCTTCAATAGAGATATTGTTACTAAAAAGAAGGAAAAAAAAGGCCTGACATATACAGAGATCACTATATATGGGCATATCAGTCAGATCAGCAGTGTGAGATAGGTGCGAACATAGCGGCCCGAACCTCTAGTATAATATAACCTGCATTACATACAGTATACAGTATAAGGATAACCCATTGTGAGCTTGTAGATCGGCCATTTTAGGCGAATGTTTGCACTCCCTGACCTTCTCTGACCCTGGGGCAGGTCAGCTGGTCTCCAGTGACGTCGCTGTGCTCCAGACGATGCCAGGAGAAGAACCGGAAGCGGCTGGAGGGCAACTAGCGGAGACGAGATGACAGAGAGGAGGGAAGACAAAATGTAATAGTGTGCTACAGCTTCCCTGTGGAATAACAAATGCATGAATACATACAACATATAAAATACATTCTGTATTCTGTTTTTAGCATGAAACATTGATAAAGCTGATGATGATGATGTTAAATCATACTTTTTTATGATGACTTCAAAATGTTGGTTAATGAAGGAGAAATGAATACTTTTGATAGCATTGCTGCTTGCCACTTGTTGACATCAGCATGTACACCCATTTGACAGTAGAAATGCTGATGTGACAAAGATGGTTGAACAAAGCTGGTAATCATGAATTCTGGGTGAATTTCATTGAGGTGTTACTGTGTACCAGCAGTAGGCCTATAAGAAGTTAGGAACCCCTAAATGAAGCATATTGTAGTATAGCTCCAGCTATGTTTACTAATGCGGTCCATTAGCTACAATAGACATTAGACAACCTTAGTCAGCGGTTTCTAATCAGCTGATTGTGGTTACCTAACTCTGTGTGGACACTAAATAGCCTCACTGCAACTAACCTATGTATACACCCTACCTCACTTTCTTTCTTTAGAGAAGTGCTACACTTCATGTCGTTACGTCTTTGCGGTCACCAAATACACTACACCGTAAATATTGACTATGTCCCTTTAGGGCCTAAAGGGACATAGTCTTGAAAATAAATCAAATGGGCTTGGTATGTACTGTATGTCCAAAACTGTTACTTTTCAGGAAATGGATCCAATGGGGCTATAATTTAGTCTTGTTAATAATTTTCATTGGTTAAAATGTTGTTGTCTTTTTCTTAACCAATTTCATGAATTTATAAAACCCACACTTTTAACCACTGGCGTCCGGCTATTTGGGCCATGTCATTGCAAGTTGAAAATGTTCAAATATTTTCAAAAACCTTTCAAAAATAGCAAATCTCTCATAGCGCTATTTTCACTACTTTTGCAAGACACTGTCATACGACGGAGTATAAAATAGGCCATTAATTTATGAAAAAGCATAAAAAGATACAAGGATTCTGCGCGACAGCAACATTATGTTATTTTAAAGCATATACAGTATTATCACTCTACTGTACATTCTACACGCCTCACCCTCTTATTCTTCCCTCTCCCTCTCGTTCCCTCCCCCTCTCTCTCTTTCTCTCTTTCTCTCTCTGCCTCACCCCTCTTATATATAGTACTTTTACTTTTACTCCACTACATCTCAGAGGCAAATATTATACTTTTACTTTACACGATAATTATTTAAAAACTTTAGATACTATTTACTTTGTAGAGTTTGATTATTATTATTTTTTAAAACACTTCAGCCCTATATACATTTTGGCCATTTGAAAATAGCAGATCTGATGCGATGCATTGTGAGCTTGTAGATCTGCTATTTTGAAAATATTTTTTATACATTTTACACATTTGAAAACTTGTGAAATGGGACCTTCTGCATAATGAGTACTTTTTACTTTTGGTACTTTAAGTACATTTTGGTACCAATACTTTTACTCAAGTACATTTTGAATTCCAGACTTTTACTTGTAACAGAGTATTTCTACATTGCAGTATTGATACTTTTAATTAAACAAAGAATGTGAGTACTTTTTCCACCACTGCTCCTGAGCCCCCTCAGTCAGCCCTGTCCCCCTCTCTCTTACATGGTGACTGTAACCCTATACCTCTCGCCATACCCGTGACCCCACTCCAGCTGACCCCTGCTATAGCCGTATACTGACCTCTGTAGTGGACACTGTTACTATAAGAGACTGCAGGCACGTGCACACACACACACACAACCTACTTGTAACAGAGTATATACTTCTACAATGCAGTATTGATACTTTTGCTTATAACTAAAACATTTGAGTACTTTTTCCACCACTTTGGGAACCACTGGTGGTCCACAGCATGGAAATACTTTCTATTTGTATCCCTCTTTTCTCACACTTACTTAGTCGTTATGCCAATTCATTGCACACATTTCTGTACCGCCATTGTACCCTATATAGGCTCGTGCCAGCGAGGAGCCCCCATCAGGAGGACAGTACAGTAGCAACCTCTTTCAACTTCTCAACTTTTCCCGGGTGGAATTACAGACTCTCTGTAGCGTTGGATGATTGTGGGAGAGATACAGTAGTCATGGGTTTGAGAGACTCTACATTTAAGCCAGCACCCACTGTGCTTATAGTTAACCCATTAAGACCTGAGGCGATTCTTAGAAATGTTCTAAATCTTGACACTTTTTTGAAAACAAATCTTTATGTAGCACTGGCCCTTTAAGGAAAGTGCATAAAGAGGGGTGGCCAGGTTTGTGGCCTCCTGTCTAGCTAGAAGCCTGGTTTGAGTGTTTGTGAGAGAGACCTGGAGGCATGAGGGGTACAGACTAATTCTCGGTAAGACAATCTGAAACAAATGACAAGGTTTTTATAACTCATTGTAACAATAGTATATGTATAAGAGTTTAGATAGGCTGACAATATTAGGCCTGTTGTTAATTATACTAATATATATCTGTACTTCCAGAAGCCTCCAGGTCCTTTGAGTAGCAGTACTCTGTGGCTGTGCAGGCCTTTATCAATTGGAGCCATGAGCATACATTGACTATTTGGGTATGTTTGTTATTTTTCTGTATTTTGTCATCTTGCTATAGGAGCCTAATGAAGTGATGAATTGTTGGAGGGTCGGTCTAATGATTTATTATTTGATTTTTGTAGGAGCTGAACTGTAAATCACTGTTTTTCCCACCGTGCCATATATATATATATATATATATATATATATATATATATATTTAATAAAAAATAAAAATAAAAAAAATAATACTATTTAGACTGAGTGCAATAGGGTTGACTGAGGACAGAGCTATACTGGGCCATTAACTAGCATTGCATGACTTTGGTTTTGGTTTTGCTTATTTGTAGTTTGTTTTGATTTGCTTATTTGCTTTTGGTTACTTATTTACTTTATTTTCTTTTGGTTTTGCATTATTTGGATTTTATTTGTTTAATTTCTGTATATTTACTTTAGAGGCCCCGAAGCCCTTACCCTTATTGCCCCCTTTGCCTCTTGAGTTCAGTCCCTTTTTGCAGAACTCTAACACTAACCGCTTTCTTCCGTTCTGTATTTTAACCTGACTATTTTTATAACAACTGTTGAATAAACTTGACACATTTGATACATCAGCCTCTGGTTCTGTTGATTCTGAACCCGTACCTTCCTGGGGAACCTTACCTTGTTCAGTCCTATATATCTATACATATACAGTATATGGTTAATGTGTTTAAAGGATCCCTCACTCCTATATGTGTGGGTGGCGTAGTCATTGCACTGGTACGATTGCCTTATTTATAGCTGATGTTTTATGACTGTACTGTGTTTTATTTTTGTACTTTTATATGTTTTTATGTGTCTTGTTGTTTTTATTGGACCTTGTGTCTGCTAAATAAAGTTGATTGATTGATTGATTGCTTTTCCTAGCTCTGCTACATTTAAAAAAAGTTTTCACGATTTTTCAAAAATAGCGGATCTACAAGCTCGTAGCGCGGCACTCGGTGCCGCGCTATGAGCTTGTATATCTGCTATTTTTGAATAGCCAAAGAAATCTAAAGTGACACAGATGCGTTCCAGGTCTTTTAATCGGTTAATCCCTCACTAAGAGGGTGAGAGTGGGCAGAAATATGAGTATCTGGATGTTAGAGATAACAAATGGAAAGGGACGTCAATCATATTTCTAGAACAGTTCAAACAGGAGGGACAAAGAGGCTGGAGGGTTTGATGGAACCATCAATACCCATATTGGTTCAATGTAAACAGCAAGTACAATGTTCCATTTTGGTGGATGTTGTTATAGTGCCTTACAGTACCATGCATTTTCAGTATGCACTAGAGCTGAACCGATCGATAAACAGTAAACAAATAAATACACTTTTTGTAACCTCAGTTTAGTTATCTATCAAATAAAAAACACACCCTGTGTTAAGGAAGCGGTGCCTTTGATGAGTGGCCTCCTGGTGGCGCTATAATAGGGCGGGGCGGGGCTTCAGCAATTAATGCGCGTCCCTATTGGTGGTGTAAGTCCACATACCAAATTTGGACTTGGTGGCATGCTGCAAACTGGAGTTATAGCTGTTTAAAGCCAGTGGCCTCCTGGTGGCGCTATAATAGGGCGGGGCGGGGTTTCAGCAATCAATGCTCGTCCCAATTGGTGGTGTAAGTCCACATACCAAATGTGGACTTGCTGGCATGCTGCGAACTGGAGTTATAGCTGTTTAAAGCCCGTGCTCAAACGGACATCCGGGCTCAAACGGACATAACGGACAAACGGACATACGGACGGACATAGTCAAGTGTAGAGCGGCTGGCACCGCTAAAAAACAAAACAAAAAGTGTCGTAACTTCACCATGAAAACGTGTGGTCTTTGTTCCATGTTATTGAAACGAGGAGCTGTTTATGACTGCTAGCTAAGCCTATAGGGCTGAGATAACCTTACCTTCATAGTATTTGTAATACTAATATAATTCAACAATGCAATTCAGCAATGGGCCAGGCATTTTGAGGAGGAAAATTAAGGAGGTAGAAGAGGATCATGCAGGAGGAAAAGAAAAACTAGTAAGAGGAGGAAGGCAAAGAGAAGTACAGGTGGATCGATCAGCATTACTACCGTATGTGGATACAAAATTTCATAAACCTTGAAGTCATGAAATCAGTTTTACTTTAGTAAAACATTTGAGTACTTTTCCCACCACTGCTTGCAACTACTTGCAACCATTATACCCATGGCAGTTAAGGAGTTGCACTGGTGTGGACTGGCCTCAAAACTGTTTTGTTGCAAGGAGTTGCGACTAGTTGCATTGGTGCGGTTTGGCCTTTAGACGCACACACATCCTCAGAAGGAAGCAATGTGGGGAGGAAATTATTTCTCTGCACTGACTTGCTCTGAGTGAGCACACAGGGAGCAGATGGAGGTTATAGCGTCTTGTTCAGGGCACTTTACTCGACACAAAGCCTGCAAGTACCAAGGCTCCAAGAACAGTCTGAAAGTTCCACCACTGCCTCCGGCCCTAACAAAGCCATACTGCTGGTGGACAGGCATGCACGCAGCACTGAGCTATGAGCTATGCAGCAGCAGATGTTATGGGTAGATGAGAGATTAGGAGGGTGAAGTGAAAAGCTTATTTCGTTGAATTACATTTTTTATCTTTTCAGTCTTTACTCAGGCAGTCAGGGTGAAAACTCTTACTGGAATGATGCTCTATACTGAAAGACAAAATGCCTGAGCGGAGAGAGAGTCATTAGCGAGAGGTGGGTGAGTTGATTGGAAGATTGAAAGGATGAACAGAAGGTTGAACACAGTAGGATGGAGGGCAGACAGAAAATGTTAGGCTTAACCACTTTCAAACCAGGTGAAGATTATCAAACATTTTCATAAATGTTCTAAAAAAGCAGATCTGTAAGCTCACAGCGTGGCTATTTTAGCTATTCGTTGTACAACGAAATATAGGCCTTATGTGGTTAACCCATTAAGACCGGGAACGCATCTGTGTCATTTTAAAGGGTCTACACCATGAATTAAAAAAAATAAAATAATATTTAATATCATATTGTTTATGTCCCTCAAACGTTTTTCAAAAGGTTTGAGCCTAAATCAAGCCTCAGATATACTCATTCCAATTAAAATCGTGGACAAACATTTGTAACTCAAATATTTGCTTCTGGGGATTCTACAAATGTCTTCAAAATAAAAAACAGTTTTCTGAAAAACGTATGTTGCTGCATATCGGTGGTGCTCAAACCTTTTCATGTCAAGAACCCCCCAAAATGATATATATTTGGCCGCTGACCCCCATCTCAAAATATTTTGTTCCAGGGACCCCCAGAAGCAAAGATTTTAGTTACAAATGTTCCCTTTAAAAAAAAATATATATGTATTCAAATATTTGCACAGTTCAAGATTAAAAAAATAAATAGCTGAGCTACAAGCTCATAGCGCGGCACTCGGTGCCACGCTATGAGCTTGTATATCTGCTATTTTTGAATAACCCAAATTACAAAATATGGATAAAGTGGTTACACAGATGCACTCCCGGTTTGATTGAGTTTATTGAGCTATAAGAGACAGGAGGAGGAGGATAGGATGATGAAAAGAGGAAGGGTGCAGGTAGGAGGTATGAGGGGGTAACTTGGAGGGTTGAAGGGTACAGAGGGGGTATATAGAGAACATGTACTGTATGCAGAACACTCACAGGTGTAGTGACTACTCCAGAGTCAGGACTGTGGTCCACAGAGAGGGGTGTGTGTGTGACGCTGAGGTCAGAGTACTGGGAGGAGTGGGATTTGGGAAAACTGCCACTGCTTGTATTCACACCTGATGAGCTGAGAGAGAGAGAGAGAGAGAGAGAGAGAGAGAGAGAGAGAGAGAGAGAGAGAGAGAGAGAGAGAGAGAGACATAACTATGGTCAATAACAGCTAGGGCTGTCACGATTACACATTTAAGTTCACGATTAATTGTCACTCAAATAATTGCTATTAACGATTTAATTGTGTGTTTGGCATTGAATATTGGAACATAATATGACTAAAACATAGAAGCCTTTAAGGCTTCGTAATCAAAAATTGCACAGGGCAGATAAAAATAACTTAAATACTGTATACAAAGAAATTATTGACATATTTGATAATTTTGTACATGTAAAATAGCTGATCTACAAGCATGCATGTACAGTAGATCTGCTATTTCTGATTTTTTCATATATTAGAAAATGGAATGGAAACGATTGGAAATGGAAACGATTATGACGGTTATCTGAAATAATTGCCATTATCTCAAATAATTGATCAGATGATTATGTAATAATTGTGACAGGCCTAATAACAGCATCCCCTTTAGTTGCTGTTGGGGGATTTGCCACAGTACATTTGCACATATAGGTGTAATTTGTCCTCTGATGTATACCCAGCCTAACTATCAGGTGCAGTGAATGCCATTAATACGGCACCCAGGGAGCTGTCATAGGGGTTAAGTGTCTTTCTTGCTCAGGGACACTTCGACACATAAACCAGTTGAGCCCAGGTTTGAACCGATGACCGTGGGATTCCCACACAGGAACATAGAGGTGTTTGCTGTTCATTTCACTCAGCTATCACAGTCTACCAACTTTAATGTAATGCAAGACCAGGAAAACAACAACATTTAAAGGCTAACTAGGTAACTTTGAGCCTAAATTTAAAATATATATATATTGAATGTTTTCCCTCTTATCAGCCACTATGTAATTATGCTGGGGTGTTTTCCTGCAGAAAGGCACATCGATCCCTTTGAACGTCAAAAGGGTTGTGCACTGAGTTGATTGATTCGGCCATGAAAGTGTGAAACTCGTTCTGTGCATCAAAGACAGCAATGACTTTGATACCTGTCAGAGAGGGGGGAGGGGGAGTGTGTGTGTGTATACACACAGATCTGCGATCTTACCTAGTATACCTTTAAGCTATATTATGATAACAAAATCAGTCTCATGTCACAATGCCAATATTCATTTTTGATATATCGCCCAGCTCTACAATGGGTCAAACTAAACAGTTTACATCTTAACTCAAGCCACGTTGTTGTTTTTTTTGTCGCCCAAACCCTATAGGTTCTAACAAGGGCTGCAACTATTGATTATCTTCTTAGCGATTATTGTATTGATTACTTTTTCGATTAATTGAATAATTGAGAAGCGTGGTTTTTGTTTATGTATCTGCAGTATCAACAAATCGATTAACTACTCATCTCAAGCATTAATTTACTTGAAACCTTTTACCTTGCAATGACATGTAATTGCCCAAAATAGGGATCGATTATTCATCAATTATTTTATTAAAGGATCGATTATTGATTATTGTTTTTTTTTTTGGTCATCTATCTAATCGATTAGTTCAATTAAGTGTTGCACCCGTATACTTCTAACGGCCCTCTCCTTCGTGGGGAGCTGTACACAGCGTCCTGGCTGTAACGGAACTCCTGGCAGGCTGGCACACATCCGCTGCGTGTGCTGCCTGAAACCCTGTGCGTCAGTCTAACCCAGTGGTTATAGGGTTACGCTGAACTCTGCCTGCCGCGCTGGACTAGGGCCCCGTCGTCATAACAGCACACAGGACACCTGAGCAGGTGCCATTAAGACTATAATAGCCACCTGTATAGAAAGCCAGGGAAGCTGGTCGCTGATGCTTCTATAATTCATATCGCCTCAGCTTGTTCTTCAATGGCTTTTACACAAAATGTGTTTGTCATGATCGAGATCCTGGGTTTTAGAATTCCCTCTGACCCAGTGTTTTCTTTCCTCTTGGGGCTTGAAAAAGCTACATTAAAACTGCTTAACTAGGCCTAAATCTGAACAAGATTCATGAACTGAAGCAAACTAGCAGACATGCTTCTTAAACTGAACATCTAGCAAATATATATAGCCTAAGGAAATTTTAGAAATTATTAGAATTTTTTGGGGCTTACCTTTCTGACATGTCCCAACGTTATGGTGAATTCTCTTGGCCCTTAACGCATGCTGGAAGGCTCGGACTAGCCCTGCAGCTGAACGGGGACCCATGGGGGCCGACGTCCGTGTTAATATTGTCCAGGAAAGACTCCTCCTGTCTGCTGAGCTGCCTCTCGGAGACTGACTGACGTTATTGGCTGCATCTGGAGCGGCTCTTCCAAAGCCACGTTGGCAGGTCACCGGGGGCAGCAGGTGCTGCCTGCTCGTTGCTAGGCAACAGGGTGTTCAGGTGTGTCACCGGCCGTGTTGTGTTGTGGTGAGGTGGCGCAGTGTGCAGGGGGAAGAGAGCGTGACAGGCAGGGGTGGACAGTAACAAAGTACATTTACTTGAGTACCGTACTTAAGTACATTTTATTATTTAACAGCAGTATTTGTTTTTTTTTTTACTTTCCCTCCGCTACATTTCAATTGGAAATATTGTACTCCACTAGGAAGAGACTCTTGTGACCCAAACTTAAAAAAATACAGTACATACATACATATATATATATATATATATATATATATATGAATAAATCCCTTAAAAGCCCTATTTCAAATATAGTGAATATAGCCAATCTACAAGCTCACAAGGTGTCACACCACTATACAGTAAGTTGTGAACTTGTAGATCTGCTGTTCTCAATACTTTGGAGAATACAAAAAAGAAAAATACATAATAATAATAATATTAATAATAATAATAATTGAAGAAAAGAAGATAATAGAAGAAAGTGTAACAGCATTCACAGTGGTTTCTGAGCGGAGCAGAGGAGACATAATAAATGGCACAGCTGTCGCAGCAGCTGCTGAAAATCATGTAAATGTATTACAGAACCTTCTAAACCTACTGGCTGATTAAGCAACAGTATGGGCTGCTGGCTGCATGTTCAGACCAATGCAACATCAGAGAAAACCATACTCATATCAGAAAGCAAATACCGATAAGTAGCCTACATTTTGTTGCTGTTGGGCAGAAACCTCTTATCTCCATATTTTAACTTTTTGTGTTTTTTCGTAAATTAACGCCCTACTTGATCATACTACAGCATCACACAAAATCATCAATAGTAGCAGATCTACAAGCCCGAAACACGTATTTTGAGCTAGTGGATCTGCTACTTTTGATGCTTGAGGCAAATATTGTACATTTTACTCCACTACAATTATTGCAGATCAGATTATCCACTTAAAGGTATAGGGTCATACTTCTATATTCTGATAGTAATCATTGGTATAGAGTCTTTTCAGTAACATGGTCCTCCCTGTTGTCTCTGCAGACAAAAAATGCATTTTCAGGTGATTTTATCCAATCAGGAGTGAGAACTCATACAGCACACAGGATAAACAAGTGAAATTGGAAGTGATGACACAAAGAAATGAGCAGACACAATTGAAGCTGGAACACTTATCAAAATGAAGCTGATAAATGATTGGACAAAATGAGTAACCCACCTGGTATTTTGTGTTCATTAAGAGCTGGAGAGACAGGGAGACTCCTGTTACTGAAGAAACATTAGCATGAATAGGAGCAAATAAATATCACTTTCTTTTGCATTCAAGTGGCTTCGCAACCTCTCCTCGTGATTTATCTGACAGTTCTCACACAATGTTACAACCAAGCTACTGCAGTGGTGGAAGAAGTCCTTGAGCCAAAGTACAGATACTAGTCAAATTACTCAACTGCAAGTGAAAATGCCATGTCATATTTGTACTTGAGTTAAAGTACATGCTTTTAAAAATATGAAATATAATATTTTTTTAAAATGTCAGAAATGTGCAAGCTCAATATGTGCCGAATTGTGACGTGTTGTGAGTGTGTAGATCTGCTATTTTCACTATGCAGTATTTGAAGCAGGGCTATAGTGGTTAATTCATAATACACTTTTCTCTTTGCTAAAAATGTAGCGGCGTCAAAAGTATAATATTTGTCTTTGTCACAAAGTCACAAGGATCCACAAGTACAAATACATTCAAGTACGTGGGCGAATGTGACCTTGTTAGAAAACAACTTTGAGCACATCTTATCCCCTCATGTGTTGTTATGAGCATGCGAGTGGCATAGCACACGTCAGGACAGATGACTGCAAGCACAGCCAGATGACTGACATTCACCAGACACTCACATTGATTTTCTTTTTTACAGCAGCTCTCCATCATGGTCTGTGTGACTGCTGCGGGGACATCCATCAATGCATTATTGATGAAATCCTACAGTATATCGTCACCTTGTATCTCCATATTTGAACTTTTTCTATTTTTTTGACTAATTAAGTGTTGTGAGAAAGCTCACACACATTGTGAGGCTATTTTCCAGTGGTGTAAAGTAACTAAGTAAGTACATTTACTCAAGTACAGTGCTTAAGTACAATTTTGAGGTTTGAAAACTTTAGTTATATACTAGTTACTTTGCAGCTATAAATTATTACATTATAAAACATACATTAACCACTTTAGCCCTGTTTTATACCCAGGGCTGCCAAGCCAACACTCCTGGATCCTGGGAGTCTCCTGGGATTTCAATCACGTCTCCTGACAATCTCCTGGATTTCGCCTGGATTTGGGAAATCCAGGAGAAACTCCCACAATTCACCAGAACACAGCAAATGACATCTACTGTGTTAAAAAGTTTCTGGGGGAGGACACCCAGACCCCCCCCGCCCCACTTGGGGGTGTGGTCAGTGCATCTCATCCTACAGAGATATTATTTTTTAAGTAATGAAAGGTTATTAATAAAGATGAGTCTTACATTGCTTGTTATCAAATCAATTTCTGTAGGCCTACTTTTAGCGTCGCATTGCAACGCGTTGTGAGCTTGTAAATCTGCTATTTTCAAACATTTTATTACTTTTACTTTTGGTACTTAAAGTCAATTTTGAATTCCGGACTTTTACTTGTAACGAAGTACTTCTACATTGCTGTTTTGATACTTTTACTTAAGTAAAACAATTGAGTACTTTTCCCATCACTATTTTCATTGGACACAGGTTCTTTTTTCCATTTCCTCAAAAGTTATGGTGTTGTGTGTATATATATATATATATATATATATATATATATATATATATATATATATATATATATATATATATATATATATATATATATATATATATATATATATATATATATATGTATATATATATATATGTATATATATATATATGTATATATATATATATATATATATATATATATATATATATATATATATGTTTAACTGCTATTTTTTTCAATAGCCAAAGAAATCTAAAAATGACACACAGATGCATATTTAACTTAATGGGTTAAATATGTGTAGCACTGGCCCTTTAAGGAAAGTGCATAAAGAGGGGTGGCCAGGTTTGTGGCCTCCTGTCTAGCCAGAAGCCTGGTTTGAGTGTTTGTGAGAGAGACCTGGAGGCATGAGGGGTACAGACGCGACATTACAAAGTCTAAACCAGTTGTGCTATAAACACGCCCCCTTCTGTGGCCAACGCGGAAGTGCCTTTTTCAAACAACCGCGGACTATTTCTTTTCGCCGATAAAGTATAGTTTTGGACCATGACGGAGGCGCGCCGACTCAGCAGACCTTGAGGCCGAGGAGACGCGCCCGAGCGCCTCCAGGCGCGAGTGCCCGCGTCGACCGGCCAATGGTCTGCTAGTCGACTCAGCGCCGTTCGAGTTATGCACCGATAGGGACAGAATAGTAAATAATGTTTTGGTGAGAGCGTTTGCCCCAACTGTCACTCAAAGTGGCTACTGGCCAATCACAGCGCGTCCTTGCACAAGCGTATTGGCCAATCATGCACAACTGGTTTAGACTATGGAGTCACGCGGTACAGACTAATTCTCGGTAAGACAATCTGAAACAAATGACAAGGTTTTTATAACTCATTGTAACAATAGTATATGTATAAGAGTTTAGATACTGTAGGCTGACAGTATTAGGCCTGTTGTTAATTATACTAATATATATCTGTACTTCCAGAAGCCTCCAGGTCCTTTGAGTAGCAGTACTCTGTGGCTGTGCAGACCTTTATAAATTGGAGCCATGAGCATACATTGACTATTTGGGTATGTTTGTTATTTTTCTGTATTTTATCATCTTGCTATAGGAGCCTAATGAATTGATGAATTGTTGGAGGGTTGGTCTAATGTTTTATTATTTGATTTTGGTAGGAGCTGAACTGTACATCACTGTTTTTCCCACCGTGCCATATATATGTATACTATTTAGACTGAGTGCAATAGGGTTGACTATAGACCCTATTGCACTATAGTTGGCAATAGAGCTATACTGGGCCATTAATTAGCATTGCATGATTTTGATTTTGGTTTTGCTTATTTGTAGTTTGTTTTGATTTGCTTATTTGCTTTTGGTTACTTATTTACTTTATTTTCTTTTGGTTTTGCATTATTTGGATTTGAGTTGGTTAATTTCTGTATATTTACTTTAGAGGCCCCGAAGCCCTTACCCTTATTGCCCCCTTTGCCTCTTGAGTTCAGTCCCTTTTTGCAGAACTCTAACACTAACCGCTTTCTTACGTTCTGTATTTTAACCTGACTATTTTTATAACAACTGTTGAATAAACTTGACACATTTGATACATCAGCCTCTGGTTCTGTTGATTCTGAACCCGTACCTTCCTGGGGAACCTTACCTTGTTCAGTCCTATATATCTATACATATACAGTATATGGTTAATGTGTTTAAAGGATCCCTCACTTATATGTGTGGGTGGCGTAGTCATTGCTTTTCCTAGCCCTGCTACATATGTTTCATGTCAAGGTCCCCTAATTGTCTCCGCCAGGCCGAAGGCATGGCGAGAGAGTATGTTTTACCCTCCGTCCGTCCGTCCGTGTGTCCGTCCGTGTGTGTGTGTGTGTGTGTCCCTCCTGTCTGTGTGTTACCAGCTAATCTCCGGCACCGTTGGCCCGTTTGCTCCGAAACTTTGCATACACACTCCCTGGATGCCAATTCAGAACCTCTGCCCCAATGTTTTCACATGGGCCTGTTATAGCGCCACCAGGAGGCCGTTTTGTGCATTTTTACATTACTCCTACAGATTTTATCCAAATGTCATGCAAATCGGTACACAGTATCTCTATACTCATGTGATCCACACGGATCTGTCCGATTTCCCATATTCCATCCTCATTGCCTATGGTTGGCTTCCAAAGTTTGCAGGATTGGTCCGTTTTGAACAAAAAGCCTCAAACTATGCATGCAGCTTGCGATTTCCGTGAAATTTCACACACACATTCCCACTAGGCCGAGGAAGAAATGCCACCCTTTTCACATTGGCCTGTTATAGCGCCACCAGCAGGTCTAATTTAGCAAAACACATTTTTGGAACAAAATGCCTCAAATCATGAATGCAGTGTCTGATTGCCGTGAAAGACCTAAGAATAAATGGCACCCTTTTCACATTGGCCTATTATAGCGCCACCAGGAGGCCAGAATAACGTACCTGACCTGGCGGAGACCTGTGCTCCGAGGAGCACTTTTTCTAGTTTGATATGTATTAGGCCACGGAACTCCATTAGAACAGATTGTGTTATTAATGAACAGTCATTCTTATAAGTCATTGGGCTAACTAGCTGCATGGTGAAATAATTGTGAAATGAACCACTTTTAACTTTTAATCATCCCTATTCTGGGCATGTCGTTATAGGCACATAAACAAATCCCCCTAAAATGTTCAAGAATTTTCAAAAACAGTAGATCTACAAGCTCACAATCCTTCACAGTACAACACATTATGAGCTGATAGATCAGCTATTTTCAAAAAGCCAAAGTATAAAGTAGTCCTTACGAGTGTTTAAAATGTTCCAGGTTTAGCTGGGGACCCCCTGGAACCCCATCAAGGACCCCTATGGGGTCCCCAGACTCACTTTGTGTGCCACTGGTCTAGAGCAGTGGTTCTCAAACTTATTCATGTCAAGGAACCCCAAAATGATATGTATTTGGCCGCGGACCCCCATCTCAAAATATTTTGTTCCAGGGACCCCCAGAAGCAAAGATTTGAGTTACAAATCTTCTTTAAATATATATATCCAAAGATTTGCACACATTTTGCACACACCAAGATTTTTAAAAAAATAGCCAAAGTAAGGTTAAAGTGGTTAAAATGATTGAGATGCCATATTAACACATTTTGCTGGGGACCCCCTGGAAGCCCTCCAAGGACCCCACCTTGAGTACCACTGGTCTAACAGTAGGCTATGTTATAAGCCGTGTTTATTAATTGCTGTCATTAGGCTGCATCTACCATAACAGTTGAGATCCTAATTATGATTTTCAATTTTTTTAAAACATGTCCCCTACAGTTCATCAGTGGTCCTCACACTTTTTTTTATTTCAAGGACCCCCTTTAGGTATCCATTAGGCCAAGGACCACAACATAAATGTGGTTCCTAACAACCAATCTTTTAGCTATTTACCAATCATTTAACCCACTGGAACCCCCTCAAGGACCCCTGTTGGTCCCCTGACCCCCCATTTTGAGAAGCACTGTTCTAATGAATTCCTTATAAATAAATCCATCAGAATCAGCATGCAGGTCTCATCTGTCCTTGGATACAGTAGTCTGTCCTAGTCTAGTCTAGGCTAGAGATACGATCTGTCTGTCCACGTCTGTACACTTTGATGTGTGTGTGTGTGTGTGTGTGTGTGTGTGTGTGCGTGCGTGTGCGTGCGTGTGGGATTTAATTAAGTTGTGTGTGTGTGTGTGTGTGTGTGTGTGTGTGTGTGTGTGTGTGTGTGTGTGTGTGTGTGTGTGTGTGTGTGTGTGTGTGTGTGTGTGTGTGTATTTATCCACTAGTAATGTTGAAAGTGAATAGGTCAGTTTGGTTACATTTATAATAATAATAATAATATCTCAGATTTATATAGCGCTTTCGGGGGAGATTCAAAGATTTGCACACATCTTCACGATTCTTTTTCAAAAATAGCAGATATACAGTACAAGCTCATAGCGCGGCTGAATAGCCAAAGAAATCGTAAAATGACACAGATGTGTTCCCGGATTGAATGGGTTAATTCAGCCTCTGAATGCCAAATGGACTTTTCTCTGCGGCTTCCGTGACCTGATGATAAACTGAATCTTTATCAAGGCCAAATCTTACCGATGCTCTAATATTAAACACTTAAGCCCTATTTTATACTTTCAAAAAAATCTTTTTGTTAGCTATTTAATTATTGTATTGAAAGTTTTGAACATTTTCATCTATGACAACAAAAATGGGGACACCAGGTTGAAAGCAACACTGTCACACAAAAATAAGTCTTTTTGGGTCAATTTTGACCAAACGTCAACAAACGTCAAAGAAATCGGGGAGTGAGACAGTGTTGTTGAAGCAGAAATCTAGTCTCTTTTGATCAGACAAAAGGTAATTCATTGAATACATTTTAACATAATCATCTCTGTCGGGTCCTCAAATGACCAAAACTGTTACTTTTCAGGATTAAAATTCAAAAGTAGCAGAACAAGCTCAAAATGTGTCACTTCGCACCCCATTTCGAGCTTGTGGAACTGCTCGAAAGAGGTTTCTGCCTGACAGCGACAATATATATTTTGCATTCTGCCTTTTTGTGGAATTGTCATTCCAATTTCTGGCCTGGTTCCATTTTCACAGTTTAAGTAGAGCAAAAATAAACTTGAAATGATGGACATCTCAGTTATAGCCCTGCTAATAAATAGTCCATAATGAACTACACAGTACAGCGCATGCTGGAAAACAGAGATGAACATCAACTAAGATAAAGAAACCTCACCAAACAAAGAGAAGGACGCCATTCCGTATACCTGGAACACATTCATGTTTTATTATTGAGTAAAAGACTGAGTACAGCTGGTGTTACTTTTGTACTGTGTATATACAGTACATCCCATAATAATGCTGCAGTGGTTTCCAACACAACCGCATGCCCTAGGCCATCTCCACGGCAACACACCATAGTTACACAGCACCCCCTCTCCCCCTCTCTCTCTGTGCTTACCTGACCCTCATCTGACCAGGGATGTGAATCAACAATGTATATGTGATATATAAGGCATAGTAGGAATTCATCAGCAGTTTAAGCCATGTGCCTAAAGCGTAAAACAGTGGTTCTCAAACCTCTTTGATTTCATGGACCCCCAGTATGGACCCCCATAACTCTGACAGCGTACAAATGGACACTTACGGGTCAATTTGGTTCCATGTGTACGCTGTCAAGAGTTACAGCCCCATAAGGGCCCATTTGGTTGATAACTATCAATCATTTCGCTGGGGACCCCCTCAAAGACCCATGGGGGTCCCCGGACCCCACTTTGAGAACCAACTGGCATAAAAAAAACAAAAAACGCCAACCCAGAACTGACTGAAATACTGTCTGGAATGGATATGGTGTTACTAAGAAGGTGTGAGGACAAATTATCAGTGTATCCTTTTTTCTTTTTTTAGCAATAAATATCTAGCATATTTAATTTGTATTTATATATAGAACACAATGACCAATGTACAGGAAGATAACTGAAATGTGGAATGCAAAGTACACAGAGTGTTGATATATTGTATATTATATAATTTATTTAAAGGACAGAAAAAATATGTTTGTGTGTGTGTGTGTGTGTGTGTGTGTGTGTGTGTGTGTGTGTGTGCGCGCGCGTGTGCTTGCGTGCGAGCATGTGTGTGTGTGCGTGTGCGTGCGAGCGAGCATGTGTGTGTGCGTGTGTGTGTGTGTGCGTGCGTGTGTGCGTGCGGGCGTGTGTGTGCATCTTTGCATGTGAGTGACTAACAGAACTTAAAGGGATAGTGTGTGGATTACATGTGGTGTTCTTTTCTAAATTATGTCTGATATACGGCAAGTAATATAGTACAAACCACCCTTAATGCGTATAATATTTACATCTCTTTCTCTCCGTATCCCAAGTGTTCAAAGCGTACAGTATCAAAACACAGTCACATTATATGTGATATTTCAATATAATAATATACACAATCAAATCGCCCGTGTTAATTCAGCCGTTTGTAACTCTGAGAGTGTACCGATGGAACCATATGGACCCATTGGTACACACTCTCAGAGTTAAATGAATGAACGTTGAGGATTTCACTGTGTATCGGTTAACATTGGCTTCATATAATATATCCATAAAGAGTATAAAACACAGCTGGAGATGGCGAGAGAGGATAGGTAGCCTTTTGTGACGTCAGGGATCTTGACTGGCGGTGAGTGTGTGACCTCACGGCGGGGTCGCAGTTGGCAGGGATCCGGATTGGCGGGTGTGTGGGAATAGGTTGTAGGTGATCGCTGTGGTTACATGGAGTCAAAGTCGTGGTCGTTAGGATCGATGACCTCCGGGGTCATGACCCTGCCCATGAACAGGATGGAGCCTGGGGAGGAGGAGAGTGGATCAGGTGTTATGTTTTGGTATCAAAACAGACAGGAAGGAATTATGCATACCGTCTCTGTTGGATGGAAACCTCATGTCCAAAACTGTTACTTTTCAGGATTCACATTCAAAAACATGTGAAAACATGTGAAAACATGTGAAAACTTGAGCTTGTCGATCTGATATTTTTTATGTTTTTGTGTGACGCTGTAGTATGATCAAGTAGGGCGTTAATTTAGGAAAAAGTCAGAATATGGAGATACGAGGTTTCTGCCCGACAGCAACGATATCTTTGTGTATGCATATAATTCTATTGGATCATGTCAGTTAACAAGACCAATCAAGACCAATCAACACAACACAATTTAGAGGTGCAGAGACTTCAAACCGACTGCTACATTATTTGTGGTTTCTCCGTGGCTCCGTTGGACTCCACACTAACGTGTTGAAGCACTCCAAGGTCACATTCAGTCTTTGTTATTTCTGTTTCATTTCAATGCTGAGAAGAAGCTGCATTTGCAAGCGGCTGTTTGTTGTGAATTGCGGGCGTATATGTGTAGTGCAGGGGTATGCAACTAGATTAGGCAGGGGGCCACAATTGTAAAATGACGTGAAGTCGGGGGCCACAAGACATGCTGTACAAACAAAAAAGGTTCATGGTTTAACCGGAAACCGTTAAGCAATGTGTAACTGGTTGGTTAAACAGTTCATTTATTATGTTATTATTTTATTTATTTTGTGGTGCAAAGGCCCCCTAAAGTGATGCCTGGAGGTAGCCGTCCAGCCGCCATGACAGCTGCCCCATTCTGCCTTGCAAGTTATACATAAATAATGAAATAAACTGTGGTTCATAAAGCACTTGAAAGCCATACTTGAGTAAGAGAACAGATATCTTACTTTAAATATGTTTGTACTTAGTAAAAGTGAAATTCACTCTTAAGAAAATCACTTGGGTCAAAGTGTTAAATTAGCTCACACTAAATGTACTTAAGAAAAGTATCTGGTGTAGTACAAAGAAACAAAACAGCCAGAAATGTGTTTTTTGTTTCTCTTCTCGCTTTATAATAAACTGATTTTAACTGATTTAAACTTTTTGAAAATGTTAAAGCAATAAAGAGACTGGTACCATTCTTTCAGGTGAATGATCTCACACATCAGTGTGTCTAGCTTATACATTACATTTCCAAGTAGCTTGTGGCTAGATACTTTCAGAATGATGTACTGTAGCTTTAAAGTAGTTCAGCCACTTTTTTCACCATGTAGCTGCGTAGCTTGAAAGAGCAACAAGATTTTTGAGTGCAGTACGTCCATTACATGCCATCTCCCTCAATTTTCAGCTACCTATTTTAGATTTTTGAGTGGACTCCAATCACCCAATAGCGTCACAGGCTGAATGTCATGATGCTCTAGACAGAAAATGAATGGTCCAATCTTATAATAGAATTTGTTGTTGAATATCACTGGTGTAGTGGATAGTGGGTAGACAGCAGACTGCATGATGTATCTTCTTTCTTTTTTTTCAACATCACAACGCACAATGACTGAGTTGAAGCAGAATATACCCTTTTCACAAATGCTGGCATCTTGCTTTACGGCCGATCTACACCAGACTTTTCAAAGCGAGCGTATGCGTGGTGCGTACAGCGTGTTTGTTTAGATCCAATTGATTATCAATGATTGACTGATTGATTGATTGAAACCTTTATTTATTCTCGAAAAGAGCATTGAGGTTCACCCTCATTTGCAATGCTGTCAAGATTACAGAACAAGATTAAGGTTACACACACAAGAGAAATCAACAGTACATTCTACAATTCAACAATAATATACAAAAAACACAGAAACAACAAGATAAAATACCGGCTACACCAGGCGCGCGGATACGCAAGTCCCTCATACGCAGACTTTTAAAATAGGACTGGGTCTAAAAGTGCATGTGTGCGTACATGCGCGTGTGTGCGAAAATTCTCTGGTGTTGATCGACCGTTACAGTTTACACACGCACGCACGCACGCACGCACGCACGCACGCACGCACGCACGCACGCACGCACGCACACACACACACACACACACACACACACACACACACACACACACACACACACACACACACACACACACAGCTGTCTCATCTCTCGTCACTCTACTCGTTTGCCAGTCTGTGGTCAGTCACAGTCTTATAGTTTGCAGGTTTTCCATGGTGTTAGCTTGCTAAAGATCACAAAGTGCACTGGTTTTGTTTTACAAATATGAGGTTCCATGCTGGACAAAGGTAAATTAAATCCTCTTTGACTGACGCCATTCAGAACCAATGAGACCTGGGTGGGAGCACTATGGGCCAATCGGATCACAGGGTGGGTCATTGCCCACCCTGTGTGCAACTATGGTAGGTCCAACCCTGAACAAATGCATTCACTAGTCGCACATACATTAAGTCAGTGGTTCTCAGGGGTTCCAAATGGACCCTCATTTGGACCCTCAAACGGTCCATTTGGTTCCATTTGTACATTTGTACCACTGCAGTAAGTACATATACACACCTGTCCTCCGGTTTCTGATGACAAAAAAGAATGGGTGGTCCGCCATGACTTGTGGATACAAAACCAAAGTCCTTGTCAGGGCTATCATTCCTGAGAGAGAGAGAGAGAGAGAGAGAGAGAGAGAGAGGGGGGGGAGGGGGGGGGGGGGGGGGTCAGGGGGATTCCTTTGTCACTATCACACACTAACAGATGGGGGCAGTGTTTAATGGTATTTGGGAGAACTTAGTGGAGGAGATGCTGAATGCAACTGAACACAAGCATGTACTGTACTGTATGGAACCTAAATACACTTTGAAATGTCCAAACAAACTGCAATAATCCAAGGCAGCCTTCTAAGGCTAGTTCATCAATGAACAGGTAAACAAAAATGTAATCCAAAGGTGGCCTTCGTCAGGGCAGACCAAGAGAGAGACTTTAACCACTTAAACCCCGGCATCCGCATTGTGGGGAAAGCTTTCGCAGGAAAATAGCAGATCGACAAGCTCACAACAGAAAACAGAAAATACACTAGTGTAGAGCCCTGGGGCATTCCGGTCAACCATTATACTAGGGTTTAAGTGGTTAAAATGTCTTTGAGAAAGTAGCAGTAGAAAGGGACTTTAGGGAATGCTGTTTTGAGACACAGAGCCTGGATAACATTTCATCCGTTAAGACTGGGAACGCATCTGTGTTATTTTCTAGATCTCTTTGGCTATTCCAAAATAGCAGATCTACAAGCTCATAGCACGGCACTGAGTGCCGCGCGCCGTGCTATGAGCTTGTAGATCTGCTATTTTTTTTAATCGTGTAAATGTGTGCAAATCTTTGAATATATATATATTTTGTGAAGTGAACATTTTGAACTCAAATCTTTGCTTCTGGTGGGGGTCCCTGGAACAACATATTTTGAGATGGGGGTCCGCGGCCAAATACATATCATTTTAGGGGTCCTTGACATGAAAAATTATCTTTTAATTTGAGGTCAACTATAGCAACATACGTTTAAAAAAAAAAAAAGTTCCCCCAGAAGCAAAGATTTGAGTTACAAATGTTCGCTTGAAAAGAATGTCCAAAGATTTGCACAAATTTTCACGATTTTTCAAAAATAGCTTGTAGATCTGCTATTTTTGAATAGCCAAAGAAATCTAAAAATGACTTGCTCCCGGTCTTAGTCAGTTAATAATGACAATGACAATGATGATGATGATGGTTGGTTATGGGTGCATGGTTACCTGAACCAGCGGCTCCCTCGGATCCCTCCTCAGTCACCTCTAGGTAGGCCTTCTGCACTGCCTTCCCCACGTACAGGTCCTTACCGTCTGGGAAACACACACACACACACACACACACACACACACACACACACACACACACACGCACGCACGCACGCACAAAAACACAGCTGATTAAGTGAGAAAGCCGCTTGTTGAGATGTGAGGGAGATTGTGAGAGAGAGTGAGTTGCTGTTGATAAGTCTCAATCTCAAACTATAATGGTATGCACTAAACTCCTCCACTTGAATCCCATTGGGTTTTCTGTAACACACTGATAGCAGCATTATGTTGTTAGTAGTAAATGCCAGCTGATTCACACTAATAAGAAGTGGCAGGTTAATGAGAAGAAGCTCTGCTCTCTCTGGTCCATCTGTCTGACTTCTGGTAGCCCGTGGAGTCAAACGCCGGCCAGCTCTGACAGTGTACACATGGATCCTTCACAAAAAAAAAGCTGTGTGAGCTTGTATATCTGCTAAGAGATTTGGTGTAGAGAGAATTACGCTAGCAGACCTATACTATAAAACCCTGGGCCACTGAGGAGGGATTGTGGTGGTAGAATCAATTATACCTAATTTTGTTATCGCATCATTATATTGTTCGTCTTTTGCCTTTCGTTCTGTTCTGACTATCATAGAGGTCAAGATGACACAGCACAGGCCTGATATCTGTAGTTTAGAGCTTGGTCCCATGATGACACATGAAACAGGCTTCCCTCTTATCTTTGTGTATAAGTAAGGCTCTCTCTCCTTGCTCTCCCCCAGATCTATACTGAACAACCTTGAATGTTTCGTGTGCTTCTCCTATCAGCTCATGCATGAAACCTCTATCTTATAATGTGAGACGTCTCCCACTCCGTTTGCCTCCACAGTTACTAATTGATACAGCATTCCACAACAGGGACCCTGGTATGTAGGGTTTAACTAACAGTCTCTCTCTCTCTCTCTCTCTCTCTCTCTCTCTCTCTCTCTCTCTCTCTCTGAATCTATTTTTACTGCATTATATGACAGCGCTGACCTGACCGGTTACCCTGGTTACCTATACTGTACTGTATACTGAAGTGAGGCACTGCAGTGAGGAGCAGGCAACGCTGGATCAACTGCTCAACACGCTGCTTCATTTAATAACTCATTCACTGCCAGAATAAATACATGAATAAATCATCCACTGCCAGCGATTTTCTTACCTTTTCACGTATGGACACAAAATATTTATCTCCAGTATGATCGATCCCCTGATCGTTGCTAATCACGGGGGGTTTCACTGTGCTTCCGTGAAAGGAAAAAGAAATGTCGTCGCGACCCCCCCACTCTACTGGAAAATAGCATGTCTCGTCAAAAATACAGAGTAAAACACAGGAGGCGAGATACAGGCGATTTCCCAAATACGTTAACCAGGAAGTGAATGGAGCAGTAAATCTTGGGGATCACGTGATCTCCTGGATCTGCGTGCATCTGGGGGACAAAATGGTCACTCATGTGTTAGCGAAGAGCGCCATCTAGTGGAAACACCAAAAAACACAAAAAGTCGTCGAAGTCGTCCATGGCAGTGAATGAGTTTTCAGTCTGTTTTTGCTCAACTAGTCTCTTTCTTTCTCATTATGTAGGTGATAATGGCTTCACTTTGTCTAGCTCCCTATCTGTCTTGTGTATGTGCTCATTCTTCTTCATATATGCACGTGTGTAGCGCCTGTGGTTGTGTATTCAATGTATCTCTGCATGTGTGCAGGGATTAAAGACAGAAATCTCACAACTGAAGGTTTTCGTTGGGCCAAAGTCCCAATCCTTTCATGCCATTTGTTGTGAAATAGCATGAAAGGAGACCCCCGCACTATAGCGCTCTATTTCCACAAACAACTGCACAATGTATACAAATTATGATGTTGTGGTATTAGCATTCTAAAACTACATAATGTTACTGCTTGTTCTACATACAGGAAACCAGTTAGAAAAAAATAACAAATTGAGGCTTTGCTTTTATGAAATATATGAATCCGTTAGATGCGTCTGAACATGTATTATTGCTTGTTTGACCAATCTTCTTCTCCTCTTTAACCCATTGAGACCTGAAGCCGATTCTACATGTCTCCTAAATCCCAACAGTTTTCTGAAAAACGTATGTTTCTATATCAGTGGTGCTCAATCTTTTTCATGTCAAAATTATATGCATTTGGCCGCGGACCCCCATCAAAATATTTTGTTCCAGGGACCCCCCAGAAGCAAAGATTTGAGTTAAAAATGTTCGCTTTAAAAAAATATACATTCAAAGATTTGCACACATTTTCACGATTTTTCAAAAATAGCAGATCTACAAGCTCGTAGCGCGGCACTCGGTGCCGCGCTATGAGCTTGTAGATCTGCTATTTTTGAATTAAAGTTCCTGCCATCTTACCGGTCATGGCAGAGAGGTCAGCATCCTTGGTGAAGATGTTCCTGATGCCCAGAGCCTGCAGAGTGTCCCTCAGGTCTACCTTCTGCTCCACTTTGAACCTGAACATGGTACACAGCACAGTATGCTCAAGGTCACATTCACACACATGAAACATTTTCTGTGATTTTACTGATTTACTACGGCAGCAGCTAATGAATAAATGAATGTTTTATTCTTTGTTTACAACAAATCAAAACACAAATGTACATATCCAACCTACTGACACACAAAATCCAAATTCAATGACCGAAAAAAAGGAATAGGCTGAAGCACAATGCTTATTTTTTGCCTATCCTTTACAATCCTTAAAATATATATATATTCTAATATAAAAAAAAACTTAAAATTGTGGAATCTGTGCAATATGGAGCCCTAAAACCATCTCCGAAAAGAGAAGCTATATTCAGTGATGCTGAAATGGAATTGATTAATAAAGTAACATAACTCTGAAACATTTTGTAGGGATGCGATCCAATTCCAACTGAGAGAAACATAATTTGATCGACTATTGCTCAAAAAAAGTAAATGCACTAGGAGTCACAAAAAGTACTTCTGCAAAGAGATGGTGGGACATTAGTGATATATGGTTCCATGTATTACAGAGGACTTGGGCATTCACTGAATATGTGTGTTTTCTGGTTCTATAAATGTGTTCATTAACCCATTTAGACCGGGAAAGAATCTGTGTAATTTTTATTTCTTTGGCTATTCAAAAATAGCAGATACCCAAGCTCATAGCGCGGCATTGAGTGCTGCGCTATGAGCTTTTAGATCTGCTATTTTTTAAATATATAGATATATTTTTTTAAGCGAACATTTATAACTCAAATCTTTGCTTCTGGGGGGTCCCTGGAACAATATATTTTGAAATGGGGGTCGCATTTTGGAACATGAACAGGAGTTTGAGACAACATAAGTTTTTTACAAAAAACTGTTTGGATTTAGAAGACATCTGTAAAATCTCCCCAGAAGCAAATATTTGCACAAATGTTCAAAATGTTTCACATTTTTTTTGCAGATCTACAATGTCTACAAAAACAGATGCGTTCCCGGTCTTAATGGGTTAATGGAACAAGAACAAGCCTAAGTCTGTGCGATCCATAATTCCACAAACAAATGCACCAGTTAGTGCTTGACTATTAATTTGCCGTGATGGAATGGGACTTTGTGAGGGAGCCTTGAGGTCATCTTTAATTTCTTCCAGTAGAGTCATTATTGCATGACTGCTCTATAGGCTATATCTATAGGCTATTGATTGATGGTTTGTTGCTTGGGGAGTTGAGAAAAGATTTTCTTGTGTTTGTTTGTTTATTTGTTTATAACATAGCCTACCTGTACCCAGTGGTGGAAAAAGTACTGAAATGTTTTACTTAAGTATCAATACTGCAATGTAGAAGTACTCTGTTACAAGTAAAAGTCCAGAATTCAAAATTGACTTGAGTAAAAGTACAAAAGTATTGGTATCCAAATATATTAAAGTACCAAAGTGCTAAAATGTTTGAAAATAGCAGATCTACAAGCTCACAACGCGTCGCAATGGGCAAGAAGGGCAGTCTCTGTTGCTGCACTATAGCAGGTGTTAAAATTAGCACTTCAGTGCTATATACACTTTAAAAAATCACACCCTGTGTGAAGGTAGCGGCGCCTTTGATACATTTTGTCATCGATATGTGTTTATAATGTGTTTATAGCCATGTGTCACGTGAAGCTTGACCAATCACTTTGTTGACGGGTCTGACCAATCAGAGCGTTGACGGACTGACCAATCAGAGCGTTGACGGGTCTGACCAATCAGAGCGTTGACGGGTCTGACCAATCAGAGCGTTGACGGGTCTGACCAATCAGAGCGTTGACGGGTCTGACCAATCAGAGCGTTGACGGTGAAAACGGACAAAGTCAGGTATAGAGCAGGATCCGCTCTATACCTAAAGGTATAGAGCGGCTAGCGCCGCTAAAAATCACACCCAGTGTGAAGTGGGCGGTGTGGTCATCAAAGTGGTCATCACAGTGATGGAAGCTCACTTTAAAAAAAGTCTCACTAGCCAATCACAGTGCTGAATAGAGTCAGCCAATAGAGTCAGCCAATCACAGTACAGCAAGGGGTGTACTAATGTAGGGGTATGTATGAGCCAATCACAGTACAGCGAAGGGTGTACAAATGAGGTGTCCCAACCCCACTTATAGGGGCGGCTACACCGCTCAAAAATGCATCTGGTTTTGTCCAATGCGATTGTGATGTCCATATCAAATAAAGAATAGCAACTCCTACAGGTCGGTCAGAATGCCTGTACAGCAGGGAGAGGAGCTGGGTGGGATAACGTGTTCCTCCACACGCCTTACGCGCCCTCCCAGTAAAAAATGTCACTGTCACTGTCACCGTGTGTGGAGAAAACTGGGAATTGGCATAACGACTAAATTGGCTAAAAGAAAGATTGGGGTAAACAAACAAACAAGCCGATGTTAGTAAACGCATAGTCAATCCCCTCCTGTTATTTGTGCAAGCCTCCCTTGAATGCATATGCATAATGGAGACTTAGATAATGGACTTTGCAATGACACACAAGGGTAAACTGCATTTCCAAGCCTGTTTGATAAACACCACCATGTTTCTGGGCACAGAATGCATCTGAGGTAGGAGCAAACGCCTTCAAAGGTCATTGTGCTGCAGTCTGTGTGTGTGTGCTTGTGTGTGTGTGTGTGTGTGTGTGTGTGTGTGTGTGTGTGTGTGTGTGTGTGTGTGTGTGTGTGTGTGTGTGTGTGTGTGTGTGTGTGTGTGTGTGTGTGTGTGTGTGTGTGTGTGTGTGTGTGTGTGTGTGTGTGTGTGTGTGTGTGTGTGTGCGCGCGCGTGTGCGCGTGCGTGTGTGAGTGTGTGTACTTGTACTATACTTAGTAGTATAGTAGAGTGTAGCAGAGTTTGAGAAATAGACATTGTGAGTACAACAGTCCCGGTCCTCACAAGATAAACGATTGTTTTATGGTTAAAAATAACATTTATACATGGACACACTGGGACGACTCCTGCTCTTGTTCGTAACTCCGGACGGTGTACTTGCCCAGTTAAACGTCTTGATTTGACCTGTACACACCTACCATTACCTCCCATTATGTATTGTGTCTCAGGTACGCTGCATCCCAGTGCACCTGCTTACCCCACGGGAACACCAGACAAAGTATCGGACCAATCAAGCCCGATACTTTGGGTCCACGTTTTTGGTTGCTTTTGGTTTATTGTGTGATTTTGTGTTGTATTTTCCATTGTTTATTTTTTGCATGTTTTTGAGTGAGATTATTGTTTTCTAATTACCGTTTTGACTCTTTCAATTTGAGTCGAATTGCATGATTTATGTTTGTTCATTTTCTTTCCACTGACTGGCATCAAACAAACCTGCGGGGTTTGATGAGGAAAGACCTGCACCTGGGCAAACAGAAGGCACCTGGGTGTGGGCCTGGCAGCCTAATTAAGAGATTTAATAAACATAAAGCAGAGACAGAAGTGAGCTGGAGGAGAAGGGTGTTGTTTGTGAAAGAGCTGGTTCGAGAGTGAGAGAGAGGAGTACGAGGTATGCAGCCTGGCCAGATAGAGGGCAGCTACCATGGGCTGGGGTCCAGCTGGGCAGGGACACCCCGGTCAGTGGGGGGGTCAGTGGGAGCCACAACCTCTGAAACTGCTATACATGCCCTGTCCGCCTGCGGGAGGACCTTGTCCGTGGAAAGCTGGTGCGAAGGCGAGGAGGATGGAGAGATGCGAGGAGAGACAAGGGTGTGTAGCCAGCAGCTGGAGCCGAAACCAGTGCAGAACCAAGAGAGTGGGACCGACACAGTACAGTGAGGATCAAACCTCCCAAAAAGGTGGCATATATAGTCTGTGTTGTTAAGCACCCTGCACTTTATACATTATTTAATTTGTTTGTTAATTTAAGTGTAAAAGTACAATTTGTGTGTTTAAGCAGTGACACATTTTTAAGAAATCCCCCTTACTCTTTTGACTCTTCTCGAAGTCTTCTCTTCACTGCCATCAGCCCAAGGTAGAGCGCCATGCCCCCTCCACCTACCACAGACGTAATGATCACGATGATAATGCCAATGTCATTGCCAGCGGGAGGTGGGGCTTTGGCTGGTGGCACAGACCTGGCAGTGAAGCCAGGTCTAGTGGGAACGGAGACATCGACGTCAGGCCCTGGTGTTTCTGTGGGAACCGTGATGTCAGACCCTTGGGTTTGTGTGGCAACCTTGACCTCAGGCCCTTGGGTTTGTGTGGGAACCGTGACCTCAGACCCTTTGGTTTGTGTGGGAACCGTGACATCAGATCCTTGGGTTTGTGTGGGAACGGTGACGTCAGGCTCCGTTTTAGGGGTGGGTAGAGCGGTGACATTGAGTAGGAAGGTCGTTGTGGAGAAAACGGTTCCTGTTTGATCCCGCAGTGAACAGCGATACGTCCCCTGTTGTTCCATACTCACATTATTCATCAATATGTAGGAGTCATTGCTCACCTTCAGAGGTTTAAAGTCGCTGTCAGCTGGCTGGTTCAGTTCTGGAGTCCACTCAAAATGGTACTGTTCAGTCCAGCCAGGAATCACCAGGCTACGCCAAGGCAAAGAACATGTCAACAAAGCCTCGTCACCCTCATTGGCCTGATGTACGTAGGGCTGTCCACAGTTCAACTGGCGAGTAGGAGAGGAGCAGTTGTGAAGTTCAGAGTTGCAGTCGTGGTCCTCGCAGTTCACCACGGATTGGTACAATAATCCACAATTGTTTACGCATAATCCATCATCAATATGTTTGTCCAGAATCTCACTGCAATCATTCATCAACTGTTTGAGCTGTGTGAACACGTCTCCTGTGTGCGACGTGTTCTTCAAGTTGTCAAATGCCATCTGGAATTTGGTGACCACTTTGGACAGGGTGTTTGGAACAATTACGCCTCTGTGTTTTTTACTGATCTTCATGAATTCCGAATCCGCGTTTCTGACTATTTTCTGCAGACGAAGTTGATCCTCGTTGTTGAAAGTACTGATGAAGGCATTAAGTGGGCTGTGGAACCCCACCTGGCTACACTGAAGGCAGCCACTGACCTCATGGGCACACAAGAGCAGTGCCAGGAACAACCAAATAGATGGATGGACTCGCATCTTGACGAATCCTCTACTTGACCTCTGTTTTTGTTTGATCAACAGCGTTACCAAACTCATTATGATGGACCATGAATGATGGCCACTGACATCATGACACTCTTTCATCTCGGACTTGGATATCCCCTGGGAATACCAGTTTGCCAGGTTCTCCTCTTTCTTGGCTTCCGGTCCTAACAGTGTTTGTTCCTCGGGCCCCTCCTTGTCCTCCGTCCCTTCTGCTCTTCCTTCTCTGTTTCTCAGACTTACTGTATGCTTGGGGGGTTTGTCTCCTCCAGTTAGCATCTTGTACCTTTGGCCTTTCAAGGCCAGAAGGGTATTTACAGCTTGTTCCACTTGATCCTCGGAGGCCGCATCAGATTTGAGTCTCTTCAGCTCCCCCTGTTGGCCCACCTGAGGAAACCTCAGCAGCTCTGCAGCTTCACACTCAAACACTTATCGTAGTTTGTTGTTGTATAAAAGTAACCTTCAATTTCATATATATCTACTAATTTAACTACGATAATATATCTACTAATTTAACTACAATGGAGTATATGTTATAGTGTAGTATATAACTGCAATATAACATATATACTTATTTAATTCTAATCTAACCTAATAAGTAAGTAAAGTGATAAACCAAAAGTGTATGAGGGGTGGTTGGTTTTATGCACATGATGTCATCACAGTGATGACATCATTACGTAGAATAAACAATGGAATTATTCAAACTAACTGGCAATCTCTATAAAAATATGATTTTGAAAGATTTTCGCTCCTATAGGAGGCGAGTTGTCTAGAAGTCTGTCTGTCTGTAAATCTCACAAACCACTGGACCAATCTGTTCCAATTTTCTTATACGCAATGCCAGTACGCAGAGGAAGTAAATGATCCTATGCCGTAGAAGCCTAGCCAGGAATCTGCATGTGGAGCTTAGGTTTAGGACTTAGGGTTACTAAACGTTTCACCGGATTTATACTTATTTGCTCGCCGGTGTTGTGCACCGAAAATAGCTGATCTACAAGCTTGTATTTCGGATATTTTTGGCTTCAGGGTTAGGGTGTAAGAATGGCATGTCCTAAAATGTTTATGTCGTAACAAGCATGTGTGTGTGCGTGCGTGCGTGCGTGCACGCGCGCGTGTGTGTGTGTGTTTGTGAGTGTGTCTCTCACCGTGGCATGTAGACCTCTACTTTCTGCCTCTTGACGTTGTTGGCCCACTCCTCCAGGAGCGACGCTTTGATGATGGGCTCCAGGGAGGCCAGGGGCACCTCCTGCCGGGGCAGGACGATCATCATGGACATGTCCTCTCCCTCGTAGGGCATCTCCAGCACCTGGTACACACCGCCCGCCTCCTGGGAGCCGTCGCTGAACTCGCCTGGCAGGGGAGAGAGAGTAGGGGACGGGAGGGTTACACCACCGCGAGTTATGTGAACGAATACACACAGACACGGGTCCATTTGGTTCCATCTGTACACTTTCAGAGTTCAATTAACAGCGTGGGTTTTTTTGGGTGTATTTTTTTTAATTCATTTTAAATATTTCTTTAATAATATATATATTCTACTGTGTACACTTTATTTATTTATGTTTGACTTGTTTTCATTTTTCATTGCAAATGTGTCTTATTTGTTTGTATTGTCCTTTGTGTTAATGGTACAATAACATACCAGGGTTGTGGCTCTTTCGGAGCGGGAACTTTTGGGGGGGGGGGGGGGGGGGGGGGGGGTGGGAGGGGTAACATACACTTAACACATACACATTTGTATGCTTTTTGTTATTGACCTGTATGTGAAAATATAAAATAAAGAAACCTTGAACCAAAACAAAATTAACAGCGTGGGGTTCTAGAGATAACATATCTTCATCAAATGAGGGGGGGGGGGGGGGGTCCGTGGCCGTAATGCATATGAAACTGGGGGTACTTGTAATTTAAAAGTTTGAGAATCTCTGTCCTTTATGCCAGTGGTTCTTAACCTTTTCAGGCCGCGACCCCCCAAAATAATCATATTTGAACTGGGGACCCCCCAAAATAATCATATTTGGACTGGGGACCCCCCAAAATAATCATATTTGAACTGGGGACCACCCAAAATAATCATATTTGAGTTGAGGCATTACATTTTGTTGACTCGGTTCCACAATTATTGTGGAAATAGCAGATTTGCAAGCTCACAACGCCTGTGAGCTTGTAGATCGGCTATTTTCAAATGTTTTGCCTATGTCTTATATTATTTCATAGTATAATTTGTTCATTACTTTTGATGCAGGAATGGTCTTTTTTCATTTCAAATCTTTCTTTTCTTTAGGTATTAAAAGTCCTTAAATTGTCACTTTAATGTCAACTGGGTACCCCCCAAATATCATGTGCACAGGTTGAGAACCACTGCTTTATGCAACCGTTCGCTGCACCTGCACTGCACCTTTCTGAGTTTACTCCCTGCATACGTGGAATGAAATAGACTCATACCTCAACACGAGAAAAGCTGATAATATTGGTGGGTTTTCTCTATCGCAGTGTGCAGGACTCTTATAGTTATACCACCCAGTGAGTCTATCCTCTTATGCTTCCCAGTGTTTTTCTGTGCGTGGGTGTAATCCTTATGTTTGGAAGGATACTGCAATTTCGACATAGAACATTTCACTCTCCCTTGCCAGCATGCGCACGCGCACGCACACACACACACACACACACACACACACACACACACACACACACACACACACACACACACACACACACACACACACACATACACACACACACACACACACACACACACACACACACACACACACACACACACACACACACACACACACACACACACACACACACACACACACACACACACACACACACGCGCACACACGCGCACACACACGCACACACCATCTCCAAGACCTAATGATAACTTCCTTCAGATGCAGCCGCTACAGCACAATTAACAGTCAGGCTTTGCTGACATTCACAAACACTATTTCTCTTTTGAAGATATACTCCATAAAAGCAAAAAAAAAGACTGAATGATTTTTTCCTTCCCCTCCCAGCAGTTAGACTAAAAAGAGAGAAAAACGGGGGGAGAAGAAACAGAGAAACTTAGTTGTCATCCTCTCAGTGCATAGTGTTCTAACTCTGGGTTTTGTACTGCCGTTGTCCCCTGCAAACCTTTTAACCACTTAAACCAGATATCAGCCATTCCCAGCAAGAGTTGAAGGATAATATAAAAGACTAATTGTATGTTATTTTGTCTGTAAGACCTGGAAAATTTGGCCGCAAACACTTTCGAGATTTGCTAACGTGGCCCTGATCCAGAAAAGGGTTAGGGAACCGCTGCCTTATATATATACTCTGTTTCTGTACTTGGTCCGTTCCTTTTTCCCCCCCTCTACACCAAAAATAGCCGCACCGACACCGACAAGCTCACAATGTAGCAGGGTCAGGAAGCCCCTGTATGTGTGAGCAAGTGTGCATGTAAACAAACGCAGACTGCACCAGAATAGCTCAGACACACGGAAACCTCAGTGGCAGCGCTGCTCCACTGAAGTAATGCAGTCTAAATGATGTGACGGCACTCTGAACAAGTACCGACTGGATGAGAACGGACCTTTTAGCCTAAGCATATTATGGATACACCATGACAGCAGGACAAAGAGAACGGACCTATTAGAAGCATATGGATACACCATGACAGCGGGACAAAGAGAACGGACCTATTAGAAGCATATGGATACACCATGACAGCAGGACAAAGAGAACGGACCTATTAGAAGCACATGCACCATGACAGCAGGACAAAGAGGAAAAGGCAGTGCAGCTACTGTAGCACCTGAGTAGATGTAGACCCATACGTAACTGCTCAGTAACTGGTCATTTGCTCAGTATTAATTTCACTCAGACATGTGTACAAATGGAACCAAATGGACCCTTTTTTGAAGTGCACAAATGGAACCAAATGGACCCTTTTTGAAGTGTACAAATGGAACCAAATGGACCCTTTTTGAAGTGTACAAATGGAACCAAATGGACCCTTTTTGAAGTGCAGAAATGTGTACCCTTCTCAGAGTTACAAATGGATACATGAGCACTGAGGATTTTACTGTCTATCTATACGTACTGTACAAGAGTCTGACTATACAAAGACACACATTTTTTTTACGCACACGCACACTCGCACACACAGTTACGCACACACACTCATCAAAGTGTAGACGTGTAGACGTGCCTCAAATCTAAACGGTACCACAGTAAAAACATAAAATTTATTCTGGACTCAGGATTTTACTAAGAACAGGAGGAGAAAAAAAGTCCTGCAATGTCATTTAGATACAATATCATATTATGATGTTCATGAAATAGCATTTATGAAAACTCTGTTGACGTTTTGCTGAACATGCATGATCTTTTTCAGCAAACTTCTGGGTCACAGTGTTGCTGTTACCAGTGGTGGAAGAAGTACTCACATTTTTTTACTTAAGTAAAAGTAGCAATGCCACGATATAAAAACAACTCTGTTAGGGGGCGGCCCCACCGCACTTTTATTTTACCTATGGGGCGGAATCTGCCAATGCTTTGTCAATGCGTGGATTCACGCTCTTGCGCATCTTTCCGCTTGTCGCGCACATCTTGCGTTTATGCGCTCTATGGTGCTTTTCCCCCTCTGTCCAATCAGGTGAGTGGAAGGCGGACCGTCCCAAGACTCAGGAAACAACATGGTGCTTGGATAGAGCAACTGGTTGTAGCTGTTGCATGGGAGGGTCCTGAGAGTGAGTGACAGGTGGGTCACTCCATAGATATAGAAACCCACTCCGTTTATTTAGAATGCGCTGGCTGCAGAAAACTGTGGCCGCACACGAGTTTAACAGCGGCCAACCATGTTTTGGTGGGACCGCGGTGGGACCGCCCTTACAAGTAAAAAGCCTGTGTTCAAAATGTTACTTGAGTACAAAGGTATTGGCAACATAACATAAAGTACCAAAAGTAAATCTATTTTCAAATAGCCTATGTATAGAATAGGGCTTAAGTGGTTAATGTATGTTTTATATAATAATTTATATCTGCAAAGTAACTAGTAACCAAAGTTTTCAAATAATTGTAGCGGAGTAAAAGTATAATATTTTCTTCTGAGATGTAGTGGAGTAGAAGTAAAAAAATTGAAATACTCCACTAAAGTAAAAAATACCTCAACATTTCACTCAAGTACAGTACTTGAGTAAATGTAGTTACTTTACACCACTGGCTGTTACACAGCCAGAGTGTTCTGGCACTGCACAAGTACAGTAGTGCCTTGCTCAACAACTGACCTTGACTGCCCACCAGTAGCCATGACGTCCCCTATTCTCTAACTACTGCGTTATAAAGCTGCAATCCATAACATTTTGTGTGTGGATAAAACATTTTTTTTTCTGTATGGCAGGTATGTTAAACAATCAAACAAACACAACTTCTATTGAGAACATAGATTGTGTGGTATTGGTGGTATTGCATGAAGGTCAATGCACAATTATCCTCTGCTCAAATGGACTCTCCGTTATATCAGTAACAGTACAGTATGTTGGCACTCAGGTAAGTTACAGATTACAGCAAACAAAACATTACAAACTACCGCGCACTCGTGCACACATGCTCTCAAGGACACACGCACAAAACACACACACATCAGTGCAACTGCAGTGTAGTATGTAAAAGCGTAGCCAGACAATACAAAGCAGGCCACACATGATAATATACCGCCTCCAGATCCACAATGGGGAAATATTTACGGGGAATAATATTCCACGTCGTACTGTATGAATATTTCAGAGCTCTGATTAAAATTTTAAATAGCCT
The DNA here is from genome assembly GCF_963454915.1 of Gymnoscopelus microlampas. Lineage (NCBI taxonomy): Eukaryota > Metazoa > Chordata > Actinopteri > Myctophiformes > Myctophidae > Gymnoscopelus > Gymnoscopelus microlampas. Next base: position 34,470,057 of record NC_139945.1, read on the forward strand.
CCGGAAATATGTCTAGAGACACCCGGGAAACAACGTGGGCCCCATAGATAATAAACACACAAACACGCAACCGTGTGTCTATCTTCTCAGTTCTTCTCACGTAATACACAGCCATGCGTTGTTCAACCAGGACCACGGTGAAATATACATACGCCTCCTCTCATCTCCCTCATACACACATACAGTCAGTGGTAGTAGTCAGAGTATTTCCAATTTTCAGTACTTTTACTTCCACTCCACTACATCTCAGATGCAAATATTGTACTTTTACTCCACTACAATTATTTGAAAGCTTTAGTTTCTAGTAACTTTTTCGTTTTTGATTATTATTACAAAACATACATTAACCAATTCAGCCCTATATACATTTCGGCCGTTTGAAAATAGCAGATCTACAAGCTCTCAATGCGTCGTGATGCGACGCATTGTGAGCTTGTAGATCTGCTATTTTTATACATTTTATACATTTGTAAACTTGTGAAATGGGACGTTCTGCATAATGAGTACTGTCTACTTGCACCTTTATTCAAGTCCATTTTGAATTCCGGACTTTTACTTGTAACAGAGTATTTCTACATTGCAGTATTGATACTTTTACTTAAGTAAAATATCTGAGTACTTTTTCCACCACTGCCCAAAATAGAGTGGCCAGGGGGTTGAAAGCGGTGAAGTCGGTTTGTGGGTTGTATGAATATTTTACCAATGAAAAACAAGAGCTTGTGACTGAATAATGACTACATTTGACACGGCTTCTTTTTCTCCATTTCCTGAAATGTAACAGTGTTGGACATACGTGGTTTACATCCGACGTGACAATATATAATATGTTATTGTCTCTGTTGGGTGGAAAAAACCTCATATGTCCAAAACTATTACTTTTCAGGATTCTAATTCAAAGATGGCAAAATATTCTATTCCATCATTTTAGAATATATCATCTATAAATATTGAATAGAATATGGATATAAGAGGTTCCTGCCCGACAGCAATGATATACAGTATGTATTATGCATACAGTATACCACATACACACACAGTCACACACGCACGCACACACACGCACGCACACGCGCGCGCACACACACACACAGGTTTGTATTACTATACTTGTGAGGACATCAACGCTTTAGGACAGCCATTTTATGAATGTCATTTAAAAATGTATATATTTTGCCATTTTTAACCGTAAGCCTAAAGCCGAAAAACAGCAGATCTACAAGCCCACAACGCGTCGCGTTGCGACGCGTTGTGAGCTTATAGATCGGCTGTTTTTCGGTGCATGACACTGGCGTTTTCTAATTGAAAACGTATCTGTAAAAATGATTTTTTAAACTATAAAACAACCATTTGTCTTGTGAGGACCAGGAAAACGGTCCTCACAATGTCTATTTCTTCAAATTCTACAATACTTGGTCCTCGCAAGTATAGTAATACAAACACACACACACACACACACACACACACACACACACACACACACACACACACACACACACACACACACACACACACACACACACACACACACACACACACACACACACACACACACACGGGGGGGGGTGCTCATTACCGTAGTAGAAGTCTCCCTGCTGGTACATCATGAGGGTCTGGACCTCGGAGCCGTCGTCCTTGCTGAAGGAGAAGGTTCTGGTGTTCTCCGGTCTGAACTGGTTCTTCCAGGACCCTCTGAAGTACACGGCGTTCACCAGGGTCAGCCTGGTGATGCTGCTGAAGTCCTCCGCCGACAGCAGCTCGCGGATCTTGCCTGCGAGCAGTGGTGTAAAGTAACTAAGTACGTTTACTCAAGTGCTGTACTTAAGTACACTTTTGAGGATTTTTTACTTGACTGGAGTATTTCCCATTTTCAATAATTTTACTTCTACTCCACTGCATCTCAGAGGCAAATATTGTGCTTTTACTCCACTACAATTTTTTGGAAAACTTTAGATACTAGTTACTTTGCAGATACAAATTATTATATTATAAAACATACATTAACCACTTTAGCTCTACTTTGTATATAGGCTATTTGAAAATAGTCGATCTACAAGCTCACTAACGCGTCGCATCGCGACGCGTTAGTGAGCTTGTAGATCTGCTATTTTCAAACATTTTAGTACTTTTACTTTTGGTACTTTAAGTATATTTTTCTGCTAATACTTTTGTACTTTTACTCAAGTAACATTTTGAACACAGGCCTTTTACTTGTAACAGACTACTTCTACATCGTAGTATTGATACTTTTACTTAAGTAAAAAATGTCAGTACTTTTTCCACCAATGCCTGCGAGGAACGCACGTGTGTGTGCACAGCAACAATCCTCAGTGTTCATTTAAAGGAGTAGTTCACCCCAAAAACTGGGCCAGTATACTTTAAAGGGATAGTTCACCCAAAAAAAAAAAAAAAAATCTTTGGATTAGTCACCCCATGGAGACTTGAATTCATGGATATTTTTTTTTGTTTTTATTGCATTCCTAAGCCAATAATTTGATGACCGGCGGACCGGTGGGCAGCGGTTCCGGTAGGAGACACAAAGGAGACTCTCTCTGTCTCCTACCAGATCCTACCAGTCATCAAATAATTGGCTTAGGAATGCGATAAAAACGTGTGACTAATCGATAGAAAAAAAGTCATTTTGAGGGTGAACTATCCCTTTAAGTTCTTATTTATTTGTATCACTACACTATCATTAAAATCGTTTTGCCAAGTATTTGAGGGGCCCACTTTGCGATACCCTCGCAAGGCCTCGGCCCACAGGTTGAGAACCACTGCTGTATAAACCACCCCCCCGCCCCCCCCTACCGTCACTAGCGACGGCAAACTCACTCTCGGTGTGGTTCTCCACCCAGCCGTTGATGTGCTCGGCGACGGCGGCCGACTCGCCGAAGTCCACCGTCTCCACCTCGGCCCGGAAGTACTTCCTCATCAGGTGCAGGAACTCGGGGTTGAAGGTCACGCCCTCCTGCAGGAACAGGCTGTTGGCGAAACGGATCACATAGTGGGCGTCGTCCTCCGACAGCGCCGCCGTCAGGTTGTGGAGCAGGGAGAACTCCTCGTCTGGGGAAGCAGAGTAGAGAGGCACACGATGCATGAGGTAGATACCGTTGGTTCTCGGACCAGGGGGTCCCCAGCAAAAATTCGGTAACGCGTATATTTTATACTTTGGCTATATTCAAAAATAGCAGATCTACAAGCTCATAGCGCGGCACCGAGAGTTAGTTTTTTTCGTCACTTAACTCTTTCAACAATGCGATGCGACACGACACGTTGTGAGCTTGTAGATCGTCTATTTTCAAATAGCCTATGCATAAATTAGGGCTAAAGTGGTTAATGTATGTTCTATAATATATTAATGTATAACTGCAAAGTAACTGAAGTTTTCAAATAATTGTAGTGGAGTAAAAGTACAATATTTGCCTCTGAGATGTAGTGGAGTAGAAGTAAAAGTATTGGAAATTGGAAATACTCAAGTAAAGTACAAATACCTCAAAATTGCACTTGAAGGAGGAGTTCACCCCAAAAAAATACTTATTTTCTATCAATTACACACCCCATGAAGCCTTGATTTCATGGATTTATTTTTGTTTTTGTGTCATTCCTAAGACAATAATTTGATGACCGTGTGTATTTCCGGTAGGAGACACAAATAATCTATTTTGTGTCTCCTACCGGATACATTAGCCGGTAGGAGACGGGAATCAAATTATTAGCTTAGGAATGCGACAAAAAAACCCACAAATAAATCCATGGATTCAAGGCTTCATAGGGTGTGCAATTGATAGAAAATAAGTCATTTTTTGGGTGAACTCTTCCTTTAAGTACAGTACTTGAGTAAACGTACTTAGTTACTTTACACCACCGTAAATAAATCAAAACAGTATATAAAACCAGGGGGGGAAATCCTTTGAAATCCAAAAAGGGTATAGGAGGAGGAGAATCTCCTGCATGGTCTAACTCAGTGGTTCTCAAACTTTTTCATGTCAAGGACCCCCAAATTGACACTTATTAGCCCACGGACCCCCATTTGAAAAGATAAGCCAGGGACCCCCATAAAAGAAGATTTTTACGGCTCTAGCAGTGATTCTCAACCATTTTAATTTCAAGGACCCCCAGTTTGACATGCATTAGGGCTACTGACCCCCATTTAATGGCATCTCTATCTCTGGGACCCCAATTTATATTGTAAAATCAATGTTAATTTAACTCAGAGAGTGTACAAATGGAACCAAATGGACCCGTTAGGGTCCATTTGGTTCCATTTGTACACTCTCAGAGTTACAGACCCATAAGGGTCCAATTGGTTCCTATAAATCATTTAGCTGGGGACCCCCTGGAACCGCCTCAAGTACCCCTGGGGGTCCCCGTACCCCACTTTGAGAACCACTGGTCTAACTAACCTGTGGCCAGGTGGCTGAAGCCCACCGCCTGGCGGATCTCCTCCAGCGAGGGCCCCCTGGCGCCCAGCTCCACCATGCCCAGCGCCACGGCCACGCTCAGCGGCGAGAAGATGATGTTGTCCTCGCCCGCCGCCGCCACCTGCTGCAGCCGGTGGTACAGTCTGACCGAGAACTCCGACGTGGCGTCCTCCGGAATGTCCGCCGCCGCCGCCCGGCAACCGTAGCCCGGCAACGAGACCAGGAGGAGGAGGGGGAGGAGGAGGAGGAGGAGGGGGAGGGGGGAGGCAACGCCCAGGATCGACATGGTGAGACGGAGGAGCGCCGCACTGAGAGCTGAGGAGGAGGAGGAGGAGGAGGAGGAGGAGGAAAGGGACAAAGAATGTGATTTAGACGAGCGTGTTGTTTTTAGACAGACGCTACAGGTTCGTTGTTTACCTGGTGTCTTATGGTTTCAATGCACACAATTGTATTCAGATGAGGTTCATTGTTTAGCTGGCGCCCTATAGTTCCTCGATGCACTACACCGGCGGTTCTCAACCAGTGGTCCGAGGACCACCGGTAGTCCTTGAGGGGGTTCCACGGTGGTCCCCAGCTGAATGATGGAGAGTTGGTTACCAAATGGACCCCCCTTACGGGTCCATTTGGTTTCACTTTACACTCTCAAGAGTTAAATTAATGTTAAACATTACATTACATTACAGTCATTTAGCAGACGCTTTTATCCATAGCGACTTACAATAAGTGCATTCAACATAGGTAGGCAAGAACACT